>NW_019101697.1:0-448512 GCF_001856785.1 Myzus persicae
TTTTCGGACGACTGCCTACGACCCGGCATGTATGTACATTGTACGGTGTGTCTGTTACTCCGATACGTTATCTGTAAGTTGTAACGATAAATATATATATATAACTATATGTGATTATTATGTGTGTCCGCCGTCGTGCGTAATAATAAAATAAACAGTCGTACTTTGTCAATGCTCGTGTGTGTACCTACGTCTGTCATATATAAAATACGTAACACCCCCCATAACAGCTGGATTATACAAACGAAATCAGTTTGTAATAATGTGATACATTTATTACGAATTCTAAAACAGAATTACTTATTTGCAGTGTTCGGAACGTTCACGTTCGTTCAGTAAAATGAACGCGTTTATTGGACGTTCATTTAATTTCTTTCCCCGGTAATTACTAATTAAAATTAAAATTCGATATCATAGGAACTATAATGGAAAATATTATTATAATATGATTAATTAAAATATTTAAAAAATATATTTATTAAATGGTAAATAAATTAAACGTCTTAAAACTCGATCAAGTTCATTAAAAATATAAACGTCGTTCACGTATCGTTCACTATTTATGAACGTGAACGCGTGAACGTGCGTTCATGAACGACGTTCTTTCCAAACACTGCTTATTTGTTACTAAACAACAAATAATAGGTAATAGGTATAACAAATAATTGAAAAACATGAGAACATGAGAAGGTTTTTAATTTAACACACTATAATTACCATTTAAATATAATAATTTAGAATCTTAATAACATATTATTATATTAACTATAATTGTAATAATAAAACAAAATTATGCTCTAGTAACCTTACAATTAACAAGAACATCAATAATGAGAGGAACTTACAATGACTTTAATAAAGTAGAATCATTTTAAAACTTTTTTATACGAAAATCCTTTTGAATTTTAATTGTATATTTAGGTATACTTTAACAAAGCCAGCTAATGAATAATAGTTCATAATTCATATTTAATTCAAATTCAAAAAATCAAAAAGAACAAACATATTATATGGTATAACATAGTTAAACATGGTCTCATGCATGCACTGGGCGGTCAGTAACTCCTGACGCGACCGTCGCCGCGCTGCAGTGCGTGTGATAAGAACCACTTCGGAGTACAGAACAATCAACAAGCACATTAGAAGTTTTCAATGTTGTCATATCGGCGTGAACACCGGCTTCACTCACGATCGGACGCCGGATCCACCGATAAGTACATACTATACATTTAACACGCCAAACCTAACCTAGTACGTATCGGTGAAAAGCGTGTAAAATCGTTACTTAGAAAGTCGAAATGGATACCGACGACAAAGGGTACACGATTACCCACGACTTTGTCAAAGTAAGTAGATTCCACGTTATTGTGGTTATAGACTTATTATAATCTATTGCCTATTTAGTTATTATGTGGTGTATGCAATGTTATAAGTAGATAGCGATTTCATCACCATCTTCTTGGCATTAATAATGTGTCTAGTTGAATTAATGTCAGATTATATAAAGTCGTACTATATATATAATAATTTATGATAAATGTATATTCAACATAATCTCGGAATATAAACCCCTGACATTCAAGAAAAAAAGGGAAAAGAGTACTGACTATAGGTCAAAAAGTCAGAAAAAATACAATTATTAATTAATTATCAACAAAATATGAAATTTCGAGATATAGGCACCATATATGGTGAACGTCATTCATTTTTTTAAATTGAACAAGAATGAAGTTTATATTTGATTGTAATTGAATAATTTTTAAGACACTCAATTTATTTGCTATTTAATAATTATATTATAGGATAATATTGTCTTTTTATAATTTCTATTCATATTATAAAGAATATAATGAATGACGTAGTGAACAGATTCATTTTTCCAATGAATGTGAGCTTGAACGTCTTCATTTGAAAAATACATGAACTTGAATGAGTTTCTTTTTTAAAGACTAAACTTAAACCAATTCATTTTTTTAGTGAACGTTCCAAAGATTTATCATAGCCCTTAAGTGAAAATAATAACACAATAGATGCTGTTTTATGAATAATGACCAAACCATGTAAAAGATAAATAGACCTTAAGGACATTTTATGTTTGGTACTGTACGTCTACATTTAGAGTTAAACTTCATTTTTCCCTACCCATAAGCTGTAATATGTTACAATGTAACTAAAATTGAGTTTGTTTTTAAATTACAATACATTTATTTTAGGGTAAGTGTCTTGTTGCAACAAAACACTTTAAAGTAGATGATGTAATTTTTGAAGAAGAACCATTTGTGTCCTGTCAATTCTCTTGGAATAGTCTATATGGTTATCGTGCTTGCGATCATTGTCTTTGGTAAATATTACATTCTTATTGTGTTATTGTGTTTCTACACTTAATTATAATATTAATTATGCAGCCCTTTAGAAACTGTCTCAGAAAATATTCTCAGATTAACAAATGCAGCTATAACAGAGGTTCCCTTTGAGGAACATTGTCCTGTAAAAGATAAAACACATAACTATGTGCAATGTGAATCTTGTAAAGTGAGGATTACTTTCTTTATTATTACCACTAAATATTTTCCTTAAATTAATTGATTTTGTGTTTTATAATTGTATAAATTATATATTAATTTACTGCATGACAGCACAGGTTGTAAATAACAAACTTATAATTGATGGATATTAGGTTTGGTATTGCAGTTCTACATGTTTGGAAACTGCATATAATCGATATCACCAGCTTCTTTGCAGACCAGACAGCAATGATTCATTACATTCTTTAGAAGAATTATGGAGGTAATTAAATTACTACATTTTTTTATGTCCAATTTATTTTAATACAACTAAAAAGGAAGAAACATTTGTGATAAGTAAAAGTGTATAATAACTATTCATTAAATATAATTTCAAGTAAAGATACATTTGTAAAGTTAATAATACACTACTTATACTGAACTTTTGTAGTTGATGCTGGGTTGCATCAAAAATTAATTAATTCAACTGTCCATTCACGGGCCACTTGATTATGTTTAAAGGACTATTAGTTCACTTTTGACTCATTTAATGTTGGTGATTGCTTCATGTAACTGTATGTCTCAGTTATAAAATTACTTATTTGTTTATTATGATGTATAGAACAATGCATTATCCTCCTGAAAGCCACAACATCATGTTATTGTGTCGTTTGTTGGCAACAATTGAATTATCTGCATCACCACAACAAGCTAATCAAACACTTTCCAATGTAAATAAATTCTCTATTACTTACCTTATGTCTTAACTATAATTATTCAATATTATTTTTACATAGTTTTGCCATCGAACAGAAAATGAAAATGAACATTTAGTACATAAAATGCTTGGAGAAAAGTTTGTTGAGCAAATTGAACGACTTCGTTTTGGTGTTCTCAAATCTCTGCCAGTCAGAGAATCTAGCCAGGTGAAGATAAAACAATACTCAACTAATAATTCTGTTCATTCTATAATAAAATATTTTTAGTGGCTTACTCCGACTGGTTTTAAATCATTATTGGCATTGGTTGGAACAAATGGACAAGGTGTTGGAACGAGTGTTTTTCATCAATGGGCAATTAATTGTAGAAAATGCCTTTCTTCTGATCAAATGGAGTTATTTGATCAATTTATAGAAACTGCTTATGATGCAATGGAAGAAGGTAGTTTTTTTTTCTTTTTAAAAAAAATTGTTATGCATTAATTATGGTCTCTGCTAATGGGATTATTGTATTTTAATTTTTATATTTAAATGTTATCTATAATTATATTCACATGTTCCATAAAATTATCTAACATTTAAATAATTATGGCCACTATCTCACTAATATACCTTACCTCCAGTATCTGCATTCTTCAATACTTTGTCTGATGTATAGTTACTACATTATTTTGTGTTGATTTTTGTTTTAAATAGCTGTTGGAGTGGATTTTTTGGATAATGAAGGTTCTGCTTTATTTCCAACACATAGTTCGATCAATCATAGCTGTTTTCCAAATGCAGCAAGTGTTTTTGATGGTAATCATGTTCTAAGATTGGTTGCTATTAGAACGATTGAACCAGGTGATGAAATCAATATAAGCTACATTGCTCCGTGTGAATTGGACCACTCTAGGCATACTAGGCAAAAATATTTACAGTATGTTTATTTATATTATTTATATTAACATTACCTTTGCAATTGAATGACCTTTTAATTTCTTTTACTTAGACAAAACTATGTATTTACTTGTCGGTGTATTAAGTGTGAGGAACAAATAAATGATCCAGACATAACAAGTGATGATGATTCAGAAATGGAAGATGCTAGTAGTACCTGAGTATTTTTTTTAAAATTTGTAACTGAAATAAAATGCCATAAAAATAATCCAAGTCTTGTTTACATTCTTCAAATATTGAATTATTTGGGACATAGGTCTCAGTATAGAAAATACTTGAATATTCTATTTTTAACTAATAAATGAATAATATGCAGACAGAAACTTTTACAAAAAAAATCACAAATGTATAATGAATTACATTTTTTAATTAACAATTCAAATAAAGACTTATATTTTATCCAAGATACATTTGTCTATATATTTTATGATGCAGAAATAGGTTTGTCAAGAACAATCAAATTATTGCTGTGTTCTGCTAATTCCGTCAATGATACTCTTCCACGTTTTATGATGAATGAAGCAACTGCATTAAGTTCAGACTGTGATATATATATAAACTTTCCTCTATCATCAATTACACCTAAAATTAAGATAATAATTAATGTGATATTAAAAAACAATAATACACATTTATTCCACATACCAGTTAATGAGCCTTCTTCTAATAAACTTTGAATCCTATCTATTACAATTTGAGTTTTTAATTTGAACTTTAAAGCGAGCTCATCTAAAACAATTACTTTATTTTCCTGTAATTAAAAAAAAGTCAATTCATTGTTATTTTTCCCATTAATTGCATTAAAATTTCATTTCTCAGTTGATTATAGAGTACTAAGGTTCTTCAGAATAAGAGTATACCGAATTTGTGAATAAATGGTCTGAATGATGTATTGTCTCCCCCCGGCAATGGCTAATAACTCTATGATTGGCTACCCACTGTCTTTGGGAGCAATTATAAGTAAAAGTACGTAAGAACCCCTAGTCCAACATGATTAACGCTTATTTACATAATTCGTTATCACATTTTCTGGATATAATTTTATAAATCGTGAAAAAAAGCCCAATTAAATAAACACACCAGAGAAAAAGATTTAAATACAAATATGAACACATGTATACATAATCAGTGTTTGGAAAGTTAACTGAAAAAATGAATTTGTCCACGTTCACATTCATGTTTTTTCAAATGATTTTGTTAATTTAATTTTTTTAGTTTTTTATAATAGAAATTTAAATAAGACAATATTGTTTTACAGTAAAATTAATCAATATATTTTAAACATGTATTTGTTAAATGCTAAAAAAAATTAAAAATCGTTCAAATTCATTAAAATATAAGCGTTGTTCATGTTTAAGATGAATTGGGAAAAAAACGAGGATGTGTACTAAGTCATAGGGTTGTTAATGATGTGTAGAATTTCATAATGTCAAAAAACATCAGTCTTGGCATTAATAATAAGAATATAATATACTATTATTTCAATGGTCTTGGGTATATACTACATTTAGACAAAAATTACACAACTATAAAAATAATATTATAATAAGTCAATATATCACAGGTGATAGCACCAATAATATTAGTTAATCGCTGAAGTTCAATACAAAGGGAATTGACATGCTGTTTTTTTTTAATTGATCAGAGTAACATCGACCAATAGGCCATTAGTTATTATTTATGATTATATTCTGTTATCTACATTATTTAATATTATTGTATTATGGTTTTTTGAATTGTAATCAACAAAATATTTTTAAAATATAAAATAGTACAATTGTATGACACTCGCAGGGACATTTTTTTCTGTTGTGTATTTAATTTTTTAGGCTTTTTTTGTGGCCCCCCCCCCCTCCCATTTTTTCAACTAGTTATAATTTTGCCAGTAGTAGGTAAGCTTATTATATCATTAGCATTACCCAATATATATATGTTATAGAATTTGTGTGCATGATATCACAATTTTTCTATATTTTTTTTGTTTATTAGTTGGTCCACCCACCAAGGAATATAAAAATTATTTGAAGTAAACATGTTAAATTAGTTAATAGATCAATTACCTAATTAAATATTGCAATTTGAAATTAACAACACAAAATGAATTCTTTCATACTGCGACCAAGAGGATAACCAGATAGGTGCTGGTAAAACCAGTTTTGTCCCATGACTGGTCATCGTCTTAACTTGATCGCAATATAAAACACACATTTCTGACATTGTAAATTAGGAGATCGATACAACACATGTCCATCAGGTCTAAGATATTTTGAGCAAGTTACCACCATTGAAATTGTTTATTATGAAATTAATAATTAAGGTTTCTAACCTTAATGTGTTCGATGAATTGAGTTAAGGTAGCTCCTTCATCCTCTAATGTTTCTTCATAGCCTTCTTCTTCTATGCCAAAAGTCTCTTTCAATTGTATGTACTCTAGGTGCTCTTTTTTAGCCTTTTCTTCTTCGATTTTCTTTTCTAATGCTAATCGCTCTTGCTCTTGTCTCTTTTCGTGATCTTCTTTAGCTTTCCTTTCTGATTCTTCTGCATCTTGTTTTTTTTTACGATCTTCGCGTTCCTGTAAATCTGCCTAAAAAAAATTGCATCGTTTAAGCAGCTAATTAAAAATATGCTTATAGACTGAAACCAACTTCTCGTTTGGCTTTTTTCTCTGCTTTAGCTTCCAATTTTGCTCGTTTTTTAGCTCCTAGTTTTGGATCTATAGCAACTATGACACTAGGGTCGGCTGTAGCGTCATCAATTTCAGCATTTTCATTTCTAGGTTCTGAATTAAGATTGTAAAATACATTTTTTTTAAATTTAATTAATTAGGTATCATTTAGGTTACACTTTTACATATTTATATTTATATAACTGACGCAACAATATTTATTATATTTCAATAATTTAATATTATCACAAGGCTTACCTACTACATTCCGATTGTTTCGACGTAATGTGTTACGATTTTGCATGCGAACTCCTGGTCTAGGTCTAACCACAGGATCATCTTGTACAACATGCTCAGGTGCACCTAAAACAGTTGTATAAGATTATTTTTGTACTCTCAAATATGTAAGTATACAAGTGTACTTTAATATGAACCCACTTTGAAAAAATTTATATCGAAATATAAAACCAAACAACCCAACAATGACAGATGCGGAGAATATTGAGAGTAAAACAAACAGATCCATCGTACAAAAAATATTAAGATAAGTAATTTACTTCAATACTAACGATTTACTTCGCTTCCAAGTTAAGTCTCATAAGATAGATAAAACTCATAACTTAATTTTTAGTACCACCACTATCACAGACGTAATATCGCACTCAGTTGTATTTCATTTACTTACGAGTCTCACAAGTTATTTTTATTTAACATTACAAATTACAACTAATTTACAAATTTACAATTACCATTCCCCGTTATTATGCCAACGGGCCATGATTATATCACTATATTAGTGATATTCTTATCAAAGGTACGTCATAAATACATATACAGATAATATTTCCATGGTATAATGTTCTGTCGTTCTATTAAACCATATTTTTTCCATTTTTCGCCGTAATTCAAAAATAAATAATTATATTAATTGTGGCTCGTGCGGTCATGGCAGTAAGTTTGTGTTACATATATGTGTAATATATTATGTTCAGTAACATAGTTTATTATTATCATCTAGTGCGCAAGTGTGGTATACGATGTACCACCTTGAACAGCGCCCTCACGATTGGACGCCGGAACTACAACAACGTCCCGTACTCCCGTTTCTTAGTATAAGGTCTATGCCACATTGCCAGGATTACGATTTACGAATACTACAATCGTGTCCATGATGACGTCCTGAACCACGACCATAACATTACGGACATTATCAATAGTTCAATGTTACGAACGAAAAATATTTGAATGACGTATTCATTATTTCTCGATAACCAACATTGTTTCTAAGTTCATAGTATACACACCGCCGAAATAATAATTACTGTAAAAACTACAAAGCTAAGATTCGTTCATTTACGTTAGGTATAAATTAATTTTGTTGAAATACCTATTATTCTATTCTAGTTTGATGTTTAGGCTTAAAGCTTAAAGAAAATGATTTACTATCCCTTTTTCCTATTAAGTGCATATTTGTTGAGTTCAGTTCAATGTTTGTATTTCCATATTGGCGAAACAGAACGTAAATGTTTCATCGAAGAGATTCCTGATGAAACCACCGTAGTCTGTTAGTAACATATTACAATTCACATTCCATATTTATGCAGGGTCGCATAAGCAACCACTAGCTATTTAATGAGTCAATAGTGGCTGTTAATGCCCCCCCTTAATTTAGTGACCCATTATTGGTCTATTAAATTTTAGTGAACCATTAAATAAGTACCTATTTAATTAATAATCTCACTTCGTTTTCAGCACATTATAAAGTAGAACTCTTTGATGTGAGGACCGGTGGTTTCACTCCACCAACCCCTGGCATTGGTATGAACGTTGAAGTCAAAGATCCAGATATGAAAATAATTTTATCCCGGGTATGTATCATAGCTAATGGCTAATCATTGTAAAAAAAACAGTATCGCGTCGTTATAACACTAAAATATTTTGTTTCTTATAGGTTTACAGTTTCGAAGGTAAAATATCATTTACATCTCACATACCTGGTGAGCACATTATATGTTTGTATTCCAATACTACTGCATGGATTGGAGGAACACAATTGGTAAACAATTACTATGTTTTTAATACTTCTGTTACTATTAATCAGTTGTGTTAATGTAGAGAGTCCATTTGGATATCCAAGTTGGTGATCAGGCTATTGATTATGCTCAAGTAGCTCAAAAAGAAAAACTTTCAGACTTACAACTCAGGATCAGACAACTAGTGGAACAAGTTGAACAGATCATCAAGGAACAAAGCTATCAAAGAGTAAATATGATTAAATGTATAAATTAAAAGTAGTTAATTTTAGAACTTAAAAATTAAGTAGTTGAAACTTGATAAATCCAAAACTATTAGAAGAATAATGATTGAGAAATCAACCATTTTTCATTTAAATACCTGAGCAATTTCTGTCAATTTATAGACCTAATTTACATTATGATCTATAAATAATTGTTGAAGTTTAGGAAGATAGTACTCGTTGGTACCCATCTCCTTCTATAACTGACAATTGTACTTAACTATTTGAATACCTAATATTGCTAAACCATTTTATATATAATAGAAGTATTAGGTAAGAACTAGGATAAATAGGTCATAATAACTGGTAATCCTAACAACTAAAATTGAAAAAATAAGTTTCTACAAAATGGTACATCTACATGATAATACTAGATTATAATCATAAAACATAGACTTCAATAATGTTATGCAATTAAAAAGTGTATTGTATATTTATTAAATGGTAAAATATTATTATTATTATTTACATAGGTAATGTTAAAAAAATCAGTTAAATTTGATTGTAGCAAATTTTTTTTAGTATAAAAATTGTGTTGCATTTTCGATTCTATTTTTACATTTTGTTTTTGAACTTCTATTATTAATAGCCTTTTAATTTGATGCTGAATTTTTTATAATTTGCCTTATTTTGAAATGTATTCTTATCATAAACTGTTGATAGTATGAGTTGTATGTCCGATATATTGTGTGGTGATAATCGTTAAAATATTTGTCTAAATTCTTAAATTTATTGCATCTTAAAATAAACTTCATAACATCTATATGGTGATTATAACATAAAAAACATAACAATAACCAATTAGAATACCTATACAACAGGAATTTTGCGGAGACCTTTAATTTTAGGTCATTACACTTAGTATATCATTACAACCAGTATCATTCCTCATCAAAAATTTCTACTTGATTCTCGTTGTCTCTATATCGACATGGGATTCTTGTATGGAGTGGATATTATCTACCTTAATTTAATGTGAATATCCTACTATTATTTACTGTAGCAATCTTTATGAATAATTTTTATTATTAAAATTGGAATTTATTTGTACACAATTTTAGCTAATTATTTAAGAAAATTATAATGAAAAATATTTTTGATGGTAAACGTAAAAATGTGTCTAAATATTGCCTCTAAGCAACTGAATTCCATTTAAATTAACAAATTCTTATCTGTTAAATGAAACAATAATAATATATTAAACTGATATGGCAAAACTCTAAAATATATTAGATAATATAATCCTCTATAATTATTGTAGGTGATTTTATATGAATGTTTTTTATCTATGTTAAGAGTCTGCGCCTGAGAAAGGAAATAAATACTGAGATAGCATACTCTAAGGTTTTAATATATTATACTTTGTATATATTCAACTTTATTTAATTCTATAATGTGTATTACACTGTCTGCCGTCAGTTCCATATTTTTATTAGTAATTTCCCATGTAAGATAATATGTTAAGTGACATTGCATTTCACCATGATAGCAGCATTTGTTGGTACTCGTCTATTCTCCGTTTTGCTCATGCAGACTGACAGCAGTGAGCATTACTAGGCTCCGTTTCCTCCACTTTGTCCCTTAAATATGCGTGAATTCAACTGCAATGTGGTCGGGACATGGTTTACTTCTCTCATGCTGCGGAGTACAGTATGCTACCCACTTCTACTTTGTCGGTGTAGCATACTACCTACTGATTATTGATTAACAACAAATTCACAACAATATTAGTAACAATGATGACTGATGATCATTGTAGTAAAGTATTTTATAATATAGTTATAAGTTATTATATATTATAGAAAACGTTGCATACAGTTTTTTGTAAGGTAGTATACTAGACTACTACCATTTTGCTTTATATAGACACTATATTATACTTCATCCAGAGATAAAAAGGGACTTTATCCAAAAATCGGTTCTTACGCAACACCCTGCTTAATGGAATCTGTCTTGATGTTAGGGTGATACATAGAGATACACAGAACCAATGTGTCCTCCCTGAACAAAGTAAAGCTGTATTACCAAACTCCCAAAATTAAAACGTATTGAAACCAAAAAACCCCATTCAGCTTCCCAGCGGTGGGAGTTTGTATGATATAGATTATGCTGTTCAGATTATGAAATCAAGCCTTAGTTGAGTCCATTGTTTTTGTTTCAGAAAGCGAATATTTTTATGAATAAATTGACTCTTATTATTTAAAAAAGATTTTATTTGTTAGGGAGCAGTTATGAATTTATTATTAAACAAAATGTTCTTTGATAGCTAGTAAATGGCAGCAAAATCTTCAGTCCCATACACATAGTGATAATATCAACAAACTTTTAGTAAAAATGTTAAAGACAGAAACAACTAAAATATAAAATACATAAATTGATGTATTGATTTTTTTTACACTTCATATGTTAAACTTAGAACTGAGTGGATATAGATCAGCACAAAAATAATTCACATACCTGCCTTTAAATATAAATACAGAATTAATTAATTTTGTTGGTAACAATTAACATATTTTTCAATACCATCTTTTTAGTATGAATATATTATTTTTAAACTCTATCATAAGTTCTTAGCCATCTTAATTTATTTTAATATTAATAACAATAATTTTTATAATTACAGTTCCGGGAGGAGAGATTTCGTCAAACCAGTGAGAGTACCCATCAACGAGTTTTCTGGTGGTCACTTTCACAGTTATTCATACTTTTGATCATGGGTTTCTGGCAAATGCGTCACTTAAAAAGTTTCTTTGAAGCTAAAAAACTTGTTTAAATTAATAATTGAATGTTTTAACAAAAATATAAACCCATCCTCAAATGTATTTTTGTACATTTTGTATATACCATAAAAAAATGATGTACTCTTTATAACTATTATTAATTCATGATTTTTCTGAATATATGAATGGTTAGAATTCTACGTTTTTATGTATTTTTTTTTATTAAATAAAATAAAAAATGTAACAGTTTTTTATTTTACAACAAAGAATTGTTTGTTTAATATGCAAATGAATATTTGCATTAATTAAAAAAAACAAATTATAGCGTATAAACTCTTTAAAAAAGTATCTATAAATATTATATATATTAACTTCATTGTGTATACAAAACTTAATATTTTTAAGAATAATGAAATATACATTGTATTGTAATAATTAATAGCAACAGGGTATGAGGGCAATGTTGGCACATATGGCTAAAAAAAAATCAACAAAAAAATAAATATATAGTACATAATGGTATGTACAGAAGAGTCAATCTGCTGACATAGATGATAGACTACTGCGAGTGGAGCTTCTGTGATGATAAGAACGATGATGAGAAGGCGGGCTAGAATTTATAGGCAACATACTATTTGCCGGCCCAAATATTGCTTCTTGTTCTTCTAACTGTACAGCAAACTGTTCTTCAAGTTTCTGAAATGAAATTTGATAGTGTAGTAAAGTGGTTTATAGTGATGTGCATACCTCTTCCTTCTACATTAAGCACACTGGCTATAGTAGGTAGAAGAAAGAATTCACACACAGATAATAAAATTTAATCTGATTTATAATGCAAAACTCAACATTGCTTGCTTGATAGGCTTTCAACAGATATAAAATTAAAATTATAATTCATGCTAAATATATTATGTATGAATAAATTTAAAACAGGCATTAATAATTTAAAATTTAATTAAAAACAAATTAATAAAGTGTTACTTACATAAAAATTTTATCGTAGCAGCACTCAGGAATAAGCAAGGATAGAGGATGCAAAATAAATTAAGCGTGTTTTCATTCAATTTATGGTGTTATTACATGGGTTATAATAACTTTAATATATTATATAAAATATCAGAAGAGTCAGTTAGTATCATTGTTTAAAAATAATAATAAAATATAGAATTGTAGTATACAATAAAAAATAATTATTATAAAAAGCTTGAAATTATTTCTATAACCATTAAATAAGCATAATCGGTGCAAGTAAATAATAATAAATGCAATAATGTGTTTCAAATGTATAATTTTTGAGTTCAATACTAAGCAAAGTTTTGTTCCTTGTCATGCTTAAATTTAAATTTAAGTATCTTCTACTTTTTACATATTTTCTATAAGTACCTTGATGATTAACCACTTTGTAACTTGACTTTAAAATGATTGTCAATAATGAATAACAGGCAAATTACGTCAGTCTTTAAATTTTGATATAGAAAATTCTCAAATTTAGTGACAATAAAAATATACAGCGATACATACATAATAATATATTATTACAATATTACCAAGTATTGAAAATAATAGTATTTTTAATTATCATATTTTGAATAATAATTAAAATAACTGATGATAAAATTCTGATAATTATTACAGAAAACAGATAATACCATAAGAAAATCATAAACTTTTTTGAACCTAAGATTGTTTGATATTATTAACCTAACTATTAATTGATAGGAAAATATCCATTGAGCCTTTATACTTTTCACTTAAATTCTGTTTTTTAAGTAAGAAAAGTTAAATAACTGGTACATCACTGAGATAAATTTTTGTATTATAAAATTAAGTAAAATTAAAATAATATTTACAACATAATAAATAAGAAACAAATTACTTTAACAAAAATATTAAGTATTTATAAGAAAATTAATTTTATACATTTTAAATGAAATGTATTGTATATTGGTATACTTATATATAAATATCTATGGCATGTGCAAATGTTATACAATTAATACATTTAAATAAAGCATTTTACATATGTACAACACATAATCCACACAAATAAATAAAAAATATTTTCTGATTTATATTTAAAGGACAATGTTTGTTAAAATAAATCTATTTTAAATTAAAAATTACTTAATATATGGAATAATATAAACCAGGTTAGGAACACACTTTCCATTAACCAAATGATGACATGTAAACACCATTTGGAATAGTACTATAATGTTTGTTCAAATGCCACCTTTTAGTTAGAGCTCATTCGGGATACAAGACTATTACATTGTGGATTGGTTCGAATGATTAGGAAATTGATTGACACATCGCCTAGGGAGAAATCCTGAACCAGGAGAACGAAAAGAAGAACTGGATAACCGAGGAGAAGAGAGAAGTGATGAAAACGAATATTCGCGCCTGAGCAACGTGTTGCCAGGGGATGGAGGTAATGAATAGCGACTGTTCCATGAATTTCCTTTGGCTTGCCTCGCCAACTCCATCTCAAGGTTCTGATAAAAAATATAAACTATTGGTGGACGTTTAAATGTAAAATTCAAACTACTCTACCCTTTTTCTATAATGGGTTAAAAATTAATAGTTATTTATAGTGTTATTTAATTATTTGGATAATTTAATAAGATGACCAACATATTAAGAGAAGAACTTTCACGAAAATTAAAATAATCTACAATAGCAAATGACTAGTTATTAATTAGATAATTCAAACTCAAGAAACTACATCCATTGGCGTAAAAAATAAAATAATATTATATCAAAGTACTAACTTTTCTGTACATAAATAATGTTAATAAATGTAATACTTTCACAAATTACCTGTTTCCTAGGTTTGAGATGAGCTTTCCATTCTCTCAACTCACGAGCATACAACTCTTCTTGCTCTTTCAACTTAGTTGTTTCATGCTCCATCAGCATTTTACCTATTAAGACAAATTTAATTATTTGAATTTACATTAATTAAAAGAAAAATTATTTAAGTAGTACGTTTTTCATTCTGAAGCTGTTCAAGCTCCCTAATAGTGGTGTCATTTGCAATTCTGAGCTCTTCAAGCTGTCGTTGCTGCTTCATTTCAAATGCAAGAGTCTCATTACGATATCTTTTTTTTTCATTTTCTTGAAATTTCTTAAGCCGGTTACGTTCATACTCTGTATCTGGATTTGGATTAGTTGCCATACTTATTCTAACCGATTCACGGAACATCATCTCTCGTGCTTTCATTTCAGAACGAATACGTTTAGGCAAAGATCGTTTTTCAACACCTTGACGTTTTTGCATTTCTTCATCCTTACGTATATTCATACGTTTCATTTGTTCCAACTCTTTTTCATGTCTTATTAACATCTAAATGAAAATAAATCATTAGTCATAGAAATTTAAAAAAGTAAGTTTTTAATATACTTGATGCCTCTGCAAGAAAAAACCATCTTTAAGCTGTCTTTTAGCTAACTGTTGTTTTTCATGTATTTGCCGTTCTTCCATTTCCCACAAAGCTGCTTCTCTAGCTCGCATTAACTATAATGTTATACAAAAATAAAATAAATTATAATATTATGATTGTATTTTTTATTAAATACAGTAGTCTTGCTAATTCGGTCATCACTAATCTGGACTATCTATATTTCGTGCTTTAGTACTCATGTATGTTTATATTTGGGAATACAAATGATTAAGATATTATTGTTTCGATTACATATCTATTGTGTAAGTATTATTTTTTCAAGCGAGTTCAGTCTTATTTTTTTTAAATTTGTATTGATATATATGTAATACATACATCATAATAATAACAATAATAATGTGTAATGTAAAATTGTAAATCAATTAATTTCATATTTGTATGGATACATAAGGTGTTTTTTGTTTATATTTATTAGTAAGTTAAAAAAAGACATCTCGTTTAATCCGGATTTTTGATAGTCCGGTCCTATCTAGTCCGGATTAGCAAAACTCTACTGTACATAACAAATAATAATAAATTAACAAAATGTCATAAAAAAAATTTATGTGTGTTGTATAAATCTATACATGAAATATATAAAACTTAACCTTTGCTAAATACATGCACACAGTTTATAAGTACCTGTTGTTTCTGTTGTAAATATTGACGTTCCATTAGCGCAATTTTCTCCTGATGAGCATCACTCAGTCTACTCAAGGAACTTTCATGATTTTCATTTAGTTTCTCAAGGAATAATTTTTCTCTCTCCTCATGTTCAGTCTCTAACTTCTCTTTTTTATCCTTAAATAAATTTTTCCGCCTTTCTTTAGGCTTTAAATCTACTTCTTGCTTTAATAGTCGTAACTCTTGTTTTAGACCTTCTCGGAATTCTTTTAATTCTCGCTCCTAAATCAATAATAAATCAGTCACAAAAGTAAATACAAATTTATATTTTAAAATTATTATTACTTGTTCTAAACGAATTTTTTTAGAAGTCATTCTTAAATCTGCCTCTTGTTGGGTTTCAGCTCTCTCGACAGCTTGACGTTGTTGTTTAACCATTGTATCTAAATCAGCTTCATATTGCTTAATTAAAGTCATTCTTTCCTGCTCAAACTTTTTATCTTGTTGCTCTTTAGATATCACTGCCTTAAATGATAAATCTTGAAACTGTTTTTGTTCTTGTTTTTGCAACATTTTTAGTTCTCTTAGTTCTTGTTTTCTAAATATCTGATCATTGTATCCATGACTGGAATCTTCATCACCATAAATTACTTTGCTAGTTGTTGTTGTCACAACTACTCCATCTACTTCAAACTTTCTTGTTCGTTTTCTTGTCTTTTTTTTCATGTTTCTTATTTCTAGTTCTTCTTTACTTATATTTCGACTAGTCCTCTTCATTTCCTAAAAATTATTTACACATTGTTAATACAATAATAATAAGTTTAGTTAAAATCATTTGTAATTAGTTTTATATGGCACAAAGACGTACACAATAAGAAAAAGAGTAAATTAAAACAGAAGTATCAGATTGTTGAAAAAGTTTCTAAGCTCCTGAAAAACCTGAAAATATCAGGGAATTTTTGATTAGTTTAATTCAGCTTAACTCAGGGGGATAAGAAAAAATAAAGAAAACTAAAAAACCAAAAAAAAAATATTTACATCATAATATGTTTAATGGTGACAATAATTGTCCAGCTTTGCACAAGAAGCTTTGCTTTTCACAATAGAAGCTAGACAGCGGAAAAAAACATTTTTACATGCAGGAAAATCTACTCAAGTACAAGTAAAAACGTAGATAACCAGGATCACATCTCGCAAAATAAATATACTTCATATAACATGTTAAATCCTAATCAGATTGTTATTGAAAATGTTGATGCACCTTGAAAAAAATACTGCTCACACTACAAGTATTGAATGGAAAATTTTACTGAAAATCGTGTAATTTTGAACTCCCCTACACCTAACAATCCTATCATATTTGAAGACAGAAAACATCTGTTTAATATGATAATGATAATTAGATGTTAAAACAAAAGTTCTATAAGATACATAACAATTATGAATATTTGAATCAAGTTTAAGCGTTGTTCCTACAAGTGTATCTCATTTTACTAACACATAAAATAGCAAATTTTATAATCAGAATAATCCAGTTTTAAATAGGTGAATTGACATTGGATTTTACTCTGTAATTATTAATCCCGATCCAGGTTTAATTATATTCACTTAGCTAAAAAGTATAAAGTTCATTGGATACAAAACCGGAACATTAATTTATATTCCATATATCTTCGAGTTACCATATAGATCTCTCTAGTTCTTAAT
Source organism: Myzus persicae (assembly GCF_001856785.1). Lineage (NCBI taxonomy): Eukaryota > Metazoa > Arthropoda > Insecta > Hemiptera > Aphididae > Myzus > Myzus persicae. The sequence goes on from NW_019101697.1 coordinate 17,618, forward strand.
ATTTATATGATTGTTAACTTAATTTTCATGTATATCTTATTTGTTAATTTATACCAATTCAAAACAATGATCAGTCAACATGGGATAAACAAGCTTTAGATAGTTATCTGGTCATTGTCTTAACTTGATTGCAGTAAACTCAATAATATAATTATTCCGTGTTGAATTTTATCCCATAAAATCTATTTAGTTAATTATTTCATATTCATATATTTATACTATGTTAATTTAAAAAATAAAATTGTAAATTTTGTGATGCTCTAACTGTCATACAAAATATATATAGAAAATTAATTATTGTTAAGCATAACGTGGTAAAAATAATTTTTCTAAGTGTAAAAGTTGCCATGTTATATGTTAGTAAGACAGATGCCTTCTAAAGAGTTAATACGTACTCTGCTATACTCTGGTTTTTTACGTAATACAACTTCATCTTCATATTCTCGAGGAGGCAAATTATTCTCTTTATTACTACTCCGACTATCATGACTAATTGTAGTTGAAACACTCTCCGCATCTGATCTATCAAATGTACGTGTACTGGCAGCTGAAGGTGGAGTTCGCTGGCCTCCACTACTATACACTGATCCACTATCTGAATGTGAACGAGATGTAGATCGTGTTGGGGAAACATGGTGTTTATTATTCACCACAATTCCATCAGAATGTTTAGACTAAAAAATTACAAGTTATAAATTATACTTTTTAATAATACCAATTAAATTTTTTTTTTAATAATTACCGATTTATGTACATTTGTTGAATTGTTAACGACAATATATACTTCTGCTGGATCACTGGGTTTAACCATTGTAGCCCGTCCATTCATTTTCACTTTATTGCTATCTGTATTTACAGGTACACAAATAGGTTTAGAAACTTCAACCTCTTCTTTACTATTCCATGGATCTAATTCTTTAACAGAAGGTTCTTCTCCTACTGTTATAACAGACACATGACTAGCATCCAATTCTTCTTCGTCAATTTGTGACGAATTTATCACAACAACCTCATCTTTTTTCTCAATCTTGAAATAAAATAGAAATTAGAAATTATTTTAAGACTACAAGAGCAAGTTAATTAACTTTAGATAATATACCTGTGACTTAGTGTTTGTATCAGCAACTATAATCACTTGGGTATGTAGTCCTGGAGGATGTGTTTGAAGAACAGGGGGATGTGTGGTAGTTACAACAGTAACCTTTGAATCAATTGCATTCAAAGATCCTACCCTCACCAAAGTACCGCCATTAATTAAATTATCATTTTGTTCAACTAGAATTATAAAAGAAAAATAATGAATTATTTATGCCAAGTCATTACATTAATTTTTATTGAACTCTGAATAAAATCAATTTAGTTACTATTATCTTTATTGTGTATTCGATCAGTCTCATCTTGGTTGTTTTGAAGTCTCCCAGTCAATTCATTCATAACAGCAGTTGGCATCTTTCCTTTATTTTTTTCAACATTCTGATTCATTTGTAAAACCTTATCTAAAGATGGTGGGGAAGGTCTTCTTTGATTACGATTAGAAGCAGACGAACTTCGTCTTCTAGTTCTTATTTGAGAGTCTTCCACAGAATTTACAATTGGACCATTATTACTAGCAGCTACTGATATAGGTCGAGAGCTGGATATATCATGTTTACGTAATTGTATTGATTGAATAGATACAGAAGGGTTTTCCTCTACGCCAATATCAATAGGTTTTTTTTCTGTTTCAGAATTATTGTTAATAGAATCGTGCATTTCTGAATACTCATTACTCTTAGATTTTGGTACTTCAAGTTCTTTAGGTTCAACCACTGATTCTTTTTCTTGATTAGTATCCTGAACTTTTAATACAATTGGTATATTCAGTGACTCTTCATTTGGCACTAATTTAACAACTGAAGATGGTGTTGGTAAAGGTGGCGGTGGTGGTGCTGGACCTTTGTTTTCCGAATGTTTTTTTACAACCTATACAATTAAATAAATTGTAATAGTTATCTAAGTAGTGTAAATAAATTACATAATAATATACGATAATAAATTTTTAAATATATATTTATACAATGGAAGCTTCGTATCTCAAATTTTTTGTTTAGTCCCAAAAAAGGTTTCAAGGTTTTACTGTGTAAAGTTAACATACATTTTTTTTAGAAGAAATTTCTTTTGACGAAATAATTGGCTCGGATTCACGAACATCTAAGATTTTTTCGTCTGTTTTGATTTTTTTACTATCTGATGATTCTTCATCCATCTCTCGTTTTTTTTGTATTTTTTGTTTCACTTCAGCTACATCTGCTTGAAAAATTCATATTTTAAGTATAAAAAGATAACGTGTTAACATTAAATTCCATACTATTACATTTAAAAATAAGACTTAGTGCTTTTTTTTTTGACATTTAAATTTTTACCTTTAGTTTCAGGATCACTTTTAATTGATACAGTGTCATCTTCGACTGCATCCAAGTCCAGGGGAGGTAACTGTGTAGATTGTGGTGATTCCTATGAAAATGTACAATATCAAAATAGGTATTCAACATTTATTTACATCTTAATACTATATGAACAATACATTATTATACAAAATTATATTTTACTTGGTGGAAATGCTTAAACCAAAAATAAAATATATAACTGGACTGTGCACACAAGGGTTAGGATAACTTACCACCAACCCTTTGATAGTAGTTCCTGTTTTTTCTGTACTTCCTATCACGTGTAGACTACGTAAGCATGGAAATAAATATGTGAATACATTTTATTTATGTCAATGTAAATATACATGAATGCGTACACAAATAATCAAATTATAAGGAAATGTATTTACAATTTTATAATAAGATACACACGACAGTGCTAGACTTAAGCTCAATACACAAGATGTAAATAAATATATTTTTACCTCAGGCTCTTCATCGACAACTTCTTCTTCGACCACCTCTGCCTTGTATTCAAGTAATAAATCGCGGATTGGTTTTGGATCTATATCTCCATTGACAAATGGGTGCTAAATAAAAAATTCAAATTAATAACAAGTTAAATATAAGTAATTTAACTAGTAAAATTACTTTAAGAAGATCATCTGCAGTTGGCCTTTGAACTGGATCTTTTATAAGAGCATGTGCTACAAAGTCATTAAAATTTTTAGACCATTTAGATGGTTGTTCTAATTTAGGGGGATCAGATTTTTGTATTTTAAGTAATACACGCATAGGAGACATTTCATGGTTTGGAGGTTCCATCTGTGCTAATTCTATAAGTGTTATTCCTAAAGACCAAATGTCTACTTTAAAATCATAAGGATTATCCCTAAAAGTTTCGCATAAAACTACTTCAGGAGCCATCCAATAAGGTGTTCCAATAAAAGTATCATGTTTTTGTAATGTTTGTTTATTCTTAGCAGAAACACCAAAATCAGCTGTAAAATATGTAATAATAATACAAATTTTGAAATTAATGTGTCAACAATATTTTTAAAACTTACCAATCTTAACACCAGCACTAGTTGTTAAAAGAACATTTCCAGCTTTAAGATCACGGTGTATAACTTTACATTTATGAAGAAATGCTAATCCTTCACACATATACTTGCAAACATAAGCTATTTGTTCTTCAATTAATGCACGATCCAGCTCCACCATAATTGAATCTAAAGCACCTCCATCACAATATTCAATCAGCATCTATTGAATATATTAAAAATTAGATACAAACAGAAATAATAACTTATTGTAACAATTTACCCAAAGTTTAGAATTAACAAAAAATGCTTCATATAATTGAACAATATTTGAGTGTTTACATTCGGCTAAAATATCAATTTCAATCATAAAATCAGCTAAATCATCTTCACCTTCTAAGATACACATTTTAGCAGCAGCCAACTGTCCAGTTTCTCGATGTTGAGCCTTAACAACACATAATAATACAACAAAAATATAACTTTTTTTACAGGAACAATTTTTATTTATAATTAGGGCAATTTTGCTTAATTAACCTAAAATGTCAAACAAATTCTAGTATTTAGAAAAAACTATCAACAATAATCAATAAAAAATATTTAAATAATAAGTAAAAACTAAAGATTATAGATTCAGTTTTATATTGGAATAATTTCTAAATTATTTATTTCATGAGGTTCTAAAATAGAACAAAAGAAAAAAAGAAATAGTTGTAATAGAAATATAATATATTATAATAATAATAATAAATACCTAGGTAATAACTGAATATTTTAAGTGGAACAAACAACAATATACATTACATTTTTAAGCAAAATGTTAATTTAATTTGTGTAATCCATGAACTTATTCTTATTGATAATTAATACTTAGTAAATACATCATTTGAAAAAATTACCTTGTAGACTTTGCCAAAAGCTCCATCACCGAGTTCACCAATCATTTCCCAAAAATCGTCAACGTCACAATCCATGTGGATGTTATTGAATACTTTCTTCTTTTTCGCTTCATTGTTACCTAAATGAAGCACTTTCTTGAGGCCACTCAAAAACGACATTTTAATAATGCCTTTACACAATGTCAGAATCAATCAGGATGATGTACTCGTAAGGATCGCATGACCCAACAGTTCTCAAATTTTGCATTTCCTATTAACATATCAAAAACAAAAATTCCGTAAAATGTTAAAATAAATATTTATGCTCCATAAAAAAAGGAACACAATATATTAAATAAATTAAGCATATAAGTATAAATTAACCAAGTTAGTATCAAATAATGTGATTTATTTAACATGTTATTTTCATTCTGAGTGTTAATCAAAAATACTGTTTATTATTTAATACATAATACCGTTAAAACTATTAAGCTCAGGAAAAGTTCAAGGCCACTATTAGCGCAAATAGTATTAACCTGTTTTATATGTCTGTTTAAAAAAATTCTAATCAATAGAAACAACTAAAAATAATATATCAAATACTTATAATGTGATACAAGAAAATTAAATTTAAAATTTAAAAATCATTAATTATAAATATGTACAATAGGTTTTTACTAAGATTCAAGTGTTATCATTGGAACAAATGTTTGTCCATCACATTATAATTTAATTTTTTTAATATCAAATCCAATTTAGCATACGGCCCAGTTCGGTTTTTCGTATTAATTTGATATGCAGATACTAAATTATGAAAATATAAATAGTTTTTCATTTTCTAACTTTTTACCTAGTATAATTTACGTACAACAATTCGACACTACTGTATTCTTGATTTTTTTTTTGAACATTTCAATGGGTATAAAATAAATTCTGTGTATGAAGTAGATAATCAAATATTATTTGTATTATTTGTACGTCAGAAATATAGGTTATGTTTTAACACATTTATTTAACATACATACCTAAATAGATATTTTAATAAACAACAATTGATGTAAGTATGTATCAGTATCATAATATATTATTGTTAACATAATTAGGTTAGGTAAATTATTGTTTGTACAAAATATCTAAGTTTTAAGTAGGTATTGTTGAAATAATAATAATAATCAGTAAGGCAACTAGTATAATACATTATACAGACAACTAAACATCACACATTAGAACAAAATTGATTCTCAAGGTCTAAAGCCTACCTACGATAAATTCTTTAAAAATGTATATACATACATAACTTACCTACTAACATAAATCAGAGATAGGTAGAATAGATAACAATATACATTTTGAATCAAGTAACAAATATCAGATATAATTCATATGAAATAAGAACCTAGGTAATAAGTGTGAGAAATATAGAAAGATTTAAGCACCAACAAAAACATCAATAATTTCATATTAGTCAGAAGAAATTCAAAAAATAAATTTAGGTTTAGGTAAAACGAGTTAACTACTAATACCTACTTGTCGTATACACATGGTGATAGAAACTAAAATGGTGAGAATAATATATCTGGTTTATCTGTATATACACACAACAGTGTAAACATACTCGATCCTAGGCTTAACTTGCAAGTTACAACATACCATAAGTACTGGACAATATAGAAGTAGCAATTTCTCACCTGCAACTGGAAGGTGAAGAAAAAATTCAAAAAAAATTTCGCGATACACACGATCAATGATCGGCACACATTCAACTATTCACATATACATAAATCATTGCAATAAGAAACAAACACGACGCGAGTAATACATAAAAAATAAACCACTACACAAATGAGTAATGACACATATCTTCTTATCTCTGTTACATTTACATTGGTCGTAATTAATATTATTATTATTAGGTACAATGACGATGTACGTAATAAGTACCTGGGTGGTTTATCGCACCTGTTTATTGGAAACGTAGATAACGTAGTTTTCGAATGATATTATTATAATAAAAAAATTAAAATATACGAAAATTGTTATTGTTATTAATGATTTTAGACATAATGATTATGATTGTAACTACTAGTGTGATGAAACATTGATCGCCGGGTGTACTCGTCGAAAAAAAGCAGCAAAAATATTAACCGTAGGAAAAATCAAAACATGGAAAAAAATATCACAAAAACGAGACTACAATATAATATTTGTCCTCACCACGCCTGGACGACGGTGCCTGTGAAAAATGACGTCAACAAGGTGAACGCTGCTTTCTGTGGGATGAGATTTCAGCAGTACCGGACGTCCTTGACCATGTTTTATTGGAAATCTCCGTACGAGATTTGTGGCGGCCCCGTCCACTGTTTTTTTTTTCTATTCCGCCCAGACGCGCGACGACGACGGATCGGCGGCTGCTGTGGCACGCAGGTCGTCGCAGTGATGTGCGTGTGGGTAGGGATTTGGCCTCCGGGGGCGCACGGTCGTCTGGCCCAAATGCCGAGCGGGGTGTCCGGAAAACCAGGACTTGGGAACTTTTAAGGGGATTTTCAAGTGCCCGGACCCGCTGAAGGACTTGCGGGCAACGTGTTACAAGCGGCTGAAGTCTCGGAGGACATGTCGTTGGGCCGGAGACAAGCGGGCAGCGGCGTTGACGGCACGCAACGACGTGTTTATAGTAAACGCTGGTGAGGCGGTGGGTCTCGACTGTTGCAGATAAACGAAAAACCAAAACCAAAAAACTCAACTTTTAGGGAAAAAAAATAATGAATAATTATTGAAAAACAATAATATTAAAAATAATAATAATAAAAATGATATTTAATAGTCGTCCAGCAGCGAGCAGTGTGGCCAGATGACGGGAACACTACCGCCACATGGTGATCCCGCACTGGGTCCCTGCTAACACGATATTATCCGTTCCTACCTTCCGTTTTCATTACGTGAAAAAAGCGAAAACATTAGAATAAAAACCGTTATAATTTCCTAAATATTAAATTAGTTCATTAGATTAACTTATTGTTGAAGTGTAAGAGAATTTAATAAAGTGTTTTTAAAGATATTTAATTATGCTGCTCGTTTACTTGTGTAGCTATGTGTAATACATCGATTAATAAATTTTTTTATAACTTTGAAAATGTTTTAATTACTTTTTTTTTCAATCCGATATTACATCATATGGCTTTTTACTATTCTGGAATACATTATGATTACAACGCTGTGTCCATTAAAAGTTTTGGTTTTTCTGGTATTTAAATATTATTTTGTGTTCGCATCGTTATCTAACAATATATTCATATTTCATATTCTACTGTTTAGATTAAGAAAAATACATATTATAGGTAGGTACTGCAAATTTCTCATCTCTGTTTTAATATCCTACATTTAAATCAAAATGGCAATGGAATTGTTGGACATGAACGAAGATTGGAAACTAGCTAATAAACTAAGAATAGAAGATTCTGAGCAATTTTACACTTTGGTTCGAATGCATTTGTCATTTATACTAGAGTCTAACCTTAAAGAGTGAGTTAAACATTCAATATTTCAATTTTATATCAGCACTTATGTTTTTTAATGTTCAGAGGGGATTGTTCAGTTGAAGAAAAATCAAAAATTAAGCCTATTAAATGGTCTTTTATGAAAAAAGACAAATGTTCTGTAAAAGGTGTTATGGATGGAGCACCAATTACTCAAGAAGGAATTTGTCAAGTCTATCAACTAATTGATTTCTTGTCTCAAGAAGAAAGTATGTACCTATATTTTGTATTTTAGCTTTGTGCATTTGATTACTAAAATATTAGCTACATAATAATGTATTCTTAAATAAATATTTTTAGATGTCATGCAAGAAGGTATATTTCGTAGAAATGGTTCAATCACCCGACAACAAGAACTAAAATCACTTTTAAACCAAGGACAAACATTAGACTTATACAATGGACAGTTCACTGTACATGATTGTGCAACCGTTTTGAAATCGTTTTTAGCTGAACAACCTGAACCAATAATGACAGAAGCATTTTACCCAGCATATTGTCAAATATCAGGTACCTTTAAATCAACAACCTATCAACATCAAACATTTATCATGATTTATTTATTAATTTTAGAATTCTGTCAAAAAATGGAGATAAACAATAATAGTCAACGTTTATTAAGAGCTCTACAACTTTTGTTGTTGTTATTGCCATTTGATAATTTAGTTTTATTAAAAGATATCATAAAATTACTTCACTTTACTGCTAAACATTCAGACAAGAACAGAATGCCACCGGACAATTTAGCAACATTATTTACTGGTCACTTAATTGTTCCTAGAAAGGTATATAGAATGCCACTTAATCTTATAATTTTATATACATCTACATACATTGTTATCAAAAATATATAAGTAAATTGAATTAAAATTAATTTAATGTATTTATAAAATACATAGTTACCAGCAGAAGAACTTTATCAGATAACTCAAAATCTATCACATATTGTCATTTATATGATTAAATTAGGATTTGATTTATTCAAAATCCCACCAAATTTGTCAGTAGACATTAGAGCTTATTGGTCCAAAAAAACTTTACAACCCGTTAAGGTATGACTTTGTTTTATTTATTTAATATTTTGTGTATAAATAATTATAATTAATTACACAATGCATCAATAGGAGGAAGGTACAGTTGCTACAACAGTATTTTCATTCACTGACCGTACAACTACCACTAAAGAAAATGAAGAAAATCCAACAGTTAAAGCATTGGCTGAATTATATGCTCATGTACATAATCTACCAGAATCTGCAGAAAAGCGTAGAATGTTTATTAAACGTGTTAGCAATCACAATTCAGTGATTACACCAAATAGAAGTCTTACAAATTCTATCAAAGTATGTAATTTTAATGTTATACTTTGAATATTTAAAAAAAAATTTACGTTTTATATTTTAGAAACACATTTTTAAAAAAGGATCAAAGTTTAAACAAGGATCAATGAAGTCTGCAGAACGACAGCAACTAAAAGTAATAAGTCACATATTATTAATGAATAGTAAAAATTATTATATAACACGTATCCACATAACATAATAAGTAGTTACTAACAAAATATATTTTTATGCAATTTACTTTTTGACCAAAGAAAATAAAGATAATTTGGTGTTAATAAAAATTATTTATAAATTAAATTATAATAAGTTTTGATTTATTAGAACATATTAAAATATAATTTTTAAAAAAGAAGGCAATTCAAGAACAAAAAGTCTTCAATGTTTTTACTTTAAATCTGAATTATTTTATAAGCTACTAAAATAAATTATTTTAAATTAAAAACAATAACATAACAACTTAAGTACAGAAATATTAATACAAACAACTATAAGAATATATATCTAACATGTATAACAGTAACAACACTGTTGACTATTATTATTTGTATAATTTGATTAACCGTGCCATACTGAAGTGCATAACTAAATAATGGTAGCATACATAAGTTTACATAGAATTTATTTTAGAAACTATTGAGTTATTCCAAAAAATAATTCATTCAATATAGTTAACTATACAAGTATTAAAAAGTAAAAGTTAATTTATATTTTGTAAAAAATGTATACACTTCTTAAAATAAGAACTGGGGTATTGAATTCGTAATTTTATTTTTTTAAGTTCTAACTTCTGAATTACAATTGGATATATTTTTATCAATTATATTGAAATAATAATTAACAGAATATATTTACTAACAGTTTGCGGAGATATATGTCATTCTTCTACAGAGTCCTGTATTGAATGACCGAGTTTTTTGTCTTAACTCTTCAAAGGGTTAAAAATAATTTATTAAATTACACATTTACAAAGTGCCTCCACTAGTAGGCCCCTTCACTCTTTGTTCCTTGAGTGAACTATTATATCAATTAAGCTGAATGTTCGATTACTTAGTAACAGATTGCCTATTAAAATAATTAAGTTTAGAAAAAAAATCTTTCAATTATTATTAAATTGAATTTTATCAACATTTATCCAAAATCTTTACAGCTTAGAGATAAAAAAAATATTTGGAAAATTAATAAAAAAAATAAAATTAATCCATTTTAAAATTGCCTAAATCAAAAAGTGTTGGTACTGTGTACTTATAAAAAAAAATCCAATATAAAATTATTGATGTTAGTTGTTAATGGTGCTTTTGTGTTTTGCTATTCCTATTCCTTAAAATTGCATGATAATACTAATCTTTGCATGTTGTGTCCATTGGTATGTGCTCAGCTTGCAGAAGAAAAATCCAAATCATCCGCAGCTACTTCTTCAGATAAAGAAAATAAGGATGATTCATTTAAAATTAAGAAAAAAGGCACAAAAAAATTACCAATTAAAGAAATGAAGTACTCTAAGATTGAAGACCATTGTTCACCTAAACTAGATCTTGACACACCAGTGGATTGTTTTTCTACACCCAATGTTGTTAAACGTATTAAACGTTGTACTAGTACACCATCTGCTGTTACCCCGCATCAGCAACATCCTAATGATGATATGTCTCCAATTACGCAGTCAGCACAGAAAATGACCAAATCTATGCAGGTAGTGAAGATGTGTTTTTTTATATGCACAAATACCAATGTATGCTTTTTAAAATTAACCTCTTATTCCAAGTTGTATTTATTCATATTGTTTGAATCAATTTAAACATATTACACCAAACTTTTTTTCAGGAAACCATGATGACTCCGAGGAGTCGTAAACCTGTAGTAGCGTTGTCAAACTCAAACATACACAAAATGAAACCTTGTAACAGTGATTCAAGTATTTCAAATTTGCAAAGCCGGCAAAGTCTAAACTCTGTGTCATCTAATCCCTATTATTTAATGACTTCCGGAGATTCACTGTCCAGTTCATTTCGAGATTATTTATTCAGTCAAAGTGTACTGACTGCTAGTCCAGTAGATCTCAGTTTTGGTGATACCAGTGCATCATCCACACAGTCATTACTTTCAGATTTGGAGGATGACCAATTACAATTCTCTAAATGTACCTCGTCCACGGAAAGTTTACCGAAAAGAAAACGATTAACAAGTGAAAATTTTAATGAAACATTACTGTGAGATAACTTTATACATATCATGTTAAATTGTTTTATTTATATATAATTAGAAAATGTATATTTTCTTCATTTTTGTGTCTTCCATGTATATAATTAAAAAAAGATTCTTTCAAACCTAAAACAAAATGTATTATTGAACTATATTCCAAAAGTATGTATTCTGTATGAATTTGTTTGATTATTGAGTATGCTGCATTTAATTTATCAAAATATTGTAGTTAAAATTTATTTAAAATTTGAGTATCTAAAGCATAAAATACTATATATTTTAATATTACATTATTACCCAAAACCAGTTTTCAACAAAATTGATTTTAAATGTTGAGCTCACCTATAGCTATGATTTTACAATAATGCAATTTTTTTGTCTACCATCAACTTTTGTGGTAGTGAAAATGCTCCGATGTGGCAGTAGCTGGTGCTTTAGAGAGTAAATTCCAAATTGTATTAGAAACGCGTTGGATAAACCCAAAAAAAAGGTATAAGCCAAAAATCCAAATTCACGTAAATAAGTGGTGGCAAATAGTAATAGTTATGTTTTTGCCTTTTCGCTTAAAACTTATTTTTAAAATTATCATAACTATATAGTATTTCAAACTTGTCAGAATACGACTGACATGATTAGGTCATGAAAGGTACGACCCGTAAACATTACTTTAACCATATGGCTCTATCAATTAATTTTTCTAGAAAAATCCCAGAAGTGGTGCATATTATGTTATCAGAATTTTCGTGGTTATTATCGAATCCAATGTCCGAATCGGAATACTCGAAATACATTTTTCGTTACAAGACTCAATTTGAAATTGACAAAAATTATAAATAATTGTTTATGAATCACAGTATGCCGGCACGTACACAAAAAAAAATTTGGGGGGGGGGGGGTCATAAGCAAATTATCACCGACCAGTTATTGTAGTTATCGATGATTGATATAAATAAATTACACAACTATTAATTTTAAGGAGGGGTTTGAACCCCCACCCCCTCCCCCTGTATACGTGCCTGACAGTACGATAATATCACAATGGACAATGTTGGAATAGACATTAAAGATAGAAATATCCTATATGCAATAAACAAAAAACAAGAAGCTGAAATTAAAATTAATTCCACAATAAAGACAGCTAATCTACAGAAAGGAGTAATACAAGGATGCCCACCTGTCACCCTCTTTATTTAATGTCTACGTTGAACAAGAGATATAAAGCAAAAGCTAGAAGAATAGGAATAGTAATAGGAGGTATCCTAGTATCAATGATACGATTTGCAGATGATATAGGCGATATAGCTTTACTCGCTGCATCTGAATACGATCTACAATAAACAGCACTTATTGAAATGGATGACGTATTTTCAAATTTCAAATTAAATATAAATACGGAAAAAACAAAAATAATGGTATGTAGTAAACAAAATTAACCAAACAGTAATATATCCCTAAAAAGAAACAATAGAACAAGTAAATCAATTTAAATATTTGGGAAGCATAATAAGTAATGATCGAATATCAAAAAAGGAAATAAGAAGTAGAATAGGGCAAGCCAAAAATGTAGATCTAAGAACAAGAAAACGATTAATTAAAACATATGCATGCAGTACAGCATTGTATGGCAGTGAAACATGGACGTTGAACAAAAATGAATATACCACTCTAGAAACTTTAGAAATGTGGTGTTGGCGTAAAATGGAGAAAATAAAATGCACGGAAACGAAGACAAACGAAGAAGTACTAAATTTAGTCACAGAGAAAAGAACATTGCTAAATAATTGAAAATCAAGACGTTGGATTATGATAGGTCATACGATAAGACACAACGAAGAACTCCATAGCATCATATTGGAAGGTCTGATGGAAGGGAAACGCGGAAGAGGTAGGCCAAGAAAGTGTTATATAAGTCAAGTAATCAGAGATGCAAGAGTTGATTCGTACAAATAACTCAACGAAGAAGCACAATAAAATCATGGAGAGAACATTTATTGTAGATCAATCTACGGATTGAATATTAAAAAAAAAAGTTGGTATCGTAATTTTTTCTCACAGAAAGATTCACAATTTGTAAAATAACAAATTAGACAGCAATAGGCCAATATGAGTAATAAATATTACTAAGACGTCTATTATAGTATAACAGAAACTGAATAATACCAAAGTAACAAGCCCGGATGTTCATTACTTTTGTATCTTTTTTGGAACATGATGGACTATGATTTCCATGCTTAAAATGTGTTTCAATAACATATCAAGGGCGAATCCAAAATTTTTAAGGAGGGGGGCGGGGTTTAATTAAAAATTATTTTTTATTTTTCATGGTTTTGACGAATTTTGTCAAAATTTGAACTTCAGTCGCTCTTAAAAATGTATTGTGAATTTACGCTCAACTTATTTTTATAATTTCTAGCTACAACAAATTATGGGGAAACGCCCAAATACCGTTAATGCCTCGGTATTTACATTTTACAGTGCTAACACAAAACACCAAAGGTTTTTCAACATGTAAATGCGAGCTACTTGCTTCCTTAAGAGCCATTGTGGTGTCTTATGCTCGAGAGAGATAACACTGGGATGAAAATTGAGTCCATTCCTCCTCCAATTTAAAATTTCGTTAAATATTAATACATTTGCTGGCTACGGACAGCTGGACCAGCCTGGACCTTCCCTCACTTGGCTATGTCCCTGATGGATATCGCCGAACAAAAGATGTAAAAAAAATTAAACAATATCTTTTTATAATATAAAAATATATTATATTGTTATCATTTGAAGTTTTATACTTGTATTTTTTTTTTTTACATTTATTTGGAAAATATGCAATCTGTAAGGTTAGTTTACAATAGGCATATATGCGGTGTTTATGTGTTTTTACGTGAGTTTACATGAGTTGTAAGGAACTACCCAACAGTTGTACTTATGGCGTGAGGGATACTTGTATTTAAATTTTAAATATGCTATTTTAATATATGTTCATGAATATACTAAAATAAAACATTTGACCATATGCAGACTCATGCATTTGACAATAGTTAGACACAATATGTACAATATATAGATATGAAGAAACTTTTTCTGCCGAGCCATAAGGTTTAAATTATTGAAATTGTCACATCTCATAATCTAAATATAAAATTAATAATATGCATAATGATACTCCACAGACACCCAAACACGACTGATTAAAATGTTAAGTGGGCGTTCATTATATACTTTTACAGCTTTCGGCTTTAGTTAGTATAGGTACTTAGTTTTATGTTGAACACGATGGGTGTTTTTAAAGTGGCCTTATTTTATACATGCGTGGTATTTTTTCTAGGTAAATTTCATTCATTTTGAAAATTTTGTTTTTTATAAAAATAGTATTTATAACGATTTATGAATCAATTATGTATTTTTAGGGAGCAGTCAAAACAGTGAAGGATGCAATAATGATTTAACTGGTTCATCTGCTGCTGTAAGACTCTCAAATGATTTGTTTTGCTCTTACGATAGAAACGTAAGACCTGTAATGAACCAATCGTCTCAGACGTCTGTCGAGACCAAATTTTACATTTTCAATGTTCATATGGTAAATACAATTTTTAATTTTAATTTATTAAGCCTATACCCTACAATGTTCTACTCCTATACATTATACAATTAATTGTAATATTACCTATTTACCTGGCAAAACCTTAGTCAGGTACCTCGTACCTATATATACCTACTATAAATACAGAACAAATTCAAGGAGAAGAGTTAATAGGTAAAAAAAAAATACATTTAATTATACATCGTTAATGATTAATGATTATGGTGATAATTATTTATGGTTTCGAATTATGATTTGATCACAATGCTGTATGACAACGATATTTTTAAATATCATAAAAGTCTATGTGGATAATGTCTATACAAGAAATATTTCTGTTCAAAACATTTCAGAGGGAGAGGAGAACCCCTAGCTGTCCCATATATGTGTACCTGTATTAAGCTAGTTATCCGTATTTTTCAGTATATATCTTTATTGGGGATGGTAACAATATTCTAATATCCTTATTATTCTAATATGGATATCCAAATCCGGTTTTGTTAGATTTTAATTTTATTTTAAAAAAAAATTTTTAATTCAAAGTTAAAACAAAATTAATATATTTTTATTTATGTCTACACCCTGTTAAAGTTGAGAAACGTAGTCAGGCAACGCTCGTTTGTCATCACTCATCACCTTTCAGTCAATTATCTGTAGACTTGCCGTGTAGTATTGCCACGCCCCTGAGCACAAGTCGGCCGTCGACTACGTTTCTTAACTTGAACAGAAGGCAATAGCTGTACATTTTTATAATAAGTAATTTAAACATGTACACTGGTTGAGTATATAAATTCCTAGATATTCCCGTTACTAAATTCTTAACATAGTTTATTAGCCACCGAAAATTTTCATATTAATCATTATTAATTATTATTAAAATTATTATTATTTTAGAACGAAAAATGGGACATTTTACAAATGAGTATTCAATTAATCATGGTAAGTATAATAACTTAAATTTTAAATTATAAGTACTATTAAATGACGCAACTAGGTACAACTTCTTCAATATTCTCAATTCCAAAATGTATA
This sequence comes from Myzus persicae, assembly GCF_001856785.1. NCBI lineage: Eukaryota > Metazoa > Arthropoda > Insecta > Hemiptera > Aphididae > Myzus > Myzus persicae. The sequence continues at coordinate 33,631 of NW_019101697.1, forward strand.
AATTTAGAATTTTTCTAAAAATCTAAAGTTAATGGTTTAATAATACGTAACACTGTAACAGGCAACAGCTATAGGTAACAATAGTTCCTAAGGGCTAAACAATATTAAATTAATTATTATATTATGCGGATTATTATAGAAGCTATGTCCTATAGTCCATACTAAACTAAATGTTACATGTTATATTGTATATAATATATATATCACGTAAAATTCTAAAATTATTGTTGTGGATTAAAATCAAATGTTTAATAACTGAAAATAGGCACTCAATTGAATTTTGATTTTATTATAATTTTTTAAAACAAATCATTTAATCAACAATTCATAAATTATTAATTTAATTATATATCCATTAGAAATATGTTTGGAATTTGTATTGCCACAAGATACTTCTTAAGTGGTATAAAAAATCCAAGTAGGTATTTGAAAATATGATCGTTATTAGTATATACCATTGATTTTATAATATATTATAAAATCAATGTATATACTTAAAAATTAAAAAAATTCAGAAATTTAATAAAATTTGTATTATTTAAGGATAAAAGGAGATATCCCTAAATACTGGATGTATTCACGGGTAAATATATAGCGAGCCTGCTTTTAAATTATTACTCCAAGTGACTAAGTCTCAGTTTCTCCAAATAGTTTAATAAATCACTTGAAAAAACAATCATTAAAATTGTGGTTTGGATTTGGTTTTTTTTTATTTTCAATCACTTTGAAAAGAAATATAGTGACTTCATTATTTCAAACCGAAAACTTAATCTTGAATAAATTATTTTGATTACTGTTTTTATAACATTTTTTCATTAATTTAAAATCATATTTATCATTTGTTTTATTGATCTAATAAGCATATTTAAAAAAATCTATACAATTTATTATAAGTTCAGTGGTGATTTTGAAGGGCAGTTATCCGATAATTACAAAGAGGTGGGTGGGGGACAGGTGTATGAATACTGTATTAAGTGAAAAATTGTAGTACCTACAAAACTAACTTCATCTGAATACGGTATTTAATAAGAATAATAACTTCAATAATAAGTATAATTATACTATAACTACACCCAAGTAGTCATTAGTCAAAGTGGTTCAAAAAATAAATTGCTCGATAAAATAAGTAACTTCTCCACACCACTGATTGATTATGTACTTATGTATATCAAATTTTAGCACCTCTGCACTTTACACTTACCGTGTGACTTTAGGCATACTGTTTTATACTAAGTTTATTAATTGGTACTTATTTTCCTACTATGACAATATTACTTTGTAACCAAAAAAAAATAAAAATACAATTTTTGCCTAGTTGCGTCAGTCATTGTTTAAAAGTAACATAATACACTAAACATTTTCACATAGGAATGGAAAGATGAATTTTTAGTTTGGGATTCTTCAAAATATGACAATATTGAAAAGGTGTATGAAGAATCATCCCATATTTGGTTACCTGATATTATGTCATATGATATGTAAGTCGATATGACAATACTATATGCAATATGCTTGTATAATATATTATAGTTGGGTAGATGAGTTTTAATCTGATTGCGTAAGGTCCCTACAAGGCTACAAATGTACAATTTACTTTTTTGGAAACATAGTACCTATGGATAGCTAGGATTAAAATTATAGCTGTCTGTGTGGGTAAAAGGAATAAAGTAAGTTTGCTATTTTGTTTTAAAAACATACAAAACAGATTTTAAAAAATACTCTTGATGGAAAAAGTCAGTGGTTCCAGTGCATTGTTCCATCGTATAGTTTAATACAATACTTTTGATCTGATTTTATTTAAATAATAGTCTAGATTTTTGTATTATATTGGCATATGTGGGCATGTGGCCAAATTACTAATTTTGTAGTTGTTTATATCACTTGTTTGCTTACTAAACACCTGAGAATTAATGTGACTCTGCCGCGACATACTACCCTAAACTCTTAAAATCTGTTTTTTATATTAATTGTTGATATATATGGGTAGTAGGAACTTAATTTTTTATTGAACAAGATAACCAAAATACAAAATATCAATAACAAAATAACCATTATTGCTCAACAGAATCCAATCAATGAAGTAAAACTTAATTGTTATCACCTTTATGTCTATTTTATTTTTATAAGAAACAGTTTACAAATATTATATTTAATATTATTTGCCTATAGGTATCTATAATTATAAATGAATAGGTGTTTACGAGTATATTAATAATTAATATTACTTATTAGTCCACGTCACAAATCAAAATCTGATAACAATTTATTCGAATGCGTATTTTGATCGTTTTAATAATCATTTTATTATTTTTTTTAAACATTTATTATCTATATATTTTTACTTTGGTAACTTCTCATATTATAAAGTTTTCTAGAATTATTAGATTTATGGAACTACAATTTTAAATACAAGTATACATTTACAACATCAACACTATTATAAATCAACAGTATAATTATTATCATTTATTTATTACCTAAATGTAGAAAATAGTTAAATAAAATTGGAACTGAAAAAAACCGAAAAATTCCCTTCCAACAAATATCAGTTCCTGGTTATATTCCTATGAAAATCAAAAAAGGGTTTCAGTGAACTTCCCGTTTCAATATTTTCAAAAGGTTCCTGTTAAAATAACAGTATTTTTAATTTCAGTTCAAACTTTCCAAGCCTTGAATTTTTAATATGTATTAAATTGGCTGGAGAGCAATTTTTTTATCGGTACCATTTTACTCTTGTCTCTTGAGATTGAACACATTTGTCATTGTTTCAACTAGAAACTCATTGTAATATTGACCAGATACTACATGTTTTGGTGAGGGAGTACTATGGAATTGGTTGTTTTACATTAATACATTATATATTTATGTGAAAGCTCTCTGCAGCTCTGCTGTCTATTGTACCATAGATTTATTTTATAATAGTAGTACATCATATAATATGTGATCCATTTAACGTGCCGTTCATTATTTCAAAAAATATAAGCGTTTTTGAAAATATTTTTTACGTAACTTAATAAGCGGTCTTAAAAAAAATGTCTATACTTTATTTTTTGAATGTCAAATATTTTTGTATTCTGAAATGATGTGTGAATATTACGTTAAATTGACCATTCCGTATATATAATATAATTATTAATATTATAGTAATATAGTAGTTGATCGTTTATACGGTTCGCTTCAGGGTAAAACGTTTGGAAATTATAAAGAACTTAATAAATTTATTCAATAAACATAATAATATAAGACTTATAATCTTTACATTTTTGGATTCGGAACTATACACTACTACACTGTATATAGTGACATAGTGTGTATTATAGCGATTATTATTAAGTTATATAATCTTTACAATATGTATAATAAAATAATATTTTTTAATTCATACTCTAATAATTTATGAAAATATATTTTAGGGGATTCAATGGTGATGATAATAGAGATTTTTCTTACTTTTTACCCTCAAGTATGGTGAAAATATCTAATAAAGGACTGGTTAAATATAATCACCGTATAACTCTAAATGCTCAATGTTCAACCAATATAGCTAAATGGCCGTTTGATTCCCATAACTGCACTTTTCTCATAGGATCTCCTGTATATACCAACACATACGTAAACTATACATTTTCAGATGGATATTATGTGAGTATATATTTTTACATTATTTTTAAATACAAAGTGTAAATAGTATGTATGGTGGTTATTCTATAAAAAAAGGATATCGTAGTTTTGATTAATAAAATATAGTAATAATATAATTTACATAGAAGAAATAATAATACCTAACTCATTTAATTTTTATCTTTTTATATAAACATAAAATCATACGATTATCAGAGTTAAAAAAACCAAATCTTTATGTTTTATGGTTGTTAATACCTAATTTCTCATTGAAATATTATATATATGAACAGAGCCGCGTTACTATACACGATTTTAATTCATTTTTTTTTATTACTTACTTTTACAGGATATGGATTATTATAAACCTGATAGAGAATGGGAAGTTAAAACTATACATCAAGAGTGTATGAATATAAGATATTCAAATTCAAATTCAAATTCTTCTTTTCATTGCATCCTACAATACGAAATAAATGTTGCCCGATTCTCATCCATGTACTATTCGTCCATTATAATTCCGGCAATTGGTATGATAAATAATTAGATGTTTTGTATACGTTATAATATAAAGTTATATATTTTGAATTGCCTCCTTATTAATACTTGACATTTTAGTGATATCATTGATGAGAACGTTTACGTTTTTAATGGGACGTGAATCCACCCATCGATTAATTTTATTATGCTTAATTTTCATTTCCGAATTTCTGTACATACAATTCTTGGACACGAAATTACCAAATAATGGCAAACAAACTGTACTCATAGGTAAGCTATAAATATCTACACTTATGAATATTTTAGGTAAATCGATACTTATCTTAATCATATTATTATATACCTATAAAAGTAAAGTGTATTATAAAAGATACGTCAAAACCATGTGTTACATTTCAGTTCTATTGTACCGCAACTCACTAATTTTAACAGCAGTAGCAATTATTATAACTGTTATTAGTAATGAAATGTATAAACATAGTACTGAAGATTTTCCTCGTAATGGTCCTGAATGGCTCAAGTCTGTATCGACATTTCTTTTAAATAAAAGACCAATTTCTATGCTAACTAATTTTAACACCCAGGTAAAATACATAATTTAATCAAACTTTAAATTTTATAATAGTTCCATATTAATAGTGTTTAAATTTTAGGGAGCAGAACTTTTAATTGAAAAAAACGTGGAAGAGGAGACTCCCAATACTCAGAGAGACGAAAATGCTTTATTTTGGAAAACACTGGCCATCTTATTAGATCGTTTATCGTTTATAATAACTTTGGTAATTTCATTGATAAATTTATGGTTTTTGATACCCTAATTAGATTTACTTGTGAATTAAAAAAAAAACAATGATAACTTTAATTTAATTTATATTTTAATTTGTAAAAGTATAGGTATAATGGATATAATGCTCTATATATACCAATATATCATAAAATATATTAAATTATTAACTGCAATAATTTTAATGGATCTATTATTTTTTAATTGTGAATTATTATAATGGGTACTAAATGTATAGTATATATACTAATATCTATATGGTTAATAGCTATAAAATATAAAATTGAATAATACGTAGGTTCTTAAAAAGTTCTTGTAAAATAATTTAACTTTAATTTTAAATTAGTTATATTAAAATCTACAAATCTTTTGTGTGCCTATTGTAAAGAACATTGTGTTAACGAGTAACTGCGACTTATACTTTATATACTGTATCATGTTTGAGTATCACATAGTCCGCCAGTGTTATATTTAGGTGGTGATTGGAAAAGGGGGAGAGTAGATCTCTGATTTGTGTATCTTTTTAGATATTAACAATTATTTTATAATATTTTTCAGTATTTTTTCCATTACGGTAAAATATATAGTAAGGAAAAATTTAATTAACTATGATGGGTAATAAACAAAAATGTTATTGCGCATATTTTGAGATCCCGCAGTCGAAACTCCGTACATTTTTAATATAATATCATTAAAAAGAAGATTCATATCTGCAGATTAATTAATTAATTTTAGACCTTTATATTTTATTTTAGTATTTGGATTTGGTAATTACACACCTATTTTTAGGTCACGTGGTGTATCTTTATTTTACTACTTTTACAAGGATTATCTACAATTTATTTGTCCAAACATTTCTTAAGTAGTTTTTTAAATGGTTGTATGTTTCTATAACTATCCCAATAAGTTACGCATATGTACCAACGATTTATAAACACTGCTTATACCTTCATAATTTATTAAAATAATACTCAACAAATATCAAGGTATCAGTAATAATTTTTATATACAGGTATACAGGGTGATTTTTTAAGCACGTTCCCCGCATCACCCCATGAGAAAAAAAGTTCAGGGATATTCTCCTCGGAGAGTGAAGTTATAGTGAAGTGAATAGACTTGGTGTCATTCATTTTGTCTACCCAATACATGTACCTTGTTTTAAGAAGGTGGAGGTGTCTTGCATATACTGGTACAGAGCGAAGCTAAGTTATGGTCTGTGCTGGTGGTTAATGCTATATTAGCTTTGTAATCAGCAAATTACCAACGGTAGGATATTTGAATATTTGATTCGTGTTTGGATGATCATAGATGAATAGATTAAAAACAATGGGGCGTAGACTGCACCATCAGGAACTCTGTAATTTATGCTTGATGTGGGATTTATAAATAGCGAAGCTCACACGCACTGAGAAAAACGATTGGTAGGTAAGATTTTAATTTTAAAATTTTATTGTACTGACTATTTAGAAGGCATTTTAGCTTAATTATTAAAGTATAGGTATACCCATGGCTTAAATATACAAGGTTATTGCAATAGTACCCCCACTATATCATTTTATCACGTTAAGGAATTAAAATGGCAGCGTAAGGGGACGACGTATACTGGCTATATTATGATATTATATGCTATGATATGGACCGTACCCTTACGCTGCCATTTTATTTTTATTTGATAACAATTTGGCTATGTGCAATAACCTTGTATATTTAAGTCATGGGTATACCTGCATGAAAACCATATCAATGACTTGGGAGATACCAAAGAAAGCACCATTAAAGTATATTTTTTATATCAAACCGAATGAGATTCTTCAACGACTTTAAGGTATCATAATTCGTAGGTTTACAGGTTCATTGTTCCAACTTCAATTGTTTGTTATCAATAGGTTTCACTATATATGAAAAAAATATGAAAAGGAAGAGGCACAAAGGGAAATGCATTTTAAGAAGTGAAAAAACAATTAACATATTAAAAAAACTTGAATTAACAATGAATTTATTAAATACCTAATGCCTCAATGGCCATTAAAACAAATTGGAAGAGGTTTGGGAATCCACATAGGTAAATCAAGAAACAAGAACATTGGCTTACCTAATACACGAACAGACAGAAATCAGTAATTAAATTTATTTAGTTAAAATTATTGAATTATGGCAAAAAAATAAATGTAATATTTTATCATTATAACTATTTTATTATTATTTTAACTATTTATATTACATAATTGCTACCACTTACCAACAACTTTCAATGAGTTTCATAATGAGTTAGTATTTATTGGCTGTTCTCTGTGTATGATCAGAAAATTACTGTTTAAATCATAATGAAATGTTTGAATTCTTTAGAGCGAATACAAGCTAATATAAGACTAGTTTCATAAGAACTATTACAGTGACTTTAATTTTTTAAGGGGGGATACATTTTTTTATTAGATTTTTCAGTTGAAGGAATGGAAAATTGAAAACGATTTATACAATGTGTATACTATATACATTTATAATAGCCAATAGGTAGGTAGTAGGTACCTATTTTCGTAAAATTTTATTAGCTATCAAATTTTTTAATATTTTTACAAAAATTATGTAGCTGAAAAATGGAAAAACGAATATAGGAGAAACCAGGATACAGTGAGAAATGGGGCACACTGAGGCACGATTCATACTTCCCGCTAAATTGAATAATATTATAATTTGCTTAGTTATTTAACCATACTGAATGATGGTCACAAAGTACATGACACATATGTCTTTTGGATGAAATATTTTGTGGAATTACTTATTTTTGGTAAAATTTGTTATGGAGCATAGATTTGTTTAATAAAACTACAAAAGTTAAAAATGTGCTTCATAGCACAAAATATACTTTTTAAACCAAAACACTTTAGGTGTAAATATAATATATTTATTCCACAAAAGCTATATACTTCCAACAGATTTTCAACGTTTTAAACAACGTTGTTTAAAATCCCTGATTTTCAATTATATTATTTATTCCAATGTCCATAAAAACATCTTCCAGTAATATCATTACTTGTTCCAAAAAATATTTCTTCCGGTACCTATTACCATTGATTATAAATACTACTAGTATATTTTATAATCAATGCTATTACCTAACCACTTTGTCCACAAAACATTTGCTCCAATGGTGATTTGTTCCAAACTTTTTTTAAAACAATGTTGTATGGAAATGAAACTATAGATAATATTTACCTTTATTGTTAGATCATTTATATTATATTAACCCTAAAAAAGGCATTGGTATTAATCAGCATTGGAAATTGGAATAAATATAAAATAATATAGTTCGTATTTCGGAAGCGAGAATGGGCATAAAAAATTGGAAGTGTTGCAATTGCTTAGTCGATTAGTGGCATAAATAGCTAGTGGAACAAATTTTTCTCAAAAAAATAATTAATATTTTACCTACCAAGGTGAATTGATAAACCTTGATATCTACATTTTGGATATTAATTCAATGTTTACAACATAACCATTATTTATATAATATTCATAATAATAATTATTTTGATTTAGGACTATTGCGTTCTGCGTAGGTTTATCCTATCCCCTAGGAATACTAATTAGTAACTAATTGATTAATTTAACCATTTAAAGGTCCAGGAGTCGACTAGCCGACCAACATATTTTTACAACATTTGAAATGTTGTACGAAATCCACGAGAAAAGTCAGATTGCAATTACACCATTTACACCTCGATTGTAAATTAACACATACCTAGATAAGTTTCTGTCCAACAATAATATCATAATCATTATTCCTTCCTTGTTTTGGGTTCTATCTTACGAGTTTACGTCGTTTATGACATAAGTTATAAGTTTATAACCAAATAAACATAATAAATTAATAAATCCCATAAACAAATGTTGCGTCACGAGTTCACGACTCACGACAACAAATATCATGTCGAGCGCGAAGCGCGGTGGCTGTGTCTGCCACGGCCAGTGCAGTGCAGACGACGTGCAGTGTCGTGCGCGCACGGCGCGTCGGCGCACCGTCTGCACTACGCCGTCGGGCGCACAAATCCTGAAATGCACAATATCAACGCCGTCGTCGGTGCAGCACCGTCGTTATGATGGTGAGGAGGAGGAGGAGGAGGAGTCGTAATGTTGTTCCAACAACAACACCACTACCCTCCGCCACCGCAGGCCAGAGCCGCTCGCTAACTCCGTCTCTGTTATCAGGCATGCGACGCGTTGTTGTTGTGCGTGCGTGACCGATCGCGTCCATTTACCCCGTGTGGCCGTGTGTGTCCCGAGACGCGATATCATCATCATCATCATACAATATACATATCCACCGACCACCACACACACACACACACACACACACAGACGCGCGCGCGCATACGAGTCTCGAGATCCTTTTTTTTCGTTATAAGAGATATAGTATTTATTTTTCTGCTAAAAATTAAGAGAAAACTATGAGCATTACCGTTGCGGTGAACGCGACCGACAGTGCGAATGGTCCGCAAGCGGCCGTTTGTCAATCGGCGGCGCAACACAACAATTGTGGCGACTACAACGGTGGCGTCGACGGCGGCAACGGAATCGGCATCGTCGGCGGCGGAGTCGGCATCGGCGTCGACGACGACGACACTGCCGTTTTTGTCCACGAAAACAAGGAACTACAACACGAACAGGTACGAGTGTTCTCTGAGATGTTATTAATTGTTGTTTTAGCCAGATGACGAGTTAGTTGAATTGGGGTCCACTCTTGTTGTCTGGTGAGCTACAATGTTTGTTAACGAGTTACCCATGTGCCGTGTACAACTGCTGTGATGCCTATATGGTGCTGATGATTAGACATTTGATCGGCGACCGTGCAAGTTTTTTATTTCGTCCGATCGTTTTTGTAGGTGCTCCTCGGTATAACATGGTATTGGCCTGTAACAATAAGTATGATTGTTGACGTTACTATCGATGATGCCCCATGCGTATAATTTATAAAAGTTTAATAATGTGTTCTAATTTTTGCAATACCCAATAACTTATGGTGGTGATCATCGCACCATTATATTTTTGTCGGAAACAGTACACAGTTAGGGTATTTTCTTAATGAACATTTGTATGATTTTCTTATGAGGACAAATTGTTCAAACTTAATGTTTCTACTCTTACTTTAAATTTAAATTTCTATTGTTAAATTTACTGAATCTTTTATAGGCTTGTTTGGTGTTTGTAGCTTGTTTATTCCTGTACAGTTTGTGTAAAAAATGCTACTAAAATATTTGAGCCCTTTAAGCTTTTTAATTTTACGGTTGTTTCATCTAATAAATATGGTTCATAATAGCTATCAACATAACATATTAAATCTATGTACACATATAAATATATATATATATATATTTATTTATATATATATATATATATATAATATATATAATATATAATATATATATTTATGAAATTAGGATTTTAAAAATACCTAACCATCATTTAGGTTAAGTTCTTTTCTTCACACTTCATAAACCGTAATATGTTTTTGAAACAGCATGTTGACCATCAATGCTCATATATAAATATATTATATTAAGGCATTATTTATGCTACAACTTAAACATATTGTTAGTGGTCGATTTAAGGACATATTTGCCCTAAGAAACTTAGTTTTCTTTTTGTGCACAACTAAAAATATTATTTTTAAACAAAAATGTTGTACATTTATATTAATAAAATGTTATATCTAAAAACCAAATAGAACACCTCACATCTAACATCATATACCTAAAAGCATTAAAAATAAATTAGTTTTTGCTCAACTATAAAATTTAGAAAAAGTGACGGTAAATGACGTTTAAAAAAACATCCATATATTAGTAGTGTTATAAATACGGAATAATTAATACTTTCGATTAAACAAATTCTATTAAATTAACTGCATTTAATAAGAGTTACAAATTTTTATGAAGATACTTTTTTTCAACATTTAAAAAATAAAAAAGTAACCTATTCCTAGTTTGAGTATTTGAACATTATAACTTAACTAACTTGTTATTTTTATTACTTATCGTTATCGTTAAGAATATATAGTGGTCGTTGCTTAAAGTAGTCTCTTTGATACTAAACAAAATGGATAATATAAAGTGACTGATAATACTAAACAAAAATTGAAGTATGTACGTAATACAGTCTATACTTACACTTATCGATTACACTAATTGTGATAATGATAAGTAGCGACCACTGTATCTGCAATCCTGCAAATTGAATACTATAAAATATGTTGATGTTAAATAGATCGAAACACATATATACCTGTAATTTGATGGTGCTTGAAAGGTAACAAACTTATTTCAAAAAATCACAATTTCCTACAAATTCAATACCTACACAATTAATATTAAATAATAATTAGGTACTTTTTACATTTTTTCGTATTAGATATGTGTCTAATATAATTTTTATGTATTAGTTTTTAAAGTACTTTTACTTTTTCTTTTAGTATATTAATAATGAATGTATTTGGGTTTCAGCTTGAAAAAGATTGTAGAAACCTTTTAAATCAAAAAGACAAAGAATGTTGCTATAACTTCCGTGATTTTATTAGAAACAAAGAGTCAAAGTAATAAGATAATTATATGCTTCAATGTGTTTAATATGTTACTTATATAACTTTTTCACCACTAGTGAAGAAAATGAAGTGCAAAAATGGGAAACAAAATGGAATTCTCTTATGTCTTACATTCGTACTGTATATCGAATGGCTATGGATGGTGTTGAAGTAGAACGCTATCCTCCCCATAATATATTTAAAGAAGCCGCTTACGAGTAAAATTTACTTATTTATAAATACATAATATTGAAAAAATAATAAATTATAATTTTCGATTTTCTAGATCTAAAAGTTGTGATTCTTATCATGTATTTCAAAATGTCGAAAACCTTGTTATGGAATTTGTATTAGAAGCAAGGTCAAGACAAGTACAAATACTAGAAAAGAAGAATAAAGAAACACCAGAAATGCCTCAAGTTTTTGTATTTTGTAAGTTATTTAAAACTATTTTATTAAATTGTATCAACATATTTATTTTGATTCTAGGTTTATTAGACAGCTATCGAAGATTAATGGCTGCTACTGATCATTTAAAAGATGTTATTAAACCTATTGAAGAATATCATCTATCAAAATTTAATTTATCATGGCGAATGATGAATCAATATTTGTATCACAGTCGACTTTATGCTGATAGGACAATATATCATCTTGTAACTACATTTGTAGAGCAAGTATGTTTTAATTCCTACAATTAATTTTATATTATTAAAATGGTAACCATATTTTTCTTCTTAGATTTTATCAATACCAATATTGTCAAAGTCTTTATTGAGTGCAAGTTTAATTCATGACTATACAAAATTTGTAAAGGAGGTAAAACTTAATATATCAGAATGGGCAGAAGCAAGGACATGTATTCATAACATCAAGTAATAATTTTATTTAAATATTTAATGATATTTTAAATTTATACTATTTAATATTTATTTATATGAATAGGTGTAATGAAGTATGGGCAATGGGTGCAATGAAGTATAAAGAAACTATGCCAAAAGAAGAAAATGGTTTGTTTTCTTCTTCACTGCCACCAAACGATGATTTGGTAATAGATCTTACCATCCCAACACCACCTCAATCACCAGCTCCTGAGTATCAGTTAGTTTTAACTAAATTATATTTTTGTGAAATTCAAAATCATTAATAATAATAATTTTTCTGAATTTTTAGGGAAAGAGTAGACAATGATAATTGTGAAGATTTAGATGATGATGGAGTTTCTAATTACTGTGATTGCATACATACTGTAATTAATCAATTTATATATTTTATTGTTCATTTAAAATATTAAGTCACTTAACTAAAAATTGTAATATAACTATATGTTAAATTTAGGTGGAAACTCGAAAAAATTCTTCGGTGGATTTTGATCAGTGTGTGCAGAATGGAAAATGTACAAATTTACAAGAAACTGAAGAAATTAATTCCATTACTTTTTCATATTCTAATATGAAAGAAAAAATGTTATGTTTTTATAGTGGTGAAACATTTACTGATGAAGATGAAAAGCCAGTTACAGGAAATATAACTAAAAATCTTGGAAAAAAGGTAAAAATATTTTTTTTTATTATTTTTAAATTTTGCTTTCATTATTTGTGTTGAAAATAGTTTTACTTTTGCTACTTATTTGAATATCCATAACAATTTATTTTGGTAAAATTATAAATGTAAATTTGCTTAAATATTTACATATTTAAATAGATATATATATATAGCTGTTGTAAACATTATTGCAACACAAGGTGTTCTACTGTGTAAAATGTTTAACTAATAGGTATTTATTTAATTACAATTTTAAAAATGTTTCTTATTTTGTTTAATTCTATTATACTAATGAAAAAACATACTTGATATTTTTTTCTAGGTACTTAATTCAGATGCTCAAATCAAGTCAAAACCTGTGGTTAATGTAAAATGTCCGTCAACCATTGATAGAAATGTAACATGTAAAGTTGAAATAGAACAGTTACCTAAAAGACGATACCCTTATCCTCATGTAAGTAAACCTGCAGAACCAACAGCTAAACCAAACAATCGTCCGGTGCATGGTCATTCATGTCATAAACATACTGAACATGTAAAACGTATGCATCATCACGATGAAACTTCAGAATGTAGTTCAGGCCGATCAAGTCAAGATGATAGCTGCTCAGAACGTTCTTCTTCAAGTCCAAGGCAATGTGACTGTTGTTATTGTGAAGTTTTTGGGCATGGAGTTGTAAGTTTTTAAGGATAATTTTATTATCATAAATTATACTAGGTGATTCATTTAACAAAGAACTATTAACTTGGTTAAAAATATTTTCTTTATAATTTTAACTCGTTATTAAACAACATTATTTTGCAATATTTCAAGGTTTTTGGTTATTTGGATGATAACATTCATTTTTGATTTCATATTATTCCAAAGCAAATTTATTGTTTGGAGTTTTTCATTTTATATAAAACTGAAATTTTGGTCTTGTAGTAATTTAAATAGTAAGTTATATTATCATATAATTTGAAGTTGAGATTATTAGAGTAATGCATCAATATTTTTCGGGGTACTTTTGTGCTCACCTTCATTTTAAATATTTGTTATAACATACAATACTCACCCAAAAATCTTGTTTTATAACGACACCTAATATTATGAAAAAAAAAAAAAAATATTTCAAAAACTGTTAATAGTAGTTTTTTTAATCGCCTGTTACATTGGTACATTTTGAATGCCATAAGTAAATATTTCATAAACATTTTTTAGCCTTCTGTTGCACCTGTTAGTCGTAATTATCAAGAAATGAGAGACCGGTTAAGAAATCTTTATTTGTTAAAAAAAGCCAAACAAACTAATGAAACTATTAAACAAAAACAAAAAGAACCTAATGTGCATAGACCACTTCCTGTTCATCCACCCAAACATCTTCCTCAATCAGTAACTGATAAAACTGGTGAGTAAAAATATGAAGTTTTTTAACATTTTAAGCATACTTTATTTATATTTTTAATTATATTTTACCTTGTTATCCTTAGATTTTAAATTAGCTTGTAATATATAACATGTGGTCTTTTTATAAATTTTTTTTTATAATTTTGTATAAAAATGAACTTATCAGCTTATCTAAATTAGAAAATTAGAAGAAAAAAAATTGTTGGCATACGGGTACATCGGTTTTTGCCCGAATACCACTGAACGGAAAACCGTAATACCATATATTAGTGGAGTTACAGTTTTTTGGGTATGATAAAATATATATTATATACTAATATAAAAATTGTTCAGTAACTCAGCATATTATTTCAATGTTTTTCAGTTTTCCAGTATCACGGTTTTCTGGTATTGCGGTATACTGTTTCATACCGGTGCCAAATACCGTCAACCCTAATCTAAATCACTAATCTTGAGAATAGTTCTAAAAAAATTGATTTAATCACTTAAAATTTAAGACTTGAACATTTTACCCATATTTAAAAATTATACATGTTATCTTTTCGTGTATAGATGATATTTTAGTTTATTTGAATATGACTGACTTAATTTGATAGTTCGTAAATAACTGACTGATGAGCACACGTATTTCAATGGATTAAATCAGCACTTTAATGCCTAAAGTATAAATCTTTGAATTCAAAAATATGAATTAAGGTTTTTTGATTATAAATAACATGTGTTGGTACACGAATAAGTATTTCAGGTTTAAATGAAAATTGTGGTTTAATTATTAGATATTATATTATGTAAACAATTTTAAACTATAGCTTCTATATCGAATAGTTAATGAAACAATTTTTATGTTGGTATATAAAATGAAGTTTATTTTTTATTTTTTGGTTTCCACTGATAATTAGAATATTTTCTGGACTTCTGCTGTTAATAAAGTTAATTGATCAAAAAGATCTTACTTAATTTATTTTCTTTATCAATTCAGTGCTATTAAATATTTTTTTTTTTCAAATATAAATAACATTTAAAATGATTTATGTATTTTAGAAAAATAAACAAATTTTTCCTTGACACTTGTTTAAATTTTGGCTAATCACTATTAATATATAACTTAAACCTAATATTTGATTTATTGTGGTTTATTCTTCTGTTTCTGAAGGTCACATAAAGTAGTTATCATATTATTTATTTATTTTATGTTTAGGTGCTATTAGCGGTGTTCAACAACAAAAAATAGAGCCAATAATTGTAACAAAAGTTATTAACGAAAAAATGAAATATAATAGTGAAAATTTACCAGAAAACTTTCTAAAAGAACTATCTGAAAAACCTATTGATGAAATAGTCAATTTTATCGAAGGCAATAAAGCAACCAATGAAAAAAGAGCTGCGAAAAAAGCTAGACGTAGAGAGAAAAAAGTATAGTTTTAAAATATTCTAAATTAATAAACAGCTGTATCTAAATTATGTTTTTTTAACTAGGAGGAAATGGAGAGAATAAAAAAAGAAGAAGAAGAAGCCGAACAGAAAAGAATTGAAGAAGAACGTAAAAAACAAGAATTAGAAAGACTGAAGCGCGAGGAAGCATTAAAAAAAGAAAAGAAGAAATCAAAAAATCAAAATAAACAGCAAAAACAGAATCAGCAACAAAAGCAAGTTACTAATTCTAAAACACAGCAAATTACCAAGCAACAAGTACAGCAGAATACTCAGCCTTCTAAAAAGAAAAACAAGCAATCTCAGGGAAATAGTAATAAAGAAACTGTATCAATTAAAAAAGATGAAAAATGTAAAAAAGATGATGTTGAGGGTGCAAAAATGGTTACAATTAAGAGAGATTCAGATAGTTCTAAAGTAACCATTACTTTTAGAGGAGCAGTAGAAGATGATGTTTTATGTACTTTATATGATAATGAAGGTGAGAACGTTTGTAATAACTTTAATACAATTTTTATTTATATTGTATTACTATTCTATAGTTAACTATTTTGTTATTTCAACAATAACAATTTTAAAAAAAGTCTTAGATTCTGATCAAAAGAAAGGTTAATATGATGTATGTTTTGGCGCATACAGATAGGTAGCAAATTTAATCTAATACTTAAGGGTGTAAAAAATGGAGAAATTTCTAGTACGTTTCTTAATAACTGATAACTGTTTATGTTTAATATTGACTTCAAATTGAACAAATGTATTAGATTAACAAGTAGGTTAAAAAAGGTACACTCAAACCTTTCATACACAAAATCAAGTTCCCTGGTTTTATTTTGCATTAAGTAAACAACACTGGCATATGTTGTATCCGTCTTACATATGTAATACATAGCAAGAATTGTTTTGTGAGGGAAAGAACGAAGAAGGTTATAGTCATAACTAAAAAACAAAATCTTCACCCCATAAAAAGGAGAACTTAGACTGTGAAATATCTTTTTTTTTTTTTCTATATTGTATTTACAAAAAAAATATCATTCACTTTTGAAAATAATGGATTTTTAAACAAAAGACTTTTTGTATAAGTGAACAGTGATATCCAAAAAATAAAAAAGATATTTCACACATAATATTCCTAGTTATATTGTATATAAATTTTGAAGTCGTAATTATCACTATAGCCTGAATGGTTCTATTTCACTCAAAACAGTTTTTGCTATGTTGTACATTTTTTGTTTTTTTTTTTGTAAGGCAGATACAACACACGTAGGTGTAGTGTCCTGTTAATTGTAGTTCTTTAAGTTATAATTTTCTTTCTATAAATACTTTTTTCTTTTTTGCATATCACAATTAACTATTCATTTTTCCTCTAGTCTTTTTTATTTTGTATCTAAAATAACTTATATGTTGTATCTTTTATATTTTTAGCTATTAAAGCAATTCAGAGATTGTGCGATAAAAGTAAACAACCTCAAAATATAATAGAAGATAAACCTAGTAAAAAGAGAAGCAGGAATCGTAAAAAGAAACAAACTGAACCTGAACAACATGAAACTCAACTTCATTCAAAACCAGTAGAAAGTGTATTAATTACCAATAAAAATGCACCAAAGTTACCAACAAATATGAAGTGGTATTGTTCGCCAGATGTTAACATCACACCAGTGCCAAGTACTTCAAATTCTATTCAGCCAAAACCTAACACAGTTTTAATAAAACGTAGTAATAATAATCAAGTATTCACACGCCCTCTGCCACCACCGTCACAGCCAATGCCACTTACAAGTCCAACAGCTATACAAATAAATGAGGCTGTTAATAAAATATCTGCATCATCAGCTCCTATTGATATTGATAAATTACAGTTACCACCTGGAATTACAATTACTAAACTTGACCCATGTGATTATAAACCGCCAAGAGATATTCAACAATCAACTGAAAAGGTAAGATATAATTCATTTGATTATGTACCTAACACGTGTTATTATATTTATATTAATCATGCAATATTTTATTTATTTATTTGTTTTTTAATATTATAGTCAAAACCTGCATCATCGTCACAACAATTTCCATTTGCCTCGCCTGCTGCAATGACACCATTTACCATGCAGCAAAATGCTCAAAACAATGTTGTGGTTGTTAAGACTGATGGATATGATTATGAAGGATCAACTGGTAATTATTTTTGATAAAAATGTATTATTTAAATTCTAAGTTATGTAATTGACTTAAAAATATGTTCATTAGTCATTACACATAGTGTTAGGTTGAATATAATATTAAAAGTCATGCCACTTATATTATAATTAAATGCCATTTATTTTAATAAGTTTCTCTGTAGGTTATTTACTAAGCAAATAACATAAATAATCAAGTATAGTCTGATAATTATTTGCGGTCAATGAAATATATAATTGCCAACATTTAACCACCTCTGTTAATTTTACCGTGGTCAAAACTACTACACCTCATAAATATTTATTAAAACATATATAATATGTGTCTTATATTCTAAATATTTTAATTATTTATACATATAACAACTTACAATATACCCACACATTTAAATAAAACTCCAATATTCCTATTTTTATAAATATTATCCATTTTATGTATAAGGGAGTATCTTTTTGTAAAAAGTTTTCATTTTATTGTCTTGTATGACATATTACTTTGTTTTAAGAAAATTGATAAAAATGTGTGAAACAATGTTTCATATTCTTGAAAATTATAAGACTAATGACGTGATATACACTGGTATGACAAACGTCGGATAAGTTAACATAATTTTAATGTGTATATAATAATATGCTTAAAAAGATGGATTGATTAGATCAATGATTATGATGTACGTCCCATGAACAATATAAATACTGATACAAATAATCATATTCGATTGTTTGAATAAAATTAATAATTAACCATTTTATTTTAGCTACTTCATAATTTTTGTTTTCACTATTATAGTTTTTAATGTATAAGTTGAACAATAATTTTCTATTAGTTACTTATTTTTGTTTGATTCTTTATTTTTTTAAACCCACTTTTACTTACACAAAAATAGAAAATAATAATGATTGAAAAATAATACAAATGTTAGGCTTTTTAATTATTTACTGCTTTTATATAAATCAAACCTTTACTTATAGAATGGAGTGGTGCCGCTAGTAAACGTCATAGACGCCGTAAGAAAATCAATGATGGTAGTTTAGATGACGCAAACTCAGAAAATATTCACCCAGGTTTTACAATTACTAACAAATCATCAACAAGAGATCCATGTAGTGCAGAAGGTAAGACCATCGCTGGACAAATACCAACTAACACACCACGAACTATGCCGTTGCCAGTGATTATTCAAAGGCATGGTGGTATGGTTACTATAAGAAATCCACTGTACCAGCGCAATGATGATGCCATTCTGACAGAAAATAAAGACTTACAAGTTAACGGTGGCGACGACGACAACGCTAATCCGTCTGGTAAGCGAAGACGTCGTCGCCGTCGGGTTAAGGGCGGCTCCAAACAGACGGATGTTGAGGGTGAGCTTTGCTGATGTCTTCCCTAATTTCCTGTAAATGAAAAATCCTTTATCATATTTTTTTTTCCTATGTTGAAATATATAGCATCAAGCTTTTTTTTAAAAATTTAATTCATATGACTACAAAGTAAATTACACTTGTATAAAACAGAGTTATCACCCAAAATATTTTTTTAACCTATTTTGTAAAGAAATTTGTGTTTATGTGATTTCTTAACTTTTAAATTACAACAATTAAAACGACAATGGAAATTTTAAAATATTAATTCTTTTGAAATTCTGAGCACTAAAGTACTTATTAAAACACTATTTTTATTAGTTGTTTATATTTTTAATTAAAAATTCATAAGAAGTTCATTCTATCTGTACAATTATCATAATAATTAAAATACACATGTTATTAAAAAAATTTCTTATTCAATATCAACAGAGTTTAATATTTTCTTTAACGTAACGTTTTTATTTCAATAGATCTGGCAATATATTTTATACCTTTTTTTTTATTCATAATTTGAATTATCATTTCGTATTATCAACTTATGGTTTAAATTCTATAAGACATCAATGTTAGGATCAACCTAATGTATTATATAATTTATAGAAGAATATTTTCATGTTAAATTTTTTCTAAATACTATAGTTTTCACATGAGAAATTTACAAACGATACTTTTGAATGTTAATTAAACGTTTTTCGTACATAATTTATTTGCTACCCATGTGAATTATTTTATATAGACAGTTCTGTTGTAAAATAAATAAATATCATTTAAAACAACTAAACAGTGGATATGAAACTGCTACTATAATAATAATATACAAAATTTACTTTTTAAATTCCGATCTATGTGATTAATGTATTATAATTTATAGTTTGTTAAAATATTGTGTTTACAATGTTTAAACTCACAACACAGCTTTTCGACTTAAAAAAAGTATCCATCAATTAACTGAAAATATTATTAGCATTAAAGTGTATTCAAATTAATATATAACTGTTACAATTTATAAAATGGAATGTCCACTAATAACTAAATTATTTAATACTAAGAATAAACACCTACTATAATTTTGTATAATATCTACCTCATTTATGTGATAAACCTATATAATTTTAAGTTTTTAACAAAGAGTACAAATTATACGTCCAATGAAATGTAAATACTTTATACTTGAAATAGGCTGCTTTTTTATGGTGATGGCAGTTTTAGCCCTGATAATTAAGATCCAAACTTGTTGCATGCTTGTTTTTGCAGCTTTGTTATTATTATTTTTTTTAAATTAATATTTCTTTTGCTTTTACTCGTGTTTTGATTTGCTTAAACAATTAAATAATTTTTATATACAAATTTGTATTTAGATGATTTGTGTAATTTTCTATGAGTTATGACAATTTATACTATTTTTATTTCACAGTGTTTGAAGTTTGAACATTGGACAGAAAAATAATTATTTGATTATATTTTTGTTGTACTTAAATAAACAGAAAATAATAGTTTTTTTATAACAGTCCAATATTCAAAATATGATTTTATTTTGTTTTTTATTTTATACATTTTTTGTTTATTTTTTTTTTTATGTTTAGTAATTGTTACATAAACAAACAAAAATCATTATTCTTTAGGTAGCTCTAGAGGTCTGCTTTTATTTTGTTAGTATCAAAGATACGAGTTGAGTTTTTCTTTTGTTTTTTTTATCCATTTTGTGAAAATAATTGTTGACAATTATATATATTTATTTAAAGTATTCTTACTATTTATTTCTTAGTAGGCTTTTTTTTTTTACTTACAAGCATTTTCCTATAAAATAATTAACAGCTATTAAAAAAAAAATAAAAAAAAAAAATAAAAAAACAACCTTTATACAATATAATTTGCTTGATGGTTTTGGATTTCACACTCGCACGTGTTGATATTTATATATTATTATAAATATATTATTTTTGTACAATTTCATAAAGCACATTGCTTGTGTGGGGTCTATTAAGTTAATTCCAAATTAATTTGGACCGTGCTTTCTCGATCGTTAGCTTGTACAAACCAAAGAATGTAACATTTTTTATCTGTTCCTGCCAATGGTATTATCCTTTTTGCGAAACTTGTAACAAAAAAACTAAAATGATGGGTTTCATATCATGAATGTATGATACGAACACAACTACGACTTTTTTGAATATAAATCTAACTTTTAAAAACAGCAAGACTCATTAAATATAACAAATTGTAGGCTTCTTATATATATATATATAATTAAGATCGAGAAAGTAAATCTCCAAAAATGAGTGTGTTTGTGGCCGTTTGCAGAAAGCGTGTTCGAGCCAAAAGACATAGACCCGGAGGATGGGGAAATGGATGATGATGAACGAGAATTAGAAGAATTTAAGCGGTTTTGCTTGCAGTCAGTACCTCCACAGCGCAAAGAAAAGGTACACTTGAACATCAAGGACATAGTTTTGAAGAAAAAGAGTACCGCCGCGGCAGCAGCTGCCGCAGTTGGGTGTGTGTAACATTACATTTTTTCACTCCTTTCAAATACGTTGTGTTCTTTAGATCCCTCATTATTTTTCATATTCAACTGTAAGTCTTGCAGTGTTTCATTGTCTCTCTTTTGAAAAACCTATTTTTCCTTTTTTTTATATGTCTGACGTGATTCGTATTTTAAGTTAAATTTACAATTTAAGTAATTTTTAGACCCAGACTTAACTTATAAGTATTTTTTTTAATGTTACTATGCATGATATAATTTGTGCTCTATCAGTGAATGTTTCAAACAATTGATGTAGGACCAAAACCATTGAGCACATTTAAAATGATTGTTTAATATTATAATAAATGGTATTTGAATATATATGTATATATTATATATAAATATATATAATAGTAAATATATATATATAATATTACATACATCAGCGCCTGTTATTAGTATTATGTTAAGAGTCAACAAATAAGAAAATAAATTTGGTGTACATATTATATTGAAAATACACTGTGTATATTTACGTGTTTAAACCAAACATAATGATTAAATTCATTAACAATAATGAATTCTCCTTTATTTTCAATTTGCTAAGGAGTTCCTGTAGAAGGTTTCTTAATATGTATTGTCTTTAAATTAACTAGGTATCTGGTATTAAAATAATTCTCCTAATCAATTACATCAAAACTGAAAAAATCATTGGATTAGTACTTGAAGTTCATAAAAAAAAACTATGCATATTTTATTTGTGTGTGACCCATTGCCAAACATAATTATTTGATTTATTGACTGAGGGTTTTTCTAAGCATTTAAAAATAACTGATAATGTGTATTGGAATTATTTGTAGGCATCAAATATTTTATCAAGACTTTTTCAAATTAATATATTAAAATTAATTAGATTATAAGAATATTTGACAGTTAATTATGCCATTAAAGGCAACCAGTAAGTCTGCACCAGGCTGCAATTTTATGTAGATTATTCACACTAGATATAGACAAATTGTAATATTATACCAGGCTGTTAAATTCTTTAAAGCAGCCCAGAGTACAACCATTATCCGAGTATAATACTTCTTAGAATTGTAGTAATTTGTGAATAATATTTCTCTTGATAGGTTTGACTAAAAAATTTCTAAGACGCAAAACTTAAAAGGTAGTTTGGTCTAACATAGGCAAAAATAACAATTTATTGAAAAAAAGACACATTATAAAATCAATACATTCATTGCTCCACTCAGAGTTTAATAGAATAATCTTATCAAGAGACTACTTCAATCTTAGATTTAAAAAAACTAATTTCTGACAAACCATATGAATTTAGTTCCAAATAGCATATAAGTCACTAATCACAATATTAATTGTTGTGGCACCAGAAACTAGGAGATATGCTGGACCATAAGTGGCTTTTGGGTGGGTCATGATGTGGCAGTTGCCCTCTGCCCAACTACAGCCAAGTGCCACCTATGTGTTGGGTGCCAGTACAATTTTAAAGCACTTTAACAGTTTGATAAAATCTGACAAATGATTTAAATCAATCAGCTATTCTCCTTCAACCTATCTTCCAGCACAGTATTTTAGATAGTTGTTTATTATGCTTTTTTTGCAGCTCGTCGACCTTTGCTCCAAATTACTACAACATGGTTAATGTATACATTTATATGCAACAGTTAACAACATTTTAGTCTCAAGACCGTGTGTAATCAAAATATAGAGATTACATAGGTTTTATGTAGGATGTGTTTTAATCACAGGATAAAAATTCAATGGGTTTTACATAAATCAAATACCACAGGATTTCTATAAATGAGTACTTCAATCAAATAACGAATGAACTCTTGTAGATATGTCATATGCAGTAAACAATTTGTTAGGTACCTACCTAAAATAACATTAAGCTTATTGAATTGTATTTTAAGAAAAAAAATTTTCGACAGTAATAAAAAAAACTCGAAATTGTCTTATGCCTTTAAATAACTTAAAAGAATCGAACTATTTACATGAATACATGTGTCCCAAATTGAAATTTACATTGCACAAAAATACAAAATATGGCACTCGCCATCAGCGGCGTATAATAATGTTAGTAGTGTTTTACTACCTACTCGACAACTCATAAATTAATATCGAAATTAAATGCCCAAACTTCTCCCACAACAGAATTGGCCAAAATTACATGGATACCTGCGTTTTCATGTTCAATTTGTTGGAAATTATTTTATTTGTTATTGGTATTTAAACCTGTTTTATTCTATAGACACAATTTAAAGCTCTTAATAACAAATATATCATTGATATGACTTCAAAAAATATATATATAGGTATTGTAATTCTAAAACAGAAACCATTATTAAACCAATTCAATTCAAAGTGTACACTGTATGAACTATGAAACGAGAACAAACATGTTATTCATTGTGGTTTTGAATGTATAGGTACCTACCAATAACATTGATAAATTAAACCAATGAGGCAACAGCTGTATTATTCGAATGAGATAGAGTATATCGTTTTAATATACATACCTATTGACTATATTACATACAAGCAAGAAAATATTGGTAATTATTAACATTTACATTTAATGACGAAAACATAATTCATAAATGCAGTTATCTAAGTTATAATGTTTGTATACTTATTGCTTAATAATAATACTCATTAATAGCAGTGTTCGTGGCTTGGAATTAGGTGATAGATAGGTACTAAGCTTAGTTTTTTGAATTTATATAAAATCTAGCTGAATGCTATTGAAATGTATGTAATTACTAATTACCAGTGTCTGGAATTCGATAAGTATTAAGTATTTTTTTATCTTATAAAGATAATACGACAAATAATTGTCAAGACAAAGATAAGAGATAAATACTTTTTATTTGAATTATATATATATAATACTAGTATCTAAAGCCGTGATACCTACGTACACCTTGCTACTTTAAACACTTTAAACCAGGGTTGGCATGAAAAAGCCCAGCCCGAAAAAACCCGGGCTGCTTTTCTGAGGTAACTAGAAATTTACTCTAATTATTCTTTTTGATTTGTATTAAACTTTGATAAGAAAAAAATTGTATTACTTTTTTATTTAGGTAGGTGGCAGGTGCAAATAAAAGTACCTATAAAATTTAAACAAAAATACACACTAATGGTCAATAGAAATGTTAACAATTTTTATTGAAGTATTAGGTAACTTCCCTGTACATGCTTAATGAACAATCTCAAATAGTCAAATCTCATACTATACATATAAGTTGCATACTGATACTTGTGTCAAATTTGAGCTTTAACTTGTTGAGTTATATGTATTCCTAGTTTTAATGAGCGGATGTTGTGCTCCAGGCAAAAATGTTGTTTCTCTACTCCGCTCATATAAATTTTAAATACCTACTTGGGTTTAGGTATAACAAATAAGCTACTGGTCTGAAATTATATTAAGGTTTTTATATGTAATTTTCATATTTGTTATTTTAAACACTATCATTAAAAATAAAAATAAAATGTATTATGGAATAAATACAAATAATAGGCTTCAGTCTCTAATCTGTGTCAAGCATCGGCCGGAGTCGATACCTCCCGGATGGGTGGTGACCACTTGGGTTTTTAGTGATGAATCCTCACTTCACATACACTGCACATATTACTCAAACTTAACCACAACCCCCTTAATGAAAAGATACAATAATCGCTACCTATTTTTTAAAATGTGTTTATTAGGAATTTAGTGTTTCATTAGTTAATTATGCAATGCTTGAATAATTATTACCTATACTGATTGATAGCATTTAACGACAAGATTCGCAGGGGAGTAAGTCGAGTCTGGTCGAGATTATGATAAAATTAAAAAAAATATTCTAATTCATAATTTTTATAAAGTAGGTATAAATAAGTTATTTTTAGCTACTGTAAGTTATTTTATAAAATAATTTAAAACGTTTAAACGCGTATTTATAAAAATGAAAGTTATACAAATTGACAGGCCTATATATTAAGATATACATGTTCATGATTATTTTTTACCACATTTTTTACATTTAATTACTACCTACTATCCAACTTCATTATATTATATCAACATATAGATCCCATGATCCCGTCGTTATCTAGATTCCCTGAGTATGCTGACAAATAGATCCCGCGTCATCGAGATGACGAGATTTGTGGTTAACTAGATCCCTTAGGAGTTAGGGCTTAGGTTACTTATGTTACTATCCAGTTAACCCTAGATTGGCTAGATTACTAACCTTATTTATCCGGCTTTATTTCTAATCATTCGTCAATATGTCGAATACTATAAATATTATGAACAATTAACGATTTTTAATTGGTTAAATTTGATAAACCGTTAATTCAAATAACAATAATTTAATAAAACATAATAGTTAAACTTTTGGATAACTTTATTGTAAGAATGTAAGAAAAAAAAAACATTTTTCCTCATTTTTAAAATATAAATTTGTTAAATTTCAACATAAATTATAATTTCATAAAAGTACAACATAATTATACAAATGTAGGTACAGGTATACACAGGATATTTTGCATTATACATTGGACAAGTTACTATTTGATGTTCTCCACAAATATGTTTTTTACATGTTGCACATTGAGTTTTTGTCATTCGTCTTTTCTTATAAGTTATAGTTACAAAAGTTGCAAATTTTTCTTTTGTTAGTTGATGTTCCATTCTGTTTCTTGCGATGTTGAAGTTGAAATGTGTCTTTGATTCCTAAACTATCTTCAATATTTTCCCCCAAATTTGTCGGCAATATAGGAATAGAAAGTCTTGATCTCATCCAATCTTCAGTTAATTGTTCTTGTTACGTATATCATGGATTGAAAACGAGACAATGGTTTCGAGCCTACGGTATTATTTTTCAAAAAATTATGTAAATAAATAACATATGCAATATGCATTAATTTATGTTATTTTGATCATGTTATAGAAAATACATAATGGCCAACGTTGTGTTTTTCTACCAAAGTTCATATTTTGACACATTTGGTCAAAGCTGTCGGCACTACCTTTTGTTTCATTATAGTTCATAATTATAATTGGTTTTTTTATTTGATTCATCTATTGAGTTATCATCATGAAGTGAAGAAATTAAAGTAACAAGTTTGTTTGGTTTTGCTTTGTATGACACAGCTACCAAATTATTGGCAAATAAAAATAACGATGTATATGCTTTTCGATTGATATATTTTAGATCGGTGAATTCATTTGTAAATTCTCGTTTATTTCGTTTTATTGTACCAATTACAGTAAGTTTGTATTCAGTAAGTAATTATTGTGTCAGTGGAACACTAGTGAACCAAATGTTCATAATAATATTTCGGTTCGATTCTTTTACCGATGAAATTAAACGATTAACAAAGTAATCAGCAGCAGGTTCATTAGTCGGAACAGTTCCCTTACCGCAGCGGTTCTCAAACTGTGTTCCGCGGAGCCCTTGGGCTCCGCGAGAGTAATCTAGGGGCTCCGTGGCTCCCATATGTTATCTGTATAAATTAAATTCAAATTATTAAATTATTATTTTATTTCTTAGTTACATTTTTAATTTTTATACTTGTATTCATTATTATTTGGCCCGTACCAATATGTATTATTGTAAAGTGTAAAACTGTAAACTATTTATAAATCCACACATTTTTTTATAATCAACATCATTTTCTATGAATTATTGTTGTCTCAAATAGACATTTCTGAATTTTGGGGTCTCCGTAATTTTTTTTAGGAACATAAGGGCTCCGCGAACAAAAAAGTATGAGAACCGCTGCCTTACCGCAATAGGTATGGAACTGCCATATATATTTGGTCGCACTATCACACATCATTATTATTTTTACACCATACTTATTTGGTTTGGATGGTATGTACATTTTAAGCGGATAACGACCTCTAAAACATACTAACTGTTCATCTATAGTTAGATACGAACTTGGCTTATAGGTATAATGTTTTACAATTCTTAATAAGAATTTCTCAAACTTCAGAAATTGGAGCAAATTTAGTTAGTAGTCTTCTATTTTCTCGAGTATCTTTTGAATCAAATCTTAAACAACTTATTAAAAATGTAATTTGGCAAGTGACATTGTAGAACGATATCTATAGCCACAAGTAAGGTGTTAAATAAATTATTTGCCAACAAATGGTTATTTTTCATCGCAGCAGATGAGATTAAAATACCCAATAAACATTTAAATTCATTTAAATTAATATTTTGTAAAGTTTTTTTTTTTTAATATTCCATGCATAGTTTTGTTTTTGGACGAACATTTTTTTTATTTGTATGATTAATCATTTTATTCAAAATATCAGACGAGAAAAATAATAAAAAACATTTTAGTGGCTATGATGCATGAATAGCATTTTTGTTGGACCAGGTCTAATATGAACTATGTTTTTAGCAGTGGTCTTAGAAGTAGATTGGCTTATTTACTTTGGACCTCTTTTTTGTTTTTTTCTAAAGGATTTTCAATTACTAAAATGGCTTCTTCTAAATTTTCTTCTTCGATTGGATATGAGTCATTGTCGGGGTCAGCGTCACTATCGTCTTCACAATCTTCTACTATGTCTTCACTTTCATTGTCTTGTTCTTCTAGTACTGCCAGTGCCTTCACTATATCATTGTCATCTAATATTTCACGCGCCATCTAGAAAATGTATAATAAAACCATTTATTCCAATTGGACAAATAATTACCATTGTTTAATGTTTATAATGATACGTCACATGAACGAACAAAAAATAACATATTTTGATAACTATTCGTCGAACAAACGAACAAAAATATACTACAATCGTTGATTCGGCGAAGTAGTTCTAAGCAAACAACGGCTGAAAATACAATGGATATGCTAGATAGTTAAACGTTATCGGGATATATATAGAACATAATGTACGAGAGATACAATAGGGGTTTAATGACATTAGATAAAAATAGCAGCAATAAAATGATCAGTGTTCCTCGCATCGACGTATGGTTAGCGATTTATAGCAGGGGTCGAAATTTTAGTGATGTCCCTGTGGCCATTTGCTCGCTGCTCAGCGTTCGGACAAAATAAACGAAAATATCCACTAACTTGTCATGTAAAACCACCTTAATGGCATCTTAGTGGCTAGTGCTCAAGAGCTCCCCGCCAGTCCCTATGTTTAATTTGGTTGTGTCATATGGATCATGGGACCTAGGTGGCCGTTCAGTGTTCACTCGTATGACCCATTGTCTTCTAAGACCGTGGTATGACTTTTATATTATGATATACTAGTTGCCCGACCTTCCTCCGGAAGAAATTATTTTTTTATAATTTAATTTAAAATCATAAGACTATTTTTTGGTTATACAAATAATACAACGATTATAAAATAAAAAAAAATTTTAAAAAAAGAAACAGACATCGTTATTGGTGAATATATGAAAATAATTGGTAATTAGTTAATTATTATTATTATAATGAGGGTTCAAAACCGGTTTCCTTCGTCTCCAAAATCAAGTTAGATTCTTATATATATAGATGATATGATCTAAGTTTAAAGTTAATAATATCATAGACGATAGACCCCATGTTGACTGAATATATGTAGTCATGATAGACCATAGACTATAGAGTAAGAATAGACCCCCTAATACCATATAAACACAGAATTTATTATACAGAGTTATTTTGATAGATAACCTACTTATTAAAAAAAAATTATCTGACCTACAAAATATGTAATACTAACAAATAAATAAAAAAAATGTATTTAAGTTATTTAAAAGATCCCCGTGGTTTGTAAATTGACATTAACTGTAATAATTAATTTTTATATATATTGTAATATGTAAAAGAGAAATAGTATAATACGGTGTGAATAGTATAGCATTTAGGAATATTTAAAATAAATTCACCCTCCCCCCCTGGGTAATTTTTTCTTGCGTTCACCCCTGCATTTATATCACGGACTAAGATCTTAGTGATTTATATATTATATACTATAATATGATCTAATAATGAGTGTAGTTGTAGTATATAAGTATATGGAGATAACCTAACCTGAGAATAATTAGCTAATCTGTGATTTTTTTAAATCTTTTTTGTTAATCTAACATTAAAATTATAAAATTATCTATGATTCATATATTGAATAAAAACGATTTAATGAACCCGCAATTTTTTACATCATCACAATGCCTCACTGGTATTGTTCTGTGCTGGTATAGATCGTGTGGTTGGTCACACTGTTGGAGTAACTGTCAATTCTCGAATTCGAATGAAAATTGTATTTTGTACTTGTAAATTGTAATCGTCAACACGAAAGTCATCGGATACTGGAATTGTGTAACATTAAATATTTCTATTTCCTAGTATTTCCTAGTTTCCTACACTTTTCATTTTAAATTTGTCCGTTTAAACTGTAATCACTCTTGAAAAAGTTGAAAATTCAAATTAACGATTCCAAATAATAATGATAGGTATATAGTGATCATTAGTTAACTTAAAAGTTATTAGTTACTACTTACAATTTATAAGTTATAACTCATATAATAAAGTCTATATTACCATAAAATAATGTTACAGTTTAGTGTACTTACCTCAAGCTGCATTTTGTTATCAATTTTCCCGTAATTTCAATAACTAATTTTTCTTAAAGTTAACATTTACCGGTTTTTAGTGTGTAGTGGTTTTTTAACATTAAATTTGGTCTACAAAGTAATACGTGTGTGTCGTTTTTTCGTCTGTAATATATACAATTTATCAGTTTCTGTCCTTTGAATAATAATTGAAAACGTAAGTAAATCATTTCAATCAACATATTTTTATCATATAGTTAAGACGATGTCAGCCCTTTATTTGTTTTTTCTCTAATCCATGTGCAAGGGGCAACATATCAAATTTGAGTTCAGCAGATCCAATTTTGTGTTGTTAGCTTTTATCTTATAGTTATCAAATTTAAATTAAGAATATCTGCTTAGGACATCTCTTAGGCTTTAATTGATCCTTATTTAATATGTTAAAATTATATAATGATCATAATTTATTTTATAATTTAAATAGGAATATAAACTTATTAGCCTAAGGTGCTAAAATATTTAAGCAAACATCATGAAATGGTTTAGCTAAACTCAAATTTGCTATAATGCGCTGAACCCCAGAGAGAAAATGAATGACTAGTTTACATCTGCAGGGGCATGCTCACAGGAATCTAAGTATTAATTCTTGTTTTCGACCATCTGGTTTTGTGTTTTATAACAAAATATAAAGTCAAATTACAATTAAGAATTCATTTGAGTTCAAAAAACATTTTTGTTAGTCATCAGCTAAGTTGGTGGTCATTGTTTAACTATAAAAAATAACTTAAAAAAATTATTAATATTTTCAGTTGTTTTAATAGTATGGATTCCATAAGAGTAGCAATTCGTGTTCGTCCTCTTGTAAAATCTGAATTGGATCGTGGATGTTCAAATTGTGTGCTAGCAGATTCCGTTAATCAGCAGATAATTGTGAATAATAATGCTAACCTAACATTTACATTTAACTATGTATTTAGTACTGAACATTCCCAGAGCCAAGTTTATCAATTGGCTGTTGAAGATTTAGTTCAAAAATTGTTTAGTGGTAAGTATATTATTATTTTTTTACATTTTTATATATTATATAATTATTTTGTATTAATAAGTTCCAATTATCATTTTATTTTAGGATATAATGTTACCATATTGGCATATGGTCAAACCGGTTCCGGTAAAACTCATTCAATGGGTACAAATTTTGTGGATGATGAAAATGAAGATGAGAAAGGTATTATTCCACGAGCTATCCAAAATATTTTCAATGAAGTACAAAATAAATCAGAAGAAGCAAAATTTTCAATTAAAGCATCATTTATCGAAGTATTTTATTTTGTTTAAATATATTTACTTATATCTAATAATTATACCATTATTTGAGTTTTATCAAGTGTCATTTGATACCCAAAAAATTTTCCTTGAAAATTGAACTATTTAAAATGATCACCTAATTTTTTTTTTTAAAACTTTTTTATAAATTATGAATAGTTATTATATGGGGAAAAAATATAAAGTTAAGTCTTATGCTAAAGTTAATTATGCACTGCCTATGATTTTTAAGACTACAGTATTGCAAAGTTAAGTTTAATTATTTGTAATAGGTAGTGATGTTTAAAATGTTTGGCGTTTTTACTAAAAGCACCCTAAAAATTATAATATCTTTAATTTTATGACTTCAAGCCCAAGGTTTTGTAAATCAATAATAATTTTCTAATTTGGTGTATGATTTTGATTTCATTGTAATTCTTTTTTCTTTGGTTTTTAGGCTTCTAAGGACCACCCCATCTCATACACATCCTCCTCTATCTCTCTTTTTTTCTAATTTGGAGCTTACTCATTCTTTTGTTATATTTTCATTTTTGTTTTGGGTTTTCCCATCTTTACCTTTCAATACCGATTTTACCCCACCACTGATTTTATTAGTTGTTTAGCATATGCTTGAACATAAACTTCTCTTATTTAATATTATATATTTGTACTTTGGAATAAAATCCCTGGCTACATTTTTCAATCTCCGTAAGTTTCATCTTTGGTTGGCCTGAAGATGATCCGGTTATACTTTTCCAGGTGATGGATTGTACATATTACATTAATTATTTAAGTATTATCATACTGCCACAGTGATGTATACTTAACTAGTGGCATTAGGATTAGTTGTACTTAGTGCTAGATTAAAAAAAAAATTTCAATAAACCCAAAAACATTTAAATCTTGTAGTTTCTGTTATTCTGTAGTTGCTTATAGGTAGTATAATTTATAACTATTATATTGGTTATAACAATATTGTGTTTTAAATTTATCTATTTGTATATATTAAATAATTAAAAATGTATTCACAGCTTTATCAAGAACAAGTGTATGACCTCTTATCCCCTAATAGAGCTACTCTTGATATTAGAGAAGATGGCCGTGGAATTTGTATTCCAGGATTAACTGAAATAAGTGTAACTGATTTTTCTTCAACACTCCAATGTTTAGTACAGGTAATTATTTTTAATGATTTAGATTTTGATATATTTATGAAATTATGATACTTGTTTTAGGGTTCTAGTGGTAGAGCAACTGGAGCAACTGCAATGAATGCTCAATCATCTCGTAGTCATTGTATATTTACATTAACAATAAGTCAAATGCAAGAAAACGGGTAAAATATTTTTCTTAATAATTTGATTATTTTTTACTAATAAAACTTTGTTTAGAAATAATACAACTGCTAAATTCCATCTGGTTGATTTGGCTGGATCAGAAAGAAGCAAAAAAACAAAAGCTACTGGTGAAAGATTTAAAGAAGGTGTTAATATTAATAAAGGTCTCTTGTCTTTAGGAAATGTTATTACTTCCTTGTGTGAGAAATCTGCTCATATTTCTTATAGAGATAGTAAACTTACCCGTTTATTGCAAGGTAAATATTAATTTAAATGAAACTAGAAAGTGTTAATATTTTTCTTTTTTTTTGAACTAATGTTTACAGACTCTTTGGGTGGTAATTCTGTTACATTGATGATTGCATGTATTAGTCCTGCTGACTATAATATGGACGAAACTGTTAGTACTCTGAGGTATGCTAATAGAGCATTACAGATTAAAAATAAGCCCGTTATAAACCAGGATCCAATTACTGCCCAAATTTCTGCACTTTCCAAAGAAGTAATTAATTTAAATTTTAATTTAAAAAGAATAACTTAAAAAGTACTTTTTTTTTAGAATCACGATTTGAAATTAAAAATAGTTGCAATGGAAACCAATGGTTTTGTTAGTTGTCCACCAGAACATTCTACATTGCAAAAAACTAATAAAGATTTACAAGAGAAGATGCGTGCTATGAGTCAAGTATTGAGTGAATACATGACACAAAGTGCATCTCTAAACATGAAAGCGTTATTAGTAAATATTGAATACTTTATTAAATTAGGTATTTGTTTTATTAATAATTTTTTTTTTTTTAATAGGCTGAAACTGGACGTGATACAATGAAAAAAAATCTTGAAGAATTAAAACTGGATTTTGAAAATGCACTGAAATGCAATAATTTAGAAGAATTTAATAATATAAAACATAAAATTGGCTCAATTATGGTATGTTACATTAATACTATAATAGGAATTTGATACTTACAAATATGAAAATATGTTTTCATGTACCTTTAGGATGAGCATAATAGAACGGAAGTAGAAATAACTGGAGATGACTATGTTACTGCTACTGAAGATATGGATGAAGATGATGTGTCTGAGCCAGATAATGAAACTGATCAAACTAAAGAGCAAATGGTTATGGAAACTATTCAGTTAAATCGTGAACTTAACAAACTAAATAAAGAACTAGCTATGAAAGAACATTTAGCTGCTAAACTTATTGAATCAGTTTCACATATTGGTGAATATTGCCCCGAAGAAAATACTGAAGAATTAAAAAACAAACTTGAACAATTAAAACAAGAACGTGATCAATTAGAAGAAGCTTTGAAAGCTGCTCAAACGAATAATATTAATTCTAAGTATGTTTTTTATTCATTTTACATGATTCAATCGTGATATTTATAAAAAAAAATTTTGAACATACAGGTTGTCTGAACAAAGACGTAAGAAGTTGCAAGAGCTTGAGCAAAAAATATCAAATTTAACTAAGAAGTGTTTAGAACAAGATCGAATTATTAAGATGAAAGCTAAGAATGACAAAAAAGTAGAAAACTTAAACAATGAAATAAAAGTGAGTAGAATAATATTTGAAACTAAGTTTAAATAAAATTTCTTACTTTCTTTACTTTTATGGTATTGGTTTATTTTTAGAGCATTAAAGTTATGAAAGTAAAATTGATTCAGCAAATGAAAAGTGAAAATGAAAAGTTCAGACAGTTCAAGTTAGAACGTGATCGGGAACTTTGTCGTTTAAAAGAAAATGAACGTAAACAAAAAAATCAAATGATTCGTATGGAACGATTACACGTTAGGCAACAAGCGGCTCTAAAACGAAAATTAGAGGAAGCTGCAAATGTTAATAAAAGGCTTAAAGTAATTTAATTGATCATTATATAACCATAAGTTTGCAATAATTATTAGTCTTTTTATTTTTATAATTATAATTAACGTATATTTCTAAATTATAAATTATTATTTAGGATGCTCTTGCAGTTCGTAAAGCTATTGAGGTTAAAAGAGATGAAGCATTTATGCCAAAAGCTCAGCGTATTCAAAAATGGGTAAATGAAGAGTTGGACGTGCTAATGAGTACCGTTGATGCAGAAAAAACTTTAGAGCAATTAGAAATAGACAGAGAAACAATATATAAAATGATACAGAGATGTGAAGTAATTAAAAATTTAATATTTATGAAGTACAAACGTTTTATATTGTCTATTAATGATAATTTCTTAGGAACAACTAGAAACAACTGGACTCACAGATGAATTTAAATATGATTTGAAAATGGATAAAAATGAAATAACTGAAGAATTACAGTTGAGAAATGCTCAGATCATGGAACTTCGACAAAAAATATTTGATAGTAATGAAGGTAGGTAATATTTAAAATTAAATATATGTACTTCAAAGTTAGTTTAATTTTTTGGTATTAGTCATGTTTTGAAAATAACTGTTTTATTAGCTATACATTTGTAATTATTATAAATAATAATTGATAGTACAATGTTTGCACCAATTGATGACATTCATTTTTTTACTTTGCACAAGTAGTATTTTATGCTACCTGAAAGCAGGTACATTATTGTCTTTAAAAAATTATATTCATAATGTTTTGCCAAAAAAGCGTTTTTGTTAAATTTCTTATGTTTTTTTCACAACTTAATCCTCATTCATTTGCTCCCAAATTTTTCTCTTCTTTTCCATTCTATTACTAATTGTAGTTTTTAAAATATTAACTCACTGCCATTTGGAAAAAAATACCAATCCCATCTTATTAATTATTTGTAGAAGATATTTATATTATTCTTTGAAATTTTAAATAAAATATAAATTTAGAATTTTTTAAATAATATTTGTTTACAGAATTGATGAAAAAAAATCGTTTTGATCATCTAACAACTATTGCTGATACCAAAACTGCTTTAAAGCATGTATTCCATGTGGCTGCTGATAATAGGAGAGCTATGTTAGAATTACAGAATCAAATTGAGGAACTTAAAGTAAGATAACTACTTGGTTGATGAATTCAAATCAACACTTCTGTAGTTACTAATTAAGAAAATGTTGGATTTAAACTTTGGTATATGGTTATATTTTTGATAATTTAATTTTAGGCGTCTTTACTTGAAAAGAAAGAAATTGTGAAAAGTGGAGAAAAAAAAATATTAGATTTAATGAACAAACATCAAAAGCAAGTAGAACAACTTCAAAAAGAATATGAAGACAATGTAATAATATAATACTAAATGTAATTTCGTCAGAAATTATTAACTATATTTTAATTTTAGATTCTAGTTTTATTGAGGCAATTAAATGAAAAAGAGAGAGTATTAAATGGAGGTAACGGTAGTGAATTTACAGACCGATTCAGGATTTATGATGATCAACTTAGTAAATTTGAACAGCTAAGAGAAGAATTAAATCAAAAAGACAAGCTAATATCAGATCTCCAAAAAGTTGTAAACAGTGGTATTGGTTCACATCGTTCAAAATCTTCAAAATCTAAAAATATAAATTCCCCTATAACTCCAGTAGGTAAAACTGTGATTATTTTTATACATGATTCATAATCAATAATTATTGTTACAGACTAACTCTGAGGTGGATGATACCAAAGAGAACTGTGTAGATATTACACCATTACGTCGACGTTTGAACAAGCTAAAACGAGAGGTAAGTTAAGATCATTTATTATTTTGAAATAGAATTAATTTAAATTTATTATAAACAATTAGAGCAGAATGTTTGAACCTTCTGAAGAACGTGAAAATCGCTTGAATTTAAAAAGGAATGCTGAAGGACAACCAATGTGTCTATGTATCAAAAACTGTTTAAAAAATATTTGTATGTGCCAAAAAAAGAATTTGTCATGTTCCAAGTATTGTAAATGTTCTGCTGCTGTGTGTACAAATAGACATTCACCTGTAAGTCTTGTCATATGAGTTCAGATAATATTTTATTGCTCATTTAACTATTAAACATAAGGAGATTAATATTTTTCTTAATTTAAATCAAATTAATTCTACAATTTATGCAGTAATATTGTAATGTTTTTTTGCCATTTTAATTTAATTTTGGTTTAATGTTCATAAAAAACATGTATTCTGAGGTTTGTCTTGTAATTTATCATCTGACATTTAAGAAATGGAATAAAGGTGATGCTAATGACATATTAAATCAACCATTTTCCGCAATGAGTTTTTAAGTATGACATTTTTTTTAAAAAGAGTTAGGCTAATATTAATAATTTATTAACACACACATCTTAGGGACAAAATGTCAATCTTTATAAAATGCTTAAAATTCCGCCAGTTGTGTCACTGTATCAAATTAAATATAAACACTAAATTATAATAATTAAACAAAAATGTATTTATGTTTTATTACAGAAACATGAACCCATACAAGAAGAAGAAGAACCATTAGAAAATGTTATGAACCAAACATTTAAAAAACCCAAGTTAGTATGATTAATGATTATAATTCTATTTCTTGTATTTTGTAAATTATTATTTATTTGTAATTTGTTGGTTGGGGGATAACCCTCCACTGCCAAGCCATTTAAAATGTCACCTCACCACCAGGAAATGATGTCAGCTGTCTTTTTAATCATTGATATTTCTCAATATTTAGATATTATCTTTTATGTAGGTAAGTCTAGTATGGGATCTATTGATAGAAAAAAAGTAAATACTTATTACGTTAAAATGTTTGAAAATTTATTTTGTTATAAATTATAATCATTTTAATATGATGTGTAGTTTCAAGGTAAAATTATTCTTTATGTTACAACAAAACACTACTAATTAATTTTTAAAGTTATATACTGTCAATTTTTACAAATCGTTTAAACAAATAAAATGTGTATAAAAATGGCCAAGAAATTATGCTTAAAGGATTTTAAAAATTTCTTTTTTTTTTTGTATTATACGTAATTACTAATTATGAAATATTAATTAATTATTTTTATTTGAAAGTTTTGTTAATACATAAAAATGGCTGTGCAATCGACTGGTCTTGGGGTGATAACAAGCAACTAATAAACATACAATATTTTAACAGAAATATTTATAATTAATCTAACAATTTATTTTTTAGAACCGAATTATCCACAATAGCCGACATAGCAAATGAAACATACGATAAATTTTAAGGATAATATAAATTGAAAAATGGTAATGTAGATAAGCAGCCTTTTTAATATACACCTGTATAATGTATTATTAAGTTTCATTTTTTGACCAACTCTTATCAATTTATTTATTTTTTGGATTAATTTGTCTCGGCACTCAATTATTTTAATGTATGTATATATTCATTTTATATGGTTATTTTATAATATATTATTTTATATAGCTTGTACTAACTTTTGTAATTTATTAATTAAAGAACTTATTGTAAATTTGTAGTTGTCTTAATAATAATTTCTAAGTCATAACACCTGCAAGTTGCAACATAAATTAAAATATAAAACATATTAAGTTCGCTATGAGATATGGTTATTTTTAGTTTAGGTATCATAGGATAGCATTATTATTTATTTGATGTTGATTATTGCACCTTGATAAATATTTAGTTTATAATTGTAGTATTACTCACATTTGAAGTATTTTTACATATTTAAGCATAAGTTCTTAAACACCTTAACTGGCCCACTCAACAAATTAAAATAATCAATAGTGATATTTTCACCTATTACATAAAGATTATGGAATCTGGATACCATTGATTTCATAATATAACATCAATGACTCTACCACAAATCCATATCTTTATTTTTTGTTCCGTTGTCAACTATGCGGCATTGTTCATCTGTCGTGTAAGTCTTTATCGGATACTAGCAGCCAGGTACCTTATGTTGCATGAAACTTTTTAGTTTTGCAAGCTCATTAATAATTATTTCTAAGAAATTAATTGATTAAAAACACACCAATGAAAACATTAATAAATAAATAATTTTTTTTTAATGTGTCCTGTGACGTCATAGATAATTGGGATTTAAAATGTTATTCGGTTGATTTTGTTACTTTTAAGAATAAATACACTAATGTATGTAACTTTTAAATTTTAGTCATACAAATTGTGTCATTAAAATTTGGTGTGGCCCAGTGGTTGGCCACAACCACTAATGTGTGCTGCGATTGTGCATTGTCCTCGTCGCAAGCTTCTGGATGGGCAGGTGATCACTGATCACCATAGAGTGATTACTGTATTCCAGTTTATGCCGTTTATGGTGATCACCCAAATTCTTTGTGACAAACCATCCCATAAGGCAATAAACATATGTTTTTAATACAAACCTTTTTCCCCACTAAGTGCTGATGGCCATGGTTGTCGAATGTCGATGCTTGTCCAATAAATAATTCTGTGACTGACTGCCCCTCTGACAATGTTTGCGTACACCTATTTATAGGGTTATTTTTTAATTATTAGGAAACGATGGTTAATTTTGGGCAAGACCCTGTTCGCCCAAAAACGACCTTTCGCTTTTTTCCCAAATATTTTAAAACTACGTTCCCTTTTCGCTCGAAAATATTATAGCACTTTTTGATCACATTTTAATAATTCATAATTTGGGAAACACTTTCTTAAAATTATTCATGTCCAGTATATGTCTACCATGGTCTGTGCCTTGTTGAGTATTATAAAATGAAATTCAAACTGAGGTCAACATTAAATTAAACAGTGTTCATTTACAAACTTGTCCCAAAGATAAAAAAAATATAGATCGACATCGAAAAAATGATCAAAAAGTACAACAATATAAAACAGGAACAATCAATCGGTATGATTTTATTAAATCAATGCCATTTATTTATTATAAACTATAAATTCAATAGTTTTAATATATTTGGGCGAAAAGAGTCCCGTCCCCAAAATGCAACTTCGAACGCGGACGGGAGAGTAAAGGTTACATGTTTGTATAAACTGTAGGTATGTAAATTAATTCGTGAGTGCATTGGCCCAATAGTTCAGGACGTAGGTATGCGATTTGTAAATATTTTAGTGTGGTTCTTTAAAATATAATATTTAACTTTATTATATAATACCTATGACCCACAGAAATATAAATATTGCATTATTAAGAAAAGGTTTACTAAAATATTCTTACTAAATCATGAATTATATATAGGTAACTTATTTAGTCTATATAGGATCGCCACTGACTTTTCAATAAATTAGCATGTATATTTTAAGTAGGTACTGTAAATTGACTCCTATGTAGTTTCACATAGCTGTAGCAATAAAAGTATTATAGCATACTTATTCGTGATATATTTCTGCAGCTGTATTACAATGAATTCGATCGCAGATCGTTTGTAACCTCATTATGTTTATATAAGTATAAGTGTATAATTGTATTAATTTTATGGACTGTATGTACCTATATGTTTATATATATATAATATTCGGTGTACCCTGTACGTATAAGGCTTATATTATTTTAAAAATATGTACCGAATGGGTGATATACTCCATGTATATATATATAAATATATAATATATAATTGTTGTATAGTTTTCGCAGGCCGCATAAATCTTCAACCGGTCGTCTCTGGGTTTGACGCTTTTGCGAGAATAATGTGTACCAACTTTATTTAATATATATATAGAGATTTTATATTAAGTCCAAGTCCGTAACGTTAAACGCCCTTTATGTCCAAGGGGTGATCTCGTGCACGGTGTCCGGCGAGGTCGACGAGCAACACAATATAATATATTATAATATAATGCAGGGCGGGGGAAGGGCGTGCGGTCGCGTTCGGATCAATTATTTCCGCACCCGAGTTAAAACGCACGGCGATTTCCAGCCAATTAGTAGGAAACAACTAATAATTATAATAATAACCATACAATATTGTGCGCAATACTCGTATTTAATACCCTTTAAATCGATCCGATTCACCTACAGACTGCAGTGACTATTAATGATTGTAATACCTATCTACTGCGATAAGATTATATTTTTGGTATTATAATGTATTATAATTATAAATAGGGAGGGTATCTAGGTTGTCATCATCCAAAAACTCACATCAACATCCATATTCAATGCTATCGCTATATTTTAGAGTAGCCCTAATAAATTTAGATTATAGCTAGGAAACAATTCAGTATAGGTATACGCTGGTCTATGTTTATAGTTTATCTATCGGTTATATTTTCCCTTTACTTGCTGATACCTGGCGCCTATTCATAATATGTCCGTACTCCGAATAGGGAGTTGATGCATGATAGGTACATCGTAACAATACATTTATACCAATTTTATTATTTCATACCGTTACCATTGACGAATCAGCAATTCAATTTTTACATTCACACAAAAACTTATTGTTCACTCGTATACTTAGTTGAATTTATGTGGCACCAATCCAATCACGGAAATGTGTTCTTGAGAGTTTTGAAGGTCCTATTCGAGTCTTAGCAGATTAGTTTTGATATTTTATAATTGATATATAATTATATAGTTAATATTTCACAAGTTTTTTTTAAAAATTAAGGTTTTATTTTATAAAATATGATTGGTATTATTAAATGTTTCATTGTATTACTTCAATTTCATATTTTTAAAAAGAGAGTAGGAATCTCGGGAGTACTGGCGAGTGGCGAAAGGATAACGGATAAGTACCTATACCACCAATTTTATTTAAGTAATATGCGTGTGGTAATTTAAATTTTGGCGGAAAAGGGTGAGATGGTACCCGCAATAATATCACGCAAACTGCAGCAGTATCATATCATTATCAGCGTCGTCGCATTACATATAATATGATAAATTATTGCCAAAATAAGTCATACTGCAGGACAGTTGTCGGCTGGAATCACGTAGGGTGGGTGCTTATACGGGCGCCTCACACCGAACGTGAATTTCTTCGGCTTGCAACGTTCAACACACCCATCGGCGGACACAATGAGGTACGCATGTGGGGTGTTGTTGCCCTTGGCTGGTGGTACAGGCGGTAGGCCGAACGTCTTGGCTGGTGAGTGGTTTTTATAAACGTCCGCATCCGTCCAGCTGTAAGCCGCGGGTCCTGGACTTCCGGCATTCGCCGACTCGGTGCCACAAACTTTGGTTCTCCATTTTCTATGGAAACGAGAAAATTAAACCTTATATCTATCTAACGATGTTATATATGCCTTACAAGTGCCAGTACACGATGAATAGATATGGAGAGACGCAGTTTGGTGTAACAATAATGGTGGGAAAGGCTTAGGCCGCCAAAATTATATTTCTGTTTAGCTATCGCGTGGTCACCCTAAGAAGAAAAATGTGCTCACGATGACATGAAGAATCGACTTTCTATTAACTAAAGGTGCGTAAACGATACCTAACCTCAGTACCTCACTCACGCTATACTAACACTACTTAACATTCCTCATTCAGTAACCCACTAACAACTACTTATTGACGATTATTGTATTTTTTTGCAGTTAACTGTAAATACACATGCATCGGCTGCATCTCGGATATGCATTATATCGAGTAGGCGGTATAATTGACTATCTGCAGATGCCAGTGCATAATATGCTAGGTGCATTGTAGACTTACATTGTGTAGCCTTTTCGTCTACTCTTGATCGACGATCGATGCTCGTTGCGCAACATATACGCGTTGGGCGATGGAACAATATTTTTCTGTCTGTCTGTTAGGGGTAACAATAACTTTGGAGTAGGCGCCCGTTTCAAATTCGGATAGCATGGCAGGTAGGCAGCTGGTCCCGGACTCTGTGCGTTGTCCTCTACAGCGGGGTTGTACGACGTTATTATATATTTTTGTGTATCTATATGAACTATTTATTTGTTAATCGAACAGATTTGCGTACACACTTCTATCGAGAATTATTCCAATGTCGATC
Source organism: Myzus persicae (assembly GCF_001856785.1). Lineage (NCBI taxonomy): Eukaryota > Metazoa > Arthropoda > Insecta > Hemiptera > Aphididae > Myzus > Myzus persicae. The sequence continues at coordinate 76,543 of NW_019101697.1, forward strand.
TTGGCGTTCGTGTATCGGCCATGCCGTGTCGTTCGGTCCACTCTGTACACTGGTCCGGGGCTTGAATCATAAATTGGAAAATCGATTTTGCCTCTTAAAGAGTATGCAGGAGATTGCCAAAAACTTGGGTCAGTTTTCTTAGGCATACCGATCGTTGGAGCAAGGTGATACGCATTAGGCGCCGGACCTTGAAGCCAATGTTTATATCATAATGATAATAAATAAATATTTATTTCTAAAAAAATTATCAAAAATAAAATAAAATATTGAAAACCTGTAACAGCCAACAGGTAACCAAAATAATTAGTCAGCAGCTTTAGAAAATTATCTGTTAAAATTCACTGGAGTTGTTCATTGAAAGTATTATGCACGAGTCACGTCCCGTAAAAAGGTACACACGAATTGCGCCCCAAAAGATCCAGGAATCAATTTGTATATTTTAATCAAAAGTTCTTAAACAATCATTAATCAATAATTAAATAAACAACAATATGTCTGTTGGATCTTGGATCCAATTCATTTTGATGTAATAAAAAAGTAAATCTATCGTTGAATCTAATCAAATGTCAATATGATCAATAATATAATAGGTATACGAGTAGGTAATGAATAAATAAAAAGTATAAAATATATATTCGTAAGTCGAATGTATCAACAAATAAAATATACGTCAAATCACTTGAATTGTATTGAATCCAACCAAAAATCAATAAAAAACAATAAATAAGTACAAACTTAATAAAAATTAACCATAAATCAATCAAACATTAGTAGAAAAATAGGTTTATACTTTTTTGATACCTATACCTATGTTTTTTACTAAGTCCAACTTTACTGTTTTATTTTCATTTAATTGTTTTTAATCTGATTTGTTTTGCAATTTTTCATATCGAGCTAGATATACATTATTCGGGAAACAAAATCAGTATTATGTTTATCTTAATGTACAATATATTTCGCAACATAATATTAGAGCCCTAAAAAAAGTATGCCAGTGGTATAGTACCACCTAGCTAATATTTTGGGACTTAATTCTTGTATATTTTTTTTTACAGGACGCAACTAAGGTTCACCTATATATTAATATAAAAATATGACAATAGCAGATTTTCGAAAACTTTCCGATTATCTATTTTTTTGAAAACGAGTTAAGCCCTGTTAATAAAATAAAATTATGTATCAATAACATTTGTGACAGAAAAACTAATGAATTATATTTTTAATACATGATAAATATTCTTTTCCATATTCATCTAAGTTCACCCCTATATGGGAAAAATTAATTATGAAAGGTGATTTCCTATGAACTGAATAACTATGATGATTATAATAATTTGATCTATAATTAATAATAATAATATTACTATTCATATAGCCCATATAGGTATATCAATTTCTTATTGTATAATGTTTATAGTCTGTATATATTTTAGTTTTTACTCATAAAAATATAAACTGTTTTACCTATGGAGGTATCCGTATTTTCTAAACATTTGTCATACGACTCGTTCGTCATTTTTAAAAATTTCTTCAAATTATAGATGTTAAATAAAATACGAAAAAAATGTTCAGTTTATTTATTGATATATTTCTATAGAAATAACTTATGTCCTTTAAAATCAACGGAATGACTTAAATTTGGTTTATGATCGCATGCAGGTATAAAATATGAATTTATTATTATTTATAATTTAATATTGAATTACGGCTTAGGTAGGTATAAAGCGTAGAAGAAAATATTTTGAAGTTAGTTGTTACGATATTAGTTTCATTTGCATACATTTATCATAACAACTGCATTAATTATTACCCAGCAATAATACAGCATTGACGATTGACCACCATAGCTAACCATAGAATTAACAGGGGCGAAAATGGCAAGGCTGCAACTATTTCATTTTTTACTTATCGTTTACATTTGTATTAATATTTAAAGGTAAACCTCGGACATAAACTCGAAATTCGATTGAATGCGTGTCATTCGGTGACTATCACCCAACATGATAATACTAGATACCAGGCAGGTGTGCAATTTGTTTTCTATTTTAATTCGGTCTAGACGGATTTGCGGTGTTCCAGAGACATATTATACAGCTTATTGCGTAATAAATATGCAGGTGTGAAAGTGTGAAAATCTAGTGATCATAAATATAATATTACAGTCATATTATTCTGGATGCCACATAATATAAAGACCACTTGGCACTTATCGTACAATGTATGTTTGGAAACAATCGTGTACGGAGCGCGAAGGCATTGGTGTATGGTATATTTAATAGTGAGTACATAAAAAGTATAATCGCATGCGCGTTATGTATGAGGTTAGTCTTCGTTCTCGTATTTTATTTGCTCGTAAAAAAAAGTCGCGTTTACGAAAATTATTATTGTATACACTACCACTGTATACAGACAGTTTGCATGATGTAGGTACGTTCTGCAGACGGTGGACGATTAGCAAGGAGTGTAATATTATTGAACAGTGAGCGCGAGGGACTACGTCTATCGGACTGTGAGAACTTCGGCGCGCCATATATATTATTATATATTTTTACGAGTGGTTGAAAAAAGGAAAAATAATCGTCGTCGAAACGTATTTATTTTTTTACCATCATTATTATTCCGTATGAATGAAACCCACTCGTAATCCATCAGACAAATCCGCGAGGTTTCCTGCAGCCCCGCAGGTGACGACAACGAATAACGCCGCACAAGTATATAGGTACATCCTATCCTAAAATGTATATACCTACACACACACACACACACACACACACTCACATAATATTATATAATAATAATCGTGTACATCCAAATCGCCTTGTTACATTCATCTATGCTGGTGTGACGTGTGTGTGTGTGTGTGTGTGTTAACCGAGTAGGTATATACTCGGTGGTGTATTTAAACCACGGGGACGTATAAGTATATATACTTAATTCAGATTGGAAGGGTCGGGGGGGGGGGGGCGGGGGTAAACCACAGACTGCGTATTCCAAATACGTGCGAAAACCGTCATCATATAACGCGTTTATTGTGGTCGACACAATGATGCACCACTTATTATTATTATAATATCGTATATACATAATATGCAGTATGCCTTAGGAGAAGAAGTAAATCGAATTGCGGCCAAACGCCGATATTGTTCAAACAGGGCCCGTGTGAGAGGTGTTTTTTTTTGATCGATCCAAAATGGACATGACTCCTGTAGTCGTCTACCGCACGGCCTCTGTACACCGATGTGTATAGGCAGGCACTCATAATAATATATATCTGCAGCGTGTTTTCTCAGGTGCTCGCACGAATCACTGTCACCGCTCGTCAAACTGACCACACGCATCCGGCTGGAATTATTATACAATATATTTACTATACACCTTCGTACCACTCGTATACTCGCTGCACTCATCACACCCCGCATATTATATATATGTGCACGTATGTATATTGTGCGTGCGGGCTGCAGCAGGTAACAGCCACGTACGCGCATGTATATCCTTTAAATATAATATTATTATATCGTATTGTTCCGTAGTACAAACATTTATCCAGGGGCTATATTATTATATAGACGATCGTTTATACAGCAATGCTTTTTCGTATGTATTATATATATACGATATACCTATGTATAATGTGCCTGAGATACGTGTAAAAGTAGATATTATGCACTATGCACGATTGCACGAATAGTACCTATTATAATATATATGAATGATAATAACATAAAATAGTAGTGAATATCGATGTATCCCAATTCGGTCGAATGTATAATATAGCAAGTCTAACTCATATTTTTAACTGCACGCCTCACGCGTGCCATCGTCAATTATAAACTGCACCGCAAGTCTTTATGTACCTACCCATATATCATATCGTGATGGGATATTGGGATGTTTTCGAAAACTCTAAAAAGTAGCTGAAAATTAAGTTACATTAAGTACATGAACGATATCCAATAATAACAGACAATACTATTCAATAGCAAAAAACGTCATAAATTACTCGGCTGCAGCAAGAACATTACGCGCTATAGGCGCAGGGTCGGAGTGGCCTACACTATAGACTGGCAATAGCCAGTGAGGTTTCCTCGTATGGATAGGAATTCAGCACCGAGTGTGCCCTCATACCTGAATTGGGCTCTCTGTCGATTCACGGATGCTTCTCATTTAAGATGAAAATATTTATGATATTATACATAGGTTTGTATATAATATATACGAAAAAGCATAGCTGTATAAACTATATCAATATCACCACAATAAACAAAGGCATATAGCTTTTGAGGTGGAGGGTGGAAACCAAGTGTATTTTGTGCACTTGTGTCACATGCATTTTATTCAATTAATTTTTGTACAATTGTATCCAAATATGGGCCCTATTCAGGCTACAGCGAATCATGCAGGGTGCGTGCCTTGGAATACCCGGAACACCCTGTAGATATACACCTATACTAGTGTGGGGAAATCAGAATTTTAATTTTTAAAACGTAAAATATGAACTGTTGATTTATATTCAATTACACACAAGTGCCTATTTATTTTGATAGGTTTATAAGGGACAATATACATATTTGTGTTATCAGTTCTCATAAATATGATCGTATCGGTTGGAACTTCGGGCTCTGGGAGTATCTATTTTTAGAACTGTACAATGTTTATTGTACATGCAAAACCTCCATTGTCTGGTGAACATTTGCAATCGGTACATAATGGTACATATTTCGTTTCAAAATATAATTTATCATTATCACGAATAAAGATTATTGAATTCAACATTATCAAAATATTAAAATAATATCTTAATACTTGGAGTTTTTAAAATCGAATTTATAGTATGAAGCAGGCAGACTAAATCACGATTTATCTAATTAAAATAAATAATAATATAATATGAATTGTAAATAACTAGGTACTTATACTCAGAGATAGCCATTGGAAAGTATTTTAATATTTTTATAGGTAAATAGTTGTGCTTAAAATATATTTATATAAATTATTAATAAAACATATTGTTATCATTGTTATTATAATTTATTTATAAAAAAAATGCTACTAAGTTATAAAATTAATTTACATTTAATATTTAATTGATAAACAACTATCATGTGTTTTGAAAGGTTATTGAAAAATTAAACAGTGATTTACAAAATAAAATATTTTAACATTGGTAAAACTTTTTTTGTAAGCGATTTTCGTAACACGCTTTGTTTATACTTTATTGCTGCAAAAACACGAATCAACAATAAAAACAGATTAAATTAAATTCCTAAGAAAATGTGGGCATGCTATTTATAATATAATTTTTCTTATTTCTTACTTTCATTATTTTTTTTATATTATTATTTTTGTATAGGTAAATCTGTAATTAATGTATTACCCATTTGGCATACATACCTACGTACTTACTAGCATATAATATTAAAATTAATTAATCTACAAAAATGAAAAACAATTTTTTTTAGTAGACTAATTATATTGCTTTGAGTGTTGCCATTAAAGTGTATTTAGTCATGTTAATTTTTGGATAAATTAAAGAAACCATCAGTAGTTATTAATTACAGCCTTTTGCAAGCCAATCGCCAGCGACTAGCGAGGCCCACACTTCTCAATCCGAGCCTTTGCAACAGTCAACATGTACCTCTAAAGGGAAGCATAATATTATGTTACACAATAAGAATAATTATACATACGTAATAGAGAGACCTATAAATTATGAGTTATAATATTATAATAACTGTGGTAATTATATACCCAATGATACGATATAGTAATGAAAAAAAATATATATATATTATAGTCACACATATACACGTATGTATAATTACTACAGTTTAGTAGGTACGTGCCGCCGCTGGGTCGACTGTATACATAATATATTATATATTATAAACTCATCGCACACCAGTGTGCGTACATGCGTATGTGTGTGATTACGTGTGGGTGAGCTGCAAGTACCGAGCACAGCACACACGTCACACACGCGCGCGCGCCGGCACACACACACACACACACACACACACACACACACACACGCGCGCACACACACACACACACACACACACACACACACACACACACACGAGAAATGGATTTATTCGCGGTACGAACTCGAGTGGCTTCTACACACACACACACACACACACACATATATGTACATTAGAGTATATATATATACACGCACGCACGCGACGAAATGCATTCTGTTCACGTCGATAAATTGGCTGCGGATATACTCCAAATCCTCCTCCGCCGCGGAGAATTTGCCCAATTAAATCGACTGCGCTGCTGCTGAGGGAGAGAAAACGTCCGGCCACCCGGAAGTGCAACACATATATAAATACGCGTACACATACACACACACACACACACACACACGTACCTATATTATATTAATATGTAATATTGCATTATCCCTCGTCGGGCCTGCATACACATTCGTTTCCACCACTTCACCGGGAACCCAGAAATTCTATTTAATACTATTATATAGGCAAAATATACGCGCGTAAGCCGTACATATTGTATGACGACAGGGGAAACGGGTACCTATATCTATCTTTAACATAATACATTAATATGGATGCTCATAAATACATAGTTAGTATATCGAATTCAAATGTTGCCTATATCCAAAATTAACGCGTTGATAAGTGACTGTCTGCGTGTGCAGTGTGCAAGTGCGAGCACAAAAATACGTTTTAAACTGAATGTACCTAGTAATTTGTTTTTTTTAGGATTTTCTGGGATTGGGCACTATAAATTTGTCACGATATTATTTTTTAATCCTTCAAAACACAAAATATAGGTCTACAATAAAACCTTATAACAGTTTATTCATAAAATAAAAATGTATAAATAGACAATAATTATTTCAATATTTCAAATACACGATGCTTAAACCGTAATACAATTTATCCATATTCTTGTGCGTCATCATATACACAGTAACCGTAGGTAAGCCTTTTATCGAGGTATAAACAGTTTAATTTAAAAACATCAAAGATTACTGTGTTTTGAGTAAAAATAATAATAGGTAAGTAATTTAAATAAATTAAGTCGTGACATTATAATGTTATGATTTATTACTCTTAAATTTTTAAACGCGCTTGTGGATTAGGGGTCAGTTGACCTAATGATACCTAAGTGAGTCCCTTCAACTTTCTTATTTGTACGATGTTTTGTGTAAATCTATTTTGAAAATGAATTTTTCCTCGAAAACTCATTGATTGACAGCAGTTTATATAAATTAAATTGAAATATCAAATAGCATTTATCATTTATTATGAATGTTTCACACCCGCTTGAATTGCGCATGTAATAATATGTATAGGTAATACATATATAGACATAGACACTCGCACCCGTCCGTCATACACACATGAGAACACAATTCAATCGATCAAGTAATTTATTACCGGTGAACCATTACAGCAATTTGAGGATTTTACCGGGTGCAGTGTGATATTGCGATGATGATTATTATTTGTTCTGCAATGTAGATGCGTACTGGTACTATAGATATAAGATAAAACATCTCTAGACACTCGATAGTTAACATGCTGGAAAATGTATGAAGAGTTAATATATTTAACTAAGTATGTTATAAACTTATAAGCACAAGTGATATGTACTGCGTATACTATTAATGTATTTTTAACTTTTGCTGGTCCACAACAGCGGTTCCTAACTTTTTTTTTCGGCGGGGTTCTTTAATTGGACTAAATTTAGCCACAGTGCCCCGCTTTAAATATCTCGAAAAATGTACATAAAAACACTTATTCTCATTGATAATCAGTTTTGATTCGAGCTGTCCGAATCGGACTACAGGATATACATTTTTTTACAAGATTCAATTTGTTATTAACAAACATTACAATAAGTTATAAATCATTTCTTATGAGTCGTGGTGCTCTCGGAAAGTGCTCGCGGTGCCTTAACTGATGAACAGTTTCGGAACCGCTGGTATACAATATGCAATATACACCCATTCATTCTTTGATCTTTAATAACTCAAATTCAATTATTTTGTTTATACCTACATATTTTGACCAATATAATAAGGTTACATAACTCTATGTTTTTTGTCTTGGTTTTTAATTTTTCTAAAGCAGGAACCTATTATTATAACTTTGCTGTTTTGTTTTTTGATATTCTTTAACGTCCATTCCAGGTAATCCACCTAGATGGCTTAAGCGAAGATGGTGCCGAGACCTTCTGTCTAATAACTAAAACTAGCTTACCTTAAAACTTAAGAACACAAAATTAGGTAGTACCACCAATGGGTGGTTTCTTCCATCAAAATATTCATATGTAAATACCCTTTTGCACATTTGCTTATTGTTCTAGTTAAGAACAGATTGTAAATTTCTTGTAAAAATAAAAAAAAAAAAGATATTCTTTAGCTGTTTTGGGCTTACTATGAGTGAATGTTTTTTTAACAATTTTATTTATTTAATAAAATCTATATATATAAGAATCTAACTTGATTTTGGAGTTGAAGGAAACCGGTTTTGAAACCTCATTATAATAATAATAATAATTAACTAATTACCAATTATTTTCATATATTCACCGATAACGATGTCTGTTTCTTTTTTTTTTAATTTTATAATCGTTGTATTATTTGTATAGCCAAAAAATAGTCTTATGTTTTTAAATTAAATTATAAAAAAATAATTTCTTCCGGAGGAAGGTCGGGCAGCTAGTATATTATGTAATGAATTGTTTTGGAAAATTATCATGTTTTTTTTTATTGTAGTTTGGGTTATCTTAGAAGGATAGTTTCTTAATAAGAATATTTGTTTTTTTGCTTGTAAGTTGTAATATTGTTTGTATTTAATTGAACTTACTGCAAATTGAGTCTCGATAATTCAATTTTTTTTTTGTGTCTTGAAGTTTTTTTTAGTTGTGTTAGAGATATTATATAACTCGATAAATATATAAGTCGAATTTATTTTTATTCTCTTTGAGTTTCAATTTATCGAGACTCGGCTGTATTTGTATAAATACACGGTGACACTTTGGATAAATTCATTATTAAAGGAAAAATGGGCGTGCGCATGCTCAGTGAATCACCCTGTATGCTACAATACATTTCTATATTATCAGAATCGTTAAAAATAAATATCTTTTATAATTTTTGATTTCAGAGTGGATTTTTTAAATACCTCAATAATATTTATTTATTTATTTATTGACTTTTTGCAAGGCGAACTCATCAATGTTTACAGAAAAGTAATATGGCATGATACATAGTTATAACATTAATTAAGTGATACTTATTGTAGTTAGCTTAGAGATATAAAATAAGTTTTTAAAATATGAAATCACAGATCAGTATAAAATGGGTCATAATTCGTAGAATAGGACGATTTTAGTATTATACATATGGTCGAATATTTTATAAAAAAAAACCTATACGGAATCGATAGTTTTGGTGGAATCTAGTTTCAGGAAATCTACATTTCAATATTGATAGCAAAACAGGGGCACTGCCATCCATAAGTTTGGATTAAAAAGATGGGTTTACGCCTGAGTAACACTCAAAGCGGATGTAGGTATTTAGATAATTGTATTATCGTTGAATAATCGTGTGGGCATTGATGGGCATACATCGGGTTCTCAAATTGACAGTTCTTTTAAAATGCTTAAAAAAATAACTACTCTAAAAGTGAGCGAACGAAAGAGAAATAAACGGTTTTAAAAGAGATAGAAAGGTTAAATTCGATTGATATAATTTCAATGAGACCAATGAATTATAAAGTTTTACAAAGAAACTATTCCTATGTACTTATGCAAATTTAAAGTAAAATGTTATACCATGCTGCAAGGTGTATAACATGATCCTGTAAAACTTTTAGATACAAACGACAAACCTATATACTATGTATTGAATATTGAAAGTTCAAGGGTTGGTGAAAACGAATTAAATATAATTAAATGCTGTTAGGCAATGACATGTTTATGTGTCACATTAATATAGGCTAATTCGGTGGAGGGGATTGGTTGTTCTTAATACCACTAGCATTGAGTTTAGCACCCTCAAAATGTATGCCATTTATGGGTTATTATAGTTATTATGTTGAATTTAAATAAATTAACATGCATACTGTTGTACAAATAGACATTATTAAATATATGTGGTTATATTGTATGAGTTATGTGTGTGTATGGAGGGGGGGGGGCGAATTCACTAATTTTAAATCTGTGAATATATGTATAGTGACTAACTGAAAAAATTCCCTACTACAGCATCTCCAGAATTTAGTTAAAATTGCGACCCTGCGCATTGCATTAAGTAGTATATACTATAGGTTCGTATATCTATACACAGTTGTGTGTTGTGTGTAATATGTTTATTACATAGTAGGCAGGAGAACTTTATAACTTTATAAGGCGATATCAATAATAACTACGGACTAAAAATTGTTTTTTTTCTTTAAGAATATCACATTTGTCGTGCGGGTCAAGTTGTTTTGTGCCACAATTACGCTCGACCACTTCAAAAAGACTGTCTTTTGTGAAGACAAAGCAGGGCTCGCTGCTCGCGGGTGAATTTTGGGATGTCCCTGTGGGGTATATATACTCTTTATAATGTATTCGTTCTTTGTACACGAATATAATATACATTGGGTCATATGCATAATATAATATGTACCTATATATATATATATATATCTTATGGCAAGAATGTGAGATAGACTCAGCGGCGCGGCAGTCTGCAAACATAATCATCTGCAGCGAGACTATATACACATCACTCGAAACGGCGTTGTTACAAATATTACGCTAGGCACACACACACACACACACACACACACACACACACATATATATATATAATATATAATATAATATGTAATATACACCACGACGCGTATATCGTATATGTATAGCGTAAGTCCTACACGCGCGCGGCTCGTTGAAAGAAATAAAACTCTTCGGGCCTCGGGGTGCGTGTGCACTGCACAAGGACGCGAAACCGCTGGCTGGCACGAAAGTAAAAAAATAAAAAGACACTAAAGAACGAGAGGGAGAAAAAAAATTCGCTTATTGTTGTGTGCGCCGGAAAATAATAATAGCTGTGAGCCGCAGCCGGGCGCGGGGGATCAATTAAAAAGCGCGAGCGTACGTGTCGTAGATGCCGGGCCGAGATAAGCCGACGGGACGGCGACGAAGTTGAATAGAGCACGAGGGATGCTGCGCAGAGTGCGCTCTCGTGTATTTGCAGTGTGTGTGTGTGTGTGTGTGTGTGTGTGTGTGTGTGTGTGTGTGTGTGTGTGTGTGTGCAGGAGACGTGCCGCCGAACAATGGAAACGCTGGCAGGGCTCTCGTATTGCACACGGCGACAACGACAGCGTACATGCAGGAAACGCTCGTGGAGTTCCTTCCTATAGTACACGGCATATTATGCGATGTGTTGTATAGGTGCACGACGAAGGCCCATTGATTCCGGGCGGAAGTGTATGTACCGCGAGCGGTCGATTTGCAAAAGAAAAATTAGACGTACGTCTATGCGAGTAAAATAATACTATAATAATATACGTTGCGTGTTATAAATAAAACTATACGCACCGCGCGTCGCCGTTTATTTCAAGTACATTAATAATTATCGAAATAATAATATTTTATAATGATTATATTAGGTATAGCCTATAAGTATTAATACTAAATATTATTAAATTTTTTCTTGGTAGGTCTAAGTTTGAGAATTGTTGATTGATGATATATACAACATTTTCGTACATTGCAAATAAGGTGATAGCCTAAACATGGATATTGCAACGTTGATCGTCCACGAACTAATTTCCATCATAGCAAAACTATTTAAACTATATATATATATTGCATGGCGTTAAAAAACGTGATCTTATAAATACTTCTTGATTATTTTTATCACAAACAAAACCTTTCTACAGAACAGTTATTAAATGCTGAAACTTTTAAAGATATAGAAATATTCTTGAACCTATATTTATGAATTTATGATAGTGAATAATATAACACTTCAGTCTTTTAAAACGTTTTGGTAATCTTTTCGGTACTCATAAGTTTAGACGATAGCCTTTTAAAAAGCAACCATTCGTGATTCATTAACATTTGTTCTAATAAATCACTTTTTTTTTATAAGTGTCGCACAAATTTACAATTTACTTGCAGACGGCTGTAACTCATCATAGGTAACTGAGTAGTGAGTACATTATAAACAGAAGATGTTTAAATGAAAAATGCAAGCTTCAAGTATTGTTAAATGATTAATGTTTTATTTCAAAACATCACCTCAAAATATTATGTTTATCTGTTATAATTGCCCGGATCTTGATGCCCTAAAAAATCTATACAAATACACTAAAAATGCATTAATGCCATGTATGGTTGTGTATTCGATTTTTGGAAAATATAAATATATAATAATTATAAACCTAATGATACCTAGGGTAGTTCTTTCAATTGTTAAAAAAAAGTTAACTTTGAAAAATTACCTTAAAAGCCATAAAAAATACCTGAAAACGAAAAAAATGTAATAATTAAAATTAGTTATATAGGTATACGAATATTATTGAGACACATTTTAAGCTAGGAAATCATCGTCTATGGTGTCCCAAAGTCAAAAACAATAAAGTCATAAACATCTATATCTTAGTTATAATATTACATAGGTACAGCGCACAGGTGCGACATTTGGTACCTACAATTGTGTAGATATAAACATTATACTGCAGCGCATATGTATATTTCTATTCATTATTTACGACGTGTTCAACCCTTAGGCGTGGCGTTAATCGAAAAATTTCAAACAAAATCAATATGATAATAATATAATAATATCATATCCGGTGGGCGATCGGAAACGCGGAGTATAATATATTTTTACACATTCTACGAGAACGGGGATTTGTGTCCGCAGACCTGTCGACGGAACAATGCAATGGAAAACGACGTGTCAAAATCACGCTCTGTGCCGGTCCCCTTATGAGAAAAAAAATCGGGTGCAAGTCACGTTTGTCCGTGCGCTTAGAACTACACGTACATCATGCACACACACATACACGCCACATATAATATAATATAGAAGTAGATGCACAATTGTGATTGTATGCGTGTGGCTCGAACAATGTGTTTTAGGCGCACACAGCAATAATGATAATCACAATAACGGACAGCATCAAACATCGTGGTTATTTTCACCAACGGTTATTCGTATTTTTGGCGGGGACTATCTGAATAATATATATTTACTTTAATATGAATTATTGCGATATCGTATTGGTTACGGGTGTACAGGTGACGTGTCGGTAGACTTCGTGAGCGTATGTCATTTGAGCCAAAAACAATCGAAAAAAAAAATATATCTTTATGTAATTTGCGTTTCATCTAATAATTAATTTTGATGATTTGCGCCATTTTTAAGGTTGTAGTTTTCACTACATACAACTTAATAAAAGGGGATAATTATTATAAAAGGGGATTATTATGTGATCTGAGCCACCTTGTACCTACAACAGTCAATGATCGTAATTTGTGCCACTTTAAAATAATTCAACAATTTTTGTAACAGTTTAACATATTGTATTTTAAACCATTGTTCGATCAAAATAATTTTAATTTTTACATTTTCAAAAAATTATTAAAGTGTATATAAGTATACGTACTCTATGTATATTAAATAAGTAAAATTTCGATTACTAAAAAAATATATAAATATCAGTCATATTAAAAATGATAGTAAATTCCAACAATTGAAGTTAAACGTGTAGTGCAGGTTACATACTGTATTTCGTTTTCTGTCGTGACGCAAAATACCAAAATTAATTTTTAGAAGACAATTGTGGCACAAAATGCAAGTAATACAATTGGCGCAAAATACTATCTCCCGACTTCGTAGCTGACTTTCTCCGTTCGATTTTCTGTAAAGGTAGATTACATGCAGTTTACGTTTGTACGTATAGAGACACTTTTTTTTTATATTTCATCACTCGTATAATGCTCTTATATTGTTTCTGTATATATGAGGTAGAAGCGCACATACTACTGCAAATTAACAGTTGTTCCTATACATACACTAGGTGAATTATTATATTGGTACCAGAAAAAAAATGAATAAAGGACATTAAAAGAATTTAAACAACACGCCCTTTGAGCTTGGTAACTTTTTGTTCTCGCGCTTTTCCGAAAACGGAAAGTCACAAAACGAGTAAGTAGGTACTCGAATACCCGTCTCGTGATATATACATATATATTATGTTATACGAAGTCAGAAGCTGCACCGGCGTCTGCTGCAGAACGATACGTATTCAACGTCGTCGTCAGCTGTCGAGTGACCCGCGAGAACAAAAAAAAACCCTCGCGGTGCTCGTCGCGTACTACTACACGACAGTCGACAAACCGTCAAAGGGAGACCACCACCACGCAATCATAATAATAATAATAATAATAATAATAATAATAATAATAATAATAATAATTACACTCGGGGTCGCACTGCTGCAGCATTGTTTAATTATTGCTGTACGTGACCGAGGGCATTTTAGTAGGCAGTCACGTAATATACAAACCGTGTAAAACACAAGCGTCTATCGTCGCGTTTATATAATTGGGCTCTTTCTCGAGAGCCTTTGCACTGCAGTTCACCCCCGCCGTGACTTTATACCGTATATAGGTACCTACGATATAAATGTGTGTAAATTGTGTAGTCGCTGTATTGTACGGTGCGAAGCCGGTAGTAGTGGTAGTGCTCCAGGCGTTTCCCGCCAATATTTTCAAGTACGTCGTCAGTATATATATATACTATAAGATGCGCATTGTATATATATATACTATATATATATATATTATATATCTTATATATATACTTTGTAGAGTGCGTGGTTTAGTTTTTACATAATAGAGGCAACCGCATTTCACATTGTTCGCGTATAATATATGTATTATAATATATAATATACAAATAGTGTTCATGTACAATGTAAATATATATATATATATATATATGTGTGTGTAAATATATAATATATGAGTTTACTCGGTCTGTGGACTCGTAGATATAATATATTATTGAGAAATATTATAGATAACGCACTTTCATTTATACCCAACTTAACTTTTGCGTATATTAATGTATTAATTGTGTCTCACGTAGCCCCACGTTCGATTCGTACTGCTTGTTTATAAATATTATCGTATAATTTATTTAATTATTTCGCACTAGTAAGAGTATATAATTTAAAATCAAACAATTTAACAACACGATATTATGAGTACTTATTACAAATCAAATTCACATTTTGCTAAAATGTCATCACACGAGTTTAATGGTTATATAATAATATATCGTTGAAGAATCGTTTTAGAAAAGGACCTTCTCTATTAGAAAACCTTAACAAAGATTACAAATATAATGAAGATATCTTATGGTTGCTGGTCTTACGGACTGTTCGATTTTCGAACCATACCAATAATGCAAAATATAAGTAATAAGTAATAGTTCAGTTTGAATTAATAACTTATGTATGGTTTAATTTTATTACATCTTATATTTATTATTCAATTTGATTTTGAATGACATATTTAATATAATTTACCTAATAAAAAATGTACTTAACAGCAAGTTCACTGCGGATGAAGCCAAATGACATGATTTAACATTATTCGCATATATGCTGAATGGCGTCAATTTAACTTGTTATTGGATGTGCTACCATTTGGTCAGCGTTACGATTGATCTATTCATTGTTTTTTGATTACATCTCCTATAAATATTTTCTCATAAGTAAATGCAGACAATGCATGTAGTCGTACATTGATAATTGATATTTCAACTTTTAAATTTTTATGAATTTTTTTTAAAAACCACGCATTTTTTGTACCACGACAAGGGTACTCAAATATGATTTACAGTGAACGTGTTAAGTAGTTATGCGAAAGAAATGAAAACAATAAATACGAATTATCTAGGAAATTGAACACCATGTTGTGTTCAATAATTCTATACCATATTTTTTTGAATTTGTCTAAGTTCGCTGGAGTTCGATATAAATGTTGAATAATGAATAGCCTGGCTTGGATGAAATTTGTTAAATTAAAAAAAGTTATTATTCATTACGTACTTTGAAATTAGAGTCCTAATATCACTAAATTACTTACTATTCACGAATAAAAATATGCAAACGTGTACATTATATAAAGGCAGTTAAAGGAGTTTTTGTTTTCGAAGTTCAGTCAGTTTTACCCTGCATATAAAGTATACGTATAACAGCAATATAAAATTACATTCCAAGTGAAGTTATTATATTATTTATCATATAATAATTAACATTCCTTTTTGTGTATATTGTTTTTAATAAAATAGTAATTCAATAAAACATTGATATAATAATATTATGGAATGAAATACGATTATTAGTCATTCAACTATTTCACTAATTAACTAATTTTTCTTTCACTAATTATTATTGATGAACTTCTTTCACCTGTGAACTGAGTAAAACTCAGTTAAAACATTAAAAAACATATTGTAGTTAGAATTATCATAGGAATTATCCATAGACATTACAAGAAAATATTGAATAAAACGAGTACAGGTATAGATTCTAAATGAATATAGTGGTTCCGTACTTAGTGTATTTATAAACAATTTCTGTGTAATAATATTTTATAATACATTATATAAAACAATATTTTAGTATACCTAATATTAAGACTTAACGTATTTATGCAAAAACATTATTTATAGAATAAAATAGCTTTCGTTTGATTTTAGTAATCGAATGACGAACAATTAATATAATAAGATAAACTGAAAAGATGAAATATTGAAATACCTACCTGGTCAACTATATTAGGTAGCACAATAATAATAAACGAAGCATTGACTTACATCTATTTCTTAAAATTTTGATTTTAAAGAAATATAAAATTTAATTTTGAAAATATTGAATGGAAATATTATGTATGTATACGCTTTGAAATGTATATTGTATAGCTAATACCTATATTACATTTTTTTTAAATATACTGTATTTCATATGAAAAAATATTTCATATTTCATATTTCATATTTGATTAGTATATTAAACTACGTATTATTTGTTAACGTAAATTTATAGTACTACACCTACTTTTTTTTATAACTATTGCATATTTTATTTAAAAGAGTATAACTTGTGTTCGGTACTTCGGTAGAATAATTATTTATTTTGTTAAATTATTGTTTTATTTCGTGACAATTTATTTTGCTTAAATAGTTTTTATTTGTCAATAATAATTATTACAACTTAATTTCGGCTTTGTTGTCATATTAAGTTTATTGACGTAAAAAAAGAAAATGCTACTTACATTATTCTTGAAGCTTCTCTGAGTTAATTAAATAGTCAACATTTTTAATATTAATTAATTAAATATTATTTAAGGTTTTGATAAAGGCGTTCATTTTTTCTTATTTCTATATTTAAATTAAGTATTTTTATTCTTTGGGTACCTACGTATAATCCAGGTAGTAAATCTACAATCAATTAATATACTGTAAATTATTTAAAAACGAAACTTTAAAAATAAACGGGTGCTAAAAAAAAAATTAACTATTATTATACTTTAAAGGAATACAACTAAATACAACTTAAAAGCATATAGGCACATTCTCATAAGATCATAACATATAATGTTGGGGAAAAAAATGAAGTATTCGTCTTATTCTCATACATTTATGCTAGGTACATTTCAAAAGAGATGAAAAATGTGTTTATTATATACTTACTATATGTATTCGAATGTATAAGCCTAATTACAATGTCAAAACAGATGTGCGTTGGATTAAAATTCTTTTTTAAGAGTACTCGGATATCTTACTCGACAAAAAAATCCAAAAAATACCGTACGCAAAAAGATGACAAGGCCAAAAACATTTTTCAAGGAGACCTCCGGGGCTATTATGCGTGTGATGCGACGATGATAAAAAAAGAAAGAAAGAAAGAGAAAAAAAGCGTTAGACAAAAAGTCAGAAGGGGAGTGAAATTATTAAAAAATAAAACACAAGACCTTGTATATATATATGTGTGTGTGTGTATACGCGTGAGAGAGGATGGGAGGTTGTTGTGGGAGGAGAAGTGGTGGAAGGAAAAGAGAGAAATTGGCAACGACGATCAAGTCGAGTGGTCCCGAGAAAGTTGCAGGGGAAACGACGTGCGGTGGCGGCAGCGTCGGCGTGGGCGGGCGGGGAAGAGGTCGACACTCGAGTGCACTTGACCCGAACCGTGGTGCGTGCGTGTGGCCGGCGAATAAATCGCTGTCACCATGGTGACCGGACTTCGGTTGCCAGGCGACACGGTGTAATACCGTGGTATGATCGACCTTTGCGACGCCCTCACCTGCCCACCCTTCACCCCTTCACATGCCAACGTGGTGTGTGAGTGTACACATATATATATATATGAATATATGAAAAGCCTTTATGTATATAGATATACGGCCACGCCACCCGTTCACACACCTATATTGACCGACAGTCAAAGACCCACTGCACCGTTGTTATCTATAAAAGACTTAGCGGCAGATTAACCTTTGACGTTGACAATAAACCCGTCATATTTTACAAGATGAATTATTTAATATTGTCTTCGACGTGTTTGGGATAAAATTTATGTACACCGATATTTTCATGGCCAATAAAACGTTCCCCTTTTTTCTATAAATATATCCGTATTCCGTAGAGCTTATATACAATGCGCGGGATCCTTTTAATTTTTTTATTTCACGGACGTTTTCCTTAGCCTTGGGTAAGTGCATAATTCTATCGCCTTTCCATAATTACGCAGAATTTAATGACTTAAATAGTGCCAAATGCTAATATATATATAATATAACTTATTAAAAATAAAATTTATGTAATACAAATCTGAAGAGGGGTAATCATACATTCGGAAGTACTTCAACTGTTAAATGCTATTTTTACACTACATAGTATTATATATTCAAGAACAATACATATTTGATTGAAATAACTAAAAGGGGTTTTAAAATTGTTTTGCAGCAGCTCTGATAAAACTTACTTTTAAAACTCTTAAAATATATTTACAATATACCTACTTAAACTGACGCAAAATCCAATTTTGTTTAAAGTCTTAAGATACAATGGTCTAATTACCGCCAACTGGTGAGTTAAGTTTCCTGAGTTTAAAATATAATTGCAATAGGTATACGTTTAACAGGCACATTGTTGTAATATTGTAAAGTTTATTAAGTGCCATTAGGATTTAGGAAGCATAGAAGGACTCCGCTTAAATAATTAATATACCTACATAGGTAATATGGGTATATATGTCATAAAAGAAAATATAATATAGAGCTTAATGAGTATTTGCTTCGTGTAAAGTATAAATAAAATATTACACATTAGAAATAACTTTCATAAAAAAAATAATAAAAAAAAAAAAAATTTAAACATAACATAATTACATTATAGCATTTATAGGTTTTACTGTATAGCCACCTAAATAATAAAAAATTAATGATCTATCCACGAGACACGCATTCGTTCATTGTGAGTAGTTCCTATATACGGATCAAATACATATACAAATCATACTTACACAGGATCATAGTATTTATACGATTTTATATGCTATTAATACAAATTATACTTACACGAGATCATAGTATATTTATACAATTTTACGCTACAAAAAAGTGATCACTATTCGCTATGCCAATATAAGGTACACGAATATAATAGATCACTAGGAGGACGATGGGTGCACTGTGCATACTGCATAGCCACATAGATATAGTATTTATATGGAAACTAAAATCATTAATTATTTTATAAACTTACAATTTTACTAATTATTTTCCTTTTTGCTTGAAATTTCTAACATCCTATTCAATATAATAAAATATTGTATTAATATATGATATTTTACTTTTGCAAAATGTTGAATTTCATACTATTTTATTTTTGTAGGATAACAAAGAAAATATATATATGTGCTTACGTACATGACTGTGCAAATTAAAAAAAAAGCATCTTCAAGTCATAATATATTATAGGTATATCTATAGTTACCGACTACCGACTTACGACGTATAGGTACACACAAAATTCTAATTGGTAAATATTATAAAAACGTGTGTTTACTACACGCATACAATAATTTAAAAATAATTAGTAATTACTCGCATGTATGAAGGTTTAAACGAGAGGTTTGAAATAACGAATAAAAAGTTAAAACAAAATGTTTTAAAATGTAAACAATAATATAATATATACAAAGCCACGCAGGTATAAAATATTAGTAATATTTATAACAAGGATGATAATATAATTTTTATGCACATGAAATAAAGAGGGGCCGACAGTGAAGTCGGCATTGACGATGCCAGTGCGCATCCATGTTCGCAAATTGAGTATTATTTTAGTAGGCACCTGCAGATATTACCTGGCACATGTATTAATATACAATTTAAATAAACAAATATTTATAGACGCACGTAGACAGTGGTGTGGCGTAATTAAGGAGCATTCGCAGTACTTGAAAAAACACATAATTCACATGATATAATATTATACAGTATTATACTATTATTATTTATTTTACCGTTGCGTCGCCTTGGACTCTAGTTGTCAAACGCTCCCACCCGGAAAGTGAACCGACCGCTATAATTGCGTCACTGCCACCGTGACATGTGCGTCGTGTTGTCGTGAGGAATAGGGATATTATAATAATTTTTGTAACAACAAACAACTTTTAGGGTCCGTTAGGGGTTTAAAAATAGCACCATCTACGCAAGTACATGTGGATGTAATAGTAATGTACTAATGTCATTATAATATGTAATTTTTGAATGGGTATCGAATGTCACGTAGGTATACGATAGCTATTTAGTAACAATTAAAAAAAAATAGTATAGCTGTATTATAGGTATCATAGAATATTGTAAATGTAATTACATAATATACTTCATACATCAAATCTAAAAACAAATATTATATTTAATTACCTAGTATAGTTGTAGGACACTAGGACATATGGTTCGTAATATTATATCATAATAATTTTGATATGAAGTTTATGGAATATATACAGGGTGATCCACCAACCATAATCACCCCTTTTTTCTCCTCAAAGTTATTCAAAATCTGATATTTGGAATTTTGAAATATACTTAGAAACTCTATTTTAAAATTCTTGAGATTTTTGTTCTACCTACTTAAGAAGTGTCTTATGGAGTTACAAATTTCTGTTTTTCAAACGAAAATTTCTTTTTACATTGTATATTATTTAGTGGATAGCGTTTCTATTGACTTATCAAAATCAAAATACGAACTAATAGTTTTTGAGTTATTTAACTTTATATGCTAAGGTTAGTTATAGGTCCATGATAATGGGTTTGGAACTTTAGAATAAAAGGACTATTGGGCTATAATGACTTGAACATTTTAGTAATTAATGTTAATCTATCAACATTTATAATTTGTAAAAATAGTTCAAGTATAATAAACACTAGAACCAATATTATATTATCACATCTATATTATATATTTTTATAAATCCATTTTGTATGACTCTTATCTTTAATATAAACATTTTGATTACTGGGAAACAGTGTTAAGTTATGAATAAGTTTTGAAACAGCTTATTTATATTCTATGGTTAGTAGGTATGTATAATATAATATATTTAATATATTAATATCCATCATATTTTGACATCTATTTGAAAATTTTTTTCTCACTTTCAGTTTAGCCAACCATCGCTTATTATTTATAGTTACAGCAGCTTTTACTTTTCAGTTACTGGCAAAATCTATACTTTATTTTTGTAAGTACCGTTGTTAAATCCATAAAGCAAATTATAAAAACATACAATGCACCAATATATATGTTCCTCAGTTCCTGACTTCCTGTATCGTGGTCTACCTCGTGGTGTATAATATAATGGTGTTCACAGTAAATCGTATTACTATTGGGTATTCGTCTATTAGCAATAGACATCACATTGTCACAACTTTTTTTTGAATCTCGAACAAAACAATAGTTTTACAATCTTTTATAAATCATTATCGGTAATATCGTATAAAAACGTAATCACTTCTAGAGGGAGCTACGGGGTGTTGACTCTACACGCATATACCACAATTACGGCAAAGACAACAAGAAATCGCGATGAAGTTATACCTACACCTATACAAAATGGACTACCGCCGCTTATCGTCGGCTGGTCGCTATTGTTTAGCGTTTAGCGCCTCACGCACACACACACACACACACACACACACACACACACACACACACACACACGCACGCACACACACACACTCAACTCACACTGACAACACGCAAACGTCAGTCTTCAGTCCATCGGTGCCCGTCATTCACCTGACGTGCGGCGACGGCGACTACTACGACTACACATATTTAACGAATATAAGACGTCGCTGGACGACCACCCACCGGGCACACGACGGCGATGACTTGCCGTTCGTCGGGTCTATTCGGAAATTGGCCACAATCTCTAGTCAAAACGTACGGTGGTGTAGGAACAATAATAAGACACAAGTTCGCGGTGGCGCTTTCACCGCCGCGACGGCGCCTTCCTTCGGTGCGGTCTCAGTCGGACGACGCGCCACGCCGTTGTGTGCTGCGAACGCACCAGCGTGTTACGATAGTATAATAATAATACGTGGTTGTGTTAAACTACTAAAAAAATATTACGTTATTGCGTTGTATAGGTACTATTTTAATATAATGCGCAGTGGGAACATTTGAAGACGAGGTTTAAAAAATGATTTTCAACGGGGTTCGGTTTAATTTTCGGCCGTTTCAAAATCTGCGATTATTATATTTTTCTGAATTGCAATTAAAAGATTAATCTGTATGCTTTTGGGTCATTTTTGTCACCCAAAACGACAAAACAGAAAATCAGCATACATCAGCAGTACTATCTAATAGCAAATGTTCTAAGGTTCTTTAATTAATCGTTACGATCGCAGACTGCATAATATTATATGGTGTGATGATGGAATCGTGTCAAATAAGTATTATCAATTACATTATACGTGGAATGGACTCCACTCACGCGGTAGTCTATACTATTATTATAGTATCGTTTTGGAAATAATACGATAACGTATATACCTACAGTGAGAAATTATAAGAAAGTCGGTGTAGTCAAATTTTTTTCGAGTTGTCGCAACTGGACCGTATGATTAAATAAAATATATTAAGTATTCCAAAGTTCACTGACCGCAAGGACGGTGGCGTACGTATAATATACACACACAATACAAAATATAGATAGGTATATATATATAGTATTAAATGATATGAACGTACTGCAGTTGTGCGAATGTTCCTGGTTCCGTATATATATATATGTATATTTATTTACTTTATACATAAATATATACACGTTGGCATTCATATTTAAATGGCTCGGTTTTAATCCCGAGTCCAGTTTTCGAATTTCACGGTGCCAAAGACACGTGACAGGGGTCGAAGATAAATTCGCGCAGAAAATTCTTAACACCCCAAAAACGTCATTGTTGTCCGGCAGTAATACAACCGCCGCCGCCGCCGCTGCCGTTGACAGTATATCTCTCCCCCGCGAGTACGCGCGCGCACCCGTTTAAACGCACTTTTATTAACTCCACCGCCCCCGCCGCTCACCCTCGTACACCCATCCCGATCTTACCATATATATATATAAAAAACAAAAACTCAAAAAGAACAAAAAAATATGTATAAAATATATATAAAATATATATATATATATACTTATATAATGTATACGTAGCCGCCAGACCAGCCGCGTGTTTAATAGCCTCGGCCGTGGTCGCGTGTGTTTATGACTGCACACAGCCTCCGCCGAAAATGGCATGGACAGGACTATACGGACCGCGTGTAATGACGTCGGCGCTATGTGGCCCATACCACACTGACAATATTATACACTCGCACTAAATGTTAAAAAAAATACCCTACCCTATATATATATATATAATTAAATCAAATCTGTGTGACGACACCGGCACAACGCCCGGCAGCAGAGAGTTATTTTTATTGCCATCACTGCATATCGTATCTCAGATGCAAAATGTCTATACTTTTAGCTGTATATGCCAAATGGATTTGAATAAGAACCTGTACAGTGTCTTATAAAGTCTGTGTACCCGAAGCCTAAAGATAACCAGAGTTGAGAAGAAGGTTTATATCGGGGAATTGTAAATTATATTAATTAATACTATATTATACTGCGTATAGTATATATACGAGTTCATTAAATAGAAGAACAATGAAATGTGATCGCAGGCTCTCCTGTACTACGCTATTTTGATAAAAAGCGAATTAATAGAAGCCTATATGTAGTATATTTTACGGTATAGCCGTACAGTAGTGGTTACAATGAACAGATTATGGCTAAAGGCGCATTCACTGCTACATCGTGTGTCGCGTCGTGTTGATCAAATCATATTATGATTGGACATCATTTTTTTGGTATTATGTAACAACCAAGTTGCAACCGGGTATACCAAAAATTGACTACAGCTCAACTTTAAAATCATATTGCGGTTACCAGTTATAATCATATAGTTACTACGCGTCTACGCCCTCGCCACTCGCACGACACGACACACGACGTAGCTGTGGATCTGGCTGTGAAACTGGCCAAGGTGGAAACTGGAATAGTATAAGCACGGCAAGAAATCTGTTGATTTTGATATATTATACTACCAAATCAAGCCATCAAGGATGCTGTCATATAGATCCATGCTGTGATGTTAGTACAATAGTACATATATTATATATGTTTGTTATATAGAACGAAGATAGACCTTGGTTTAATTATACGTTTGCACTATCAGCTGATTTAAAAGCAGATATATATATATTATATATGTATGTATCCATATAGGCATGTAGAGATGGTACATGTACATCACATACTTATGAGTTACCTATATCTGCGAAATGTTGGTACCTACCTAATACAGGACTAATATAACATCATATAACGGCCGCTTCGTTTGAATAGTTTTGATTCGGTTTTCGCAATTTTCTCCCATGACATAGGCATACGTGTGGTGCAGTACTGCCTCCATATCAAACCGTGTACGCATATATCGTAAGTATATACGACTGATCCACTTTTACCGTATATATATATATATTATATACCGTATAGGCACGCCGCGGTGTACGACGTCAACTATGTGTATAACATTATAGTTCGCTGCAGTTCTCACGTCTGCATATCTCTACGCGTGTGGGAATTCGTCGTCGAACTTTATGTTTGTTCATTTCCGATCGAGTTGTTTCGAAAAAAATATGCGCGATCGGGCGCGGGCGCGCGACTGCATCACCATCGCCATTTCTCACACGCGGGAAGAACACGACAATAATATACGTATATAATATAGTATACCCATATACGCGTGTATAGGTATGTATATGTATTATTATTATTATTATTGTACGCATAATGCCCACTTCCGAGTTAACTTACCTGTGGTATAATATGTTTAATGCGTGTTCAGTGATTTCGCGGTGGTCTGGTAACGCGGCCGTGGGACTCACACGACGAAACAATGGGGCGGCTCGGAACCCGCGCACCACCGTACGCGTACAGAGGCGGACCACCGCCGGGCGCGAGCCTGTGCCGCGCGTTATGTGTACCGCGTCCGGGCCAGCGAGCACGTCGCCGCCGACGACGACTGCGGCGGCGGTGGCGGTGGTGGCCGCGGCGATTGCACCACCGCGGGGGAACGCCGAGGACCTGTGCGAAAGTATTTCACGTGACTTGCCAAAATTCCGACGCACATATATATATATATATAATATATATATAGGTAGTAGGTATACCCACCGTATTGTCGTATGCATAATATGCGATTTTACGATAAATCGCGTAACGGTCATTTGACTCGAATCGCTCCAATAGTTTTTGCTTAGGTATACCATTTGATTTCGAATTTCGTGATTTAAAAAAAAAAAAGTCTGTCATGTGTATACCTACGGTTTGAATTGTTTATGTGCACTTACTGCGGCATTATGACAAATACAATATTATAATCAAACTGCAGGTATACGAGGAGATTAAACTGTTGTTGTAGGTATGCAACTATATCTAGTCAAAATGTATGCATATTAGTTTTCCAAATTCAAAAATGCTCTCCACTCAATATAAATGTAATGTTTAAGCCGAGCAAACGGTTTAAAATATTAAGCTCGGATATGATGTTGTTATTTTTGTGTTGTGTATATTAAACTAAAAAAAGTGATTGATTATTAATGTCATATGAGTACATAAAACAAAAAAGTATACAGTTATAACCATTTAAATTAATTGTTATATATGTGTGTTAATAATTTATGTGTGCATAATTATTTTTAAATTGTTGACACAAAAAAAAAATAGTAAAATCATTAGGCACAGATATTACATAGATATGTATTTCATTTATATGTATAGTTATGTATCCATATACTTGTAAGTTTTGAAGGGAGGAAGTGAAACACTACAATGATTTTCGATATAAATAAAAGGATAATTACAGCAAATTGTTTAACTTTTTTGAAGTTTGAATGTTATGGGCACGAAATTATTAAATAATTAAGCTGCGTATTGAAACGAGTTAACCCTCAAAAATAAAAAGCATTACAATTACACGATTCGAACTATTTCTCCAGTGTGCCCAATAAAAATGATAAAGGGTGGAGAAAAAAAGTTAGGTGACCAAAAATTTGAAGTAAGGTGATCGCAATAAACTTGAATGATTCACAAATTGATAAAAAGTTCATTAAAGTTATCCAATGCCTAACGGCTGACTTAAACTATATAATACCTATAAGGTCCTATGAGTCCTATATAGATATAGGCATATATAAGAAGAGTAAATACGCCGAGAAAATTTTCCTAGGTATTAATTTCAGTACAATTTCAATATATTAATTTAGTTTTAGTATTTATGTTTTTAATCAATGATTTGAATATATAATCCTTAAAATACTTTACATTAATATTTTTCTATTAGTAATACTGTAGGTTGCAATAATATTTTTTCAATATAATTGTGTACATGATGCGTATACCCGTATACGTAATGGCAAAAATTGTCAAGTTCTACAAAAAATATTATTTTTAGTTTTAGTATACTAAATCCATTGAAATTTGAGTTTAATAAGCCTATATAAAAAATTGTGCATTTTCATTTTTGATATATTTAATGATGGTAGAAACCACCTATAATAAGCAACGACTGTATTCAATTTTCAGGTATTCAAATATTCATGATTTTGACAATAATTGAATAAGTTATTAGAATTTTCTATTTTTGACACCCTAAAGTACCAACTATAGGTCTAAACCAAGGAACTAAACTAGAAGATGAAGGTCAACATATTTTTACTGCTCCAAAAAATGATGACTGATGATAGACATATAATAGTAATAAAAAAAACAATCACGTGTACTCAAATTGTAAGTTAAATTTAAATTGTTAGGTCTTAAAAATCCCGGGAATGGAATAACAATTATTTTGAAGTGCTATAATTTACAATTTGTTTGAGTAGATTTTACTATGGGGGAGGGTAACTTCAAACGAGTACATAATTTTATAATCAGGTCACCCTACGTTTTCAATAAATAATACCAATATTTAAGACTGCCAAGGAGAGTTATTGATCGGGGATTTTGTCATCAATAATGGTTAACGTAGATTATTTTGTGTAAGCATATGATTTTATAATTTGTTTTTACATGGGCATTAACAGTTTATATTTATTATAGACATTGCGCCTCGTAGATTTTTCGTGATTTATGTAGGTAATAATATGAATTATTCGATCAACTTTGAATTCTAATTTAATTGTTTTTTTGAAAGTATATAAATTAGTTCAATACACTATAGTATATATATAGTCATCTTTAATTCAATAAGTCGAACTCGTTATAGCAGCGGTTTGAGTGTTGATGTATTTTTTTTCATTATTATTATTAATTCTGTTAATTATAATTTATCAATAATTATTTTT
Source organism: Myzus persicae (assembly GCF_001856785.1). NCBI lineage: Eukaryota > Metazoa > Arthropoda > Insecta > Hemiptera > Aphididae > Myzus > Myzus persicae. Next base: position 104,567 of record NW_019101697.1, read on the forward strand.
CTGTGAAGAGCTTCCAGTAAAAATATATAATGGCATTAATTATACTAATCGATATAACCTATTTACGTAATCCTTTATTTTCCTTCTCATAAAGTAATTGACTATAGGTATTATAGATATATAACATAAATATGTTAAATACGCCGTGATTCACATAAAATGTTGTTGAGCTTTCACATATTATAATTAATCTCGAAATATAAACCAAGTGTGTGTAAAAACTTTATCGCTTAAAGTTTGAACATAAATCATTAATAGGTTTATATATCAACATCATCACTTTTTTTTATTAATTTAAAATTAGTTAATAAAATATTTGTTGTTCTTGCAGTAGGTAGGTATTACCACATAGTTTATTATTATTCACCGGCTGTGAAATGATTTTATTATTTACTCTTTACTTATGGGCATTAAACACCAATTAGGTAGGTAATTAAATTTGTATATATATATATATATATATATATAAATATATAGTTAATTATATCCTATAATAGGCAGGTATACACATACTCATAGCCATAAATATGGTATATAAATATTCGTATTAAAATACCAAATGGCCCCCAGTAATTTATTATAATAATATAATGCATAATCTACCTAATATAAAAATTGTAATTAAAATATAATATAAGTAATACGCTTATAATTCATATAGGTATCTGCATGGTATATATAATATACTGCAGAAAATAAAAATGCAATACTTACATTTTTGTATATTAACTTATTACTTACCTACATCAATTTGGAGAATATAAATTATTATAGACTATAGGTATAACGTGTGAAGTGTTAATTAGAATTTCTTCAACATTTTCCTCTGTATACCTTATAATTATTTATAGGTATTCAAATTAAAATATCTGCCACATTAAACGCGTATTATTAAGTATAGGCACTATTTATTATTTTTATTTAACGGAAACACTCGCTGGATGATAAAAGAAAATTGTTTATTTTCTTCATTACATAATGTATATATAATTTAGTTTTGATCTTGCATGAATATAAAAATAAAAAGGTTAACACAAGTGGATATACAAAGTGATACATTTTACTTAAGGAATTCATTATGTGTGTCACATGAGTGTTCACTCATGCATCACCCAGTATACATACGTACCGTAAAATGTATAATAATAATTGCATAATCAATTCAATTCATTCAACATTATAAACTTAATATGTTTAGTACATAAATAGAGCTATATGTGTATATTGTCAATTTTAAAAAGTTTTCAAATTTGCTTTTTTGTCCGTGATTACCTATATATACACTGCATATTATTACGATAATTCGAAAAAAGCAAACATTTTTTATTTTTTTATTTGCATATGTTTGTCCTTTTTTGCCAGGACCTTTATTATATAATATTTTAGCTACCCAATAATAATTGGATTCAAATCAAAGCGCGGGCTCTCGTATATGCAGTATATATATATATATATATGGTATGAACATTTTTTTATTTTTTTTGCCACCGGCGATTGTTGGGGTCGATCGGTTTTTTATTGTACACACATTTTGTGCCTTATTAAATCGTGTTTCCCCTCCAGCGTGCGTCAAAACGATCGTCCGGGTTCCGGGAGCGTGCAGCGCCGTAATAATAATAATAATAATAATAATAATAATAATAATAATAATAATAATACACACACACATAATAAAATAATATACTATATAGAGGGCACTGTCATGGCGTCGGGGGCGCGGTCCTCCGCCGGTCGTGGTTCCGCCTATTTTCGTTGGCCGTATATGCGGTTCTCTTGTGTTTTATTATATACATATTATTATATATTTGTATAGGTATACCCAGTGCCGCATAACGCTACTGTTTACTCATTAACGACTCTATACATACATCCATTATATATACGTGTGTATGACGTATGTATACGTATATATATATATATGTATGTATATATTATTATACAGGTATTGCTTGCTTCCGACTTAAGGATATGCGCAGAACACACAAGACGTAAACGATTTTCTTGCTCGTCGCTGCACAACTCGACGCTGTGCATGTAGATATATGATGTATATATTTGAACGACGGCTGCGGGAAAATCGCGATTATATTCATAAAGGACCAAATCATATCACATTATACGCATCGTTTATTGTATATATGTATGTATAGGTACGTTTACTATTTTCATATTTTTTGTTTATTTCGTATACAATCACGTAGATATATTATGATACATCACATTTTACAAAAAAAAAAAAAAATAATAGTAATAATTATACAGAAGTTAAGTAATTTTTACAAAGTATAATTACAGCGCAATGTATATTATATATAGTAATTAATGGGGTCGTGCAAAAGATATTTCCACTTAATACAAACAGCTTACTTATATGTATATATTCGGGCCTATTAAAATTTTAAACAATGTAATCAATATGAGAAATACTCATTGCAAGCCAATGCGAGCGTGTATAATAGAATATTATGTTTATATAACGTCAAATGAACATAACATATACAATATTATATTAAAGAGGAGAGGTAAACATAAATTGTAACATACATTTCAATACACTTCTATGATATACCGATATACTATATATATATATATAACATATATGTACCTATATTATTTTGATAATTTAATTTTAGACAATTGCCTGTTTCCTACTAAAAAAAAATAAAAGAAAAAGAAAAGACATGTTCCTTTGAATTTTGATGATGAAATTTCAATCAATCAACGCTCGTATAATATAGTAATATAAGCTTATATAAATGTAAATATATATTATACCCACCCTAAAATAAGTATACATATTGCAATATAGGTATATATACTATATAGTATATATATATAATAAAGGTATAGGTCATCATTAACACGGATTCTTAGCTTTGAATATGATTCGTATTTCGTTTGATGATTAGTACTCAACAGTTTATACATTGAAAATATTTTAATATTATACTTTGACTTAGTATAGATACCTATAAGTATACATATATAAATATACATTATACAATTATTGAGACTATAATATATAGTTGATAAAATGTTTTGCACCCATTTCAATTCAACCATCTCTTTAGCGATTGTAAATTTACACAAGAATTGTTTAAATAACACTTCAGGTAGATAGGTTAGGTGTTTTTATAGGTGTATTCAACAGTCTATTTTCTTTATGTAATATTAGAACCTACTTACAAAATTCTTAACTATATATTATTAATAATTATATACAAATATACAACTAAGAATGGTATTTATAGTGCTTTGAAAATAGAGGTTTATACACAAGCATAGATACATATATTACATATACTTAAAACTTCTTAATAAACAAATAGATAAATTATTTTATGTACCTATAAAAAAAAATCAAAGTGAAACTATCACGGACCATCAAATTAATATATAGGTTCATTCTCACAAACATAAGAGGCTGAATATGACTGACAAATTGATACCTATAGGTACCATTTTCTATTAAATAATATTGAATTTTTTCAATAAGGTTATATTGAATATTATATCCTGCTAAATATTATAGAAAATTTAAGAACTTGTGTATGGCATATGTCAGGGATAGCAAACCTTTCTGTACCCCTTGTCGAATAAAAACGTCGGTTGGATTTTATTTTTTCTACGTGCCAAGGTCAACTAATAATAATGACCCCATTTTTTTAAACTTCTAAAAATTCCTATATTTATGACTTGAATGATACAACAAAAAAAACAAGTCGAGTGTCTTAGATTTAGAGTTAATTTTTTGTGATTTACAATAATTATTACGAAAGTTTCAAAATACTTCATACATCGATAAGTATATACGTGGCTTGGAGGTAGAACGTTCAGATTTATAAAACATAAAAAAAAATTACTAATACACATACCTAGTACAAACAAAATTTAATTGACTTAGAGAGTCCAAGATAAAATTTAATTTAAAAATGTGTACACATGATTATACGTAACGAGCTTAAAAAGAGGTATCTATATATACGCGTATAATATATGAATTTTTTCTAATATCTCACTATATAATTGCGTTTGTTCAAAATTGTTATGCTTAAAATTGTCTAAATACTTAAAAACAAGCATAATTTTTCTATGTGTGCGCGCGTGCGTATGTATTATAAATTATAATATCTTTACATAAAAAAATTCGCATTGAAACAAAACGATATGAAATTATTTTTTTGAAAGTCTACACTAAGTAATGCTTGCCTATTAATAATATAGGTAATTATTAACGGGCCACAGCTCACCACGCACGTCCTTGAATGGATAAATATGACATGTTTTGCTGTTGATGGTGGTGCTGACCAACGTTCTGTCTTGGGTACGGCATCGCGGTGTTGGTCAGCAACTGGTGTTGCGGTGGTTGGTGCTGTTGCTGGTGGTGCCCGACGTTGGGCGACCCGTGATGGTGATGGTGACCGTGGTGATGGGGGTGGACGGGGACTGGTACGTGGCCACCGTGGTGCATAGCGGGGCAGTGGCCGTTGCAATTGTTGCCGCCGGGCGCAGGCTGTTGGCCGGACGTGTCTGACGTACCCGAACACGGTTTGCCGTCTTTCACTAAAACGGGCACGGCCACTCTTCGTGGTGAACTCTGGGCCTGTGAATAAAAGTAAACTAAATAAGACTTAACGTGCGTTATTATACATTACAATCGGCTCATTCAAAGATTTTTTCTGAGTTATATATATATGTTAATAAACACCCATCATGCACAATAGAATATATATACTATGAATATAATAATTATACTTGAATTATTTAAAATAAAAAAATTTATTTTTGTAAATACTTTTTTTCTATATAAACAAAAAACTTTATCTTGTGCTCTTAGTATTCAGTATGTGTACTTAGCACTATACTTGAGTACTTTAAACTTGACATTTTCGTAGGTTTGATTGAAGTAAAAATTAAATTGATAAATAATATCTAGTTACTATTATTTATATAATTTGCAGAATATACTTAAAATTAATAATTTAATAATAAATTAAAATATGTTCTTTTTTAAAATATCTTACCTGATTTTGGGCATTCTGTTCGGCCATAGCTTTTTCTTTCGCCTGACGTTTACACTTGTATCTATGGTTCTGGAACCATATTTTCACCTATAACATACCACCACATATTTATTTAAGTGCGTATAAAAAGCGCATAGTATAATTTATGCATATTTTATTATTATATAGATGGCTAGTGTGTCTGCAGACAATCAAGTATAGTATTCGAAAGACATGAACTACAATCAAAAACTCTCTCAACACAAATATCTAATGTATAATATATACATACCAATTGTTAAAAAAACAATTTAAAGTTCCCTACAACTGTATACAATTGAACAAATTTGTACATGCATGTTAGGGTAATTTATGAACTGTATGTCCCTTATATAAAGCTAAATATATGCGGTGCACGCGATCGTATACCTATACATTATCGCCTGATCGGTTGGTTCGAATTTCCTGCGGTTTCAGTTAATATTAATAGATGGATATACATAATTGTTATTATCACTGCAATATTTACAATATTTCATTGTCAAAAGCGAGGCGGAAAGTACCTACATAAATAGAAACGAATCCAACTGAGCATTTATATAAGTTGCTGTTGAAAGTCAAAAGATGACCAACATTAATATTGACAGTGAATGGGAACGAAGTGGAAATAAAGTTGAAGAGGTGTTTTTAAAAGTGCTCGCGAACCGAGTGCACTCTACGCGGCTTTTGGATAACGGTTTAAAGACTAACTCTTTTGACCGAACGAACGGGATCCGCAGCCGCCGCCGTGCATACTTGAGGCCGCCGCCGCCACGAGTATCTGCGAATAATTCCTACATAAATTCACTTCACTTTTCAAAAGTACTCGGCTTCTACTTGGCTACTTGTCCGTGTATTATATAAACGATACGAGCGCGCGCCATTCACGCAGATTTTTACGTCTGTACCGCCGCCGCCGCCGCCTCGGCCGCCGACAGTTATTTAAATGGTTCTTGTTTTTTTATTTCCATGTGTGTATTATATACGTGTATACCCACTGAGTATAGGAGCACACAAATTACATGATATTATATTAGTTGTGTACAAGGTACGTATATTATTGTGTACTGTGTATATTATTATAGTACATTACCCGCCGTTCGGTGATAATCGAAACAATGACGATACCAACCGATACTAATTATTATCACAATATCTATGTATATGCATGCCAGCGAGTTTTTTAAATATACTGCATAAGAGTACACTAATTATGTGCATTATATTAGTGTACTTCGCTGTTGTACCACTGTTTCAATAGGTACGTGCTTGACGCGTGAATTACCGCCGTACTAGAGATATTATAGTAATACAAATTGAGCGTAGGTAAATTATATAATATTCACCAAAGACTAACCGTAATGATATTGTATTATAATAAAAAGTATAACAGCTGTATAATTTCAAGTGTATAGACATATTTATAAACCACTCGATGCGATGGATTTTATGTTTTTAAAACCCACAAAAACAGCGCAATTATAGTATTATAATATATGAAAGAGCGTGGTAGGTATAATGTACCAATTATTTCCCTATAAGGATATCCAAGCATCTAATCATCAGTTTGGTACATACGCTAACACTTTTGATATTTTGGTACCTACGCTAACACTTTTGATATTTTATACTTTATTGAGAAGTATAATTATTATAATACTAGTAATTTATATCGGGACAACAAATATACCTTTTACATACCTATACTTCAACGCTTAATTTAATTAAAATTTTTGTAAATGATAAGAACTCAAATCAAGATACATTTTTAATTATTTTGAATATTTAAAACAATACATATTTTATGACCTTGGTATTGACCGAACATAACAAAAACTTATAAACCACTTTCACCTACAAGAATGTATACCTGCAAATATAGGTAGTATAAGCACTGTACAAATATACAATCGGTGTACCCACAAATGACTCGGAAAATATTGACACGATAATTTAACTGCGCACTACGACGATACACTAAAATTATAAAAAATCGAGTCAAAAACCATAAAGATTAATATAATTAAATAATGTTTATGAAACATCGACTATCGAGTGACAGTCATCGTCTAGGACGCAATAAATCACATTATCATTTATGTCCTTATATTCGCTAGTAACGGCCAACGGGTAGTATAATTAGTACCTACATAGAACTAAAATTGTATTGGGCAATAGCCAACAAGAAATACTCATTAGTGTGCACCGGTTGACTTACAAGTTCCAAGATGTACGGGCAGTTAGAATAAAATTAAAATAAGCACGTATATGGTATATTGATGGGTATATTATATTTTGTGCAATTCCAATTTTATCATGATTATTGAATGCATTCTACAAATTATAAAATATCAAAACAAAAAATGTTTAGGTACCGGTCTTAAAAATCACCTCTATTGCCCCATGTAAGAGCTAAGAAAATAGACAGAAATAATGGTGGCTAGAGAGTTAAGTCCCTCCAAAAACAGATACACGTTGTAAAAATATACACCTTAAGAAACACATTTATAGGATTTCATCATAATAAAATAGCTCCTCCCTCCAAATCTAAGTGATATCGAATAAGGTGTGGTATACGAAATCAACATATTATCATTATTGATCGTGATGCTTAAAAATCTTTAGGATTTTACCATAATATACTATCTACATGGTGTATACACATATAGGACAAGGCCTGTTCTATAATATATTACCTATCTATGACACATAATAATATAATATAGCTAGTACCAGCCTGGCAGCCTATATGTAATATGTATATTGTACCTATACAAATAACGAGACTACCTATAACAGGTTATATGTTTACACCGTCGTCGGTAGCCCATACTCTAAGGTGACGTAAGCATAACATATTATAATATATTATACAATATTATATTGTGATCTATAGTATTCTAGTATACATATAGCTTGCAGGTACAGTAGGTAGTCACCTTTTATTGGACAAAGTATAAATGGACAATAACAAACTGGTCCCAATTTATACATTTCCTAACACACAGGAAAAAAATTAGTCTAATTGACTCACTCCGCACTTTTTTAATGGGGGCCAATGTGTATTTTTAAATGTATCAATTACCCCGATTTCTATTTCACCAATTTTGATAAATAATATTACTTTTTCCTCAATTCGTCACATCGAAAAGTATTGAAGTCTTTGAACAATTTATTTTACAAATATCTTGTTCTTGAAATTTTCACCCTATTCGGTTAATGAACTCAAATACTTGAAGTACTCTGGTTCCAGAGTGAGTCCAATAAGCGATGACTATAGGTACTGTACCTGTGTGTTCACAGAATACACATATAGGCGTAGGACGTCCTCGTGCTTACCGAACCAAAAAAAAGACATCATCCCAAAAGAAAATAGGAAATCGGTCGAACTATAATACTATAACAATAATACATAATGTATTTTATTATGCGTATATGCTGACGCTTGTGCCCGGTCCCGGTGCATAATATAATATAATGATAATAAAAATAATAATATAGTATAATATAAACACAACAAAATATATTATTATTATATCGTCGTAGGGACTCAGCTCTCGACCGACATTTCGCGTTGTGCAGAGCGGGGGGTAGGGGGTCGACGAGCGTATTATATAAGCCCCGCGTACGCCGAAAACACGATTTGCCCCCCCTCCCCCGGGCGCTCAAAAACCTAAACAGTAGTCGCTGCGATTATATAAAATATAACACATACATATATATATATGTACGGCTCGCGGGGTCTTTGCCGTAACATCTGGCGCCCCGGCGGCCCCGTATATACCGCGCGTATACCGTGTATATACCAGGCACAATCTGTCGGCCATTGTTCTGTGCCGCCACCGCGCACCGGGTATATACCGATCATCATCTCGAGTGGTGCCGCGCATACATACTCTCGCCACTTCAGACGTACGTTTTTCGGAGGGCTCACGATGAATACGCTTTTGTGCCCCCCCTGCGCAACACTGCAGCACTACAGCAGCAGCGGCACCACCGCGCTCACCATTCTATATAAGGTGCGCGTGCGTGCGCTTGCGAGTATACGTGTATAATATTATATAATAATACATTTTAGCGACCACCGCCGATATGTACGATTAAGCCGCGTACAGTAAAAAATAAAAAAAAAATACATAAAAGCCTGGTGTCTCGGCGATGGGTGGTGGCGGTGGTGGTGGTGGTGGTGGGTGATGATGGTATATACACGATCAGAATGGGGGCGGCGACGGGTGGCGCACAGAGGAAACCAGCTCGACTAGAGAGACGATAATAATAATAATACGCGCTGAAGCGGTCCCCTGCATCATCGTGATTGTTTAATAATATGTACGCGCGCGACGAGAGATCGCTGCGGTGGCGGCGGAGCGGTGGCGGGACCGACGCACGCGTAACCCCGGAAAATGTTTAAGCCTCATTAACCGCACGCTGCAGCCCGACCGTTTAAGCCGGGTTACAATAGGGCGTAGTTCATCGCTTGATCCGCGATAATCTCACCGCGTGACGCCCAACGAAGTCTTATATTACGCGCCTATATGTGTGCGTTAGGTTCATGATATTATAGTGCCAAAACACGGCATATCGACCCACAAGAATCAAATTTTTGCCTATATTTTGAAAATAATATTATTATGTACTGCGAATAGTGTGAACAATATTATGCGCTAAATGTACCACTGTATGCTGCACGTGATATGTACCAGTCATACACCTTGTTATGGCACACAGTTTATTTTTATTTGCTGCAGAATCTGCAGAGAGGCGTGAGCAACGAATAATAAATTGAACAAACATTATCTTATTAAAGAGCCTAGATACGCCTTGGTGTATCCGTTCCATTTGGCCATCTACTAGAGGAACGCAAATGCAAAACAACGCACAAACTTATAATTATTAGACGTACCTACCTACCCATAATTGTATAATAATAAATAAACAGCAAGTGTATCCTGTATAGTGTATATTATTACATAGGTACCTATATCGTATATGACTATATTATGAGGACGCCAACAGTCCATTTTGTATAGACGTGGGGGTGTGTTATTACCGCCCTTAGTTGTTATAATGCCGATTCAAGGAAATCGCACTACTTCAATTCATCGTGTTATTATAAGACATCAAGTAACGAATCGATATTTGAAACAGTACGAGTCGTGACTCGCGAAATATTATTATTTATTAACTATACATATTTTAACTGTATTATGTCCTGCTACGGGTCAAAAAATTATTACATCGATTTTATGTACAAATGTTCTAATCAAACTCATTGACCCTCTCCAAAAGCATCAAATGTTGTAGTTGTTAAAATGTTAAAATTATATATTATATATTTATATACAACCCATAACCTTGCACATACAAGGTTTGAACCTCTAATCCATTTCCTATATTATACCCTGTTTTGTTCTTTTCACATTATATTATCCCAAAAATAATTTTGAGATGGTATTATACGTCTATATCTACTAAAGTAATAATTACACGATAATAAATTACAGCAGAACAGGATAAATACAGATTTAAACATAGACGATTATGATGTATAATCTAAAAATTAAAGTCTATATTCTATAATAATAAGCTAGCTTCGCTCACGTCAGAGAAGGATAATAGTGTACTGTGTCAAATACATCTGCAGAGTACGACAACGTCTAATCTAAACGATTCTAAGTTCAATAGAGACATCCAATGCAGTACTTAATATATTAAATAGTTTAGAAGACGTTTGAAATATTTTATCAGACGTTCCCATTTTCTTTTATTGAGTGCTTAAATAAAAATAATCCATCGTTTTTAAGATAAGTCCGCACTTGCTAGGAATACGAGTTTTCGATATCTGTACAATTATTTTATTTTCACTTAGAAAAACTTTATTTTACTGATGAAATCGAAAAATGATCTGTTCATTGTTCCATTGAGGTAAGTCAAATTAACTGTTCATACTTCATAGAGGTGCTAGAATGCTCTATGACACTTATGGAGTTATTTTAATACCCAAAATTATGTCTGTGTAATTGTGAATACTATAACAATACATTTTAAGAGTAACTTTATACAACCTGAATAAATGTTTCAATATTGCGGCCAACACATTTAATTCGTATATAGTTTAGTCATGTAGTACGCAAATTACAACATGCCAGTTATTGTGTATTTATGCACACTGTATAGTTTGTTATACTGTTAACTATAAAGTATAAAATGTATACAAGCAATTATTGTTGTATTGACTATTGTTATTTATTGATCGAACCTAAACATGACCTAATAGCGTCTAACAGAATAAAACCATTATTGTGACTGCGTCAATCGTAAAAATAAATTTAAATTGAATCGACAATATCTAATGTACTAATATACGTGGATGTAATTTCGAAGTGAAAAACAGCTAAAAACGAATATATAGTAATAAATTATACTATTGAACCATTACGGTATGTCATTTTATCATTTCAGGAGTAGATCGTATATTGGGTCATCAGTCCTTACAGATTCTTTTATGGATTATGCTATGGAAATTCATCACTTTATCACAAATATGCGCTATAAGAGGTTGTTCGAAAAAGAAAAATGTGTATCAAGTCTAAAACACATTAATACATAAGTACACAATGGAAACAAAATACATTTGAAAAGAAACAATATCATTGAATACTGTAAAATTATGATATTAATAATTTTTTAATTTAACGTTTGTTTTAATTTAACGCGTTTAGACTAAAATTATGATAAATTATTAATTTTTATCATTCGACTAATTTGATGTTTTTTTTAATGAATAACTTAATCTTATATTCAGTTAAATGATAGGCCTATAAATAATTTGTTCTTCATTATTTATTATTTTAGATAATACCTTATTATAATATAAATATACTTATGAATTACCTGTGTTGGAGTTAAATGAATTAGACTAGCCAAATGTTCTCGTTCGGGTGCTGATAAATATTTTTGTTGTTTGAACCTTCGTTCTAGTTCATAAACCTGTAAAAGTAATACAATAACTATAATATTGGTTATTTCATCCAAGGTAGAGGATGTATAGGATAAGACATCGATTTTGGAAAGGAAATAAATACACAAGCCAAAGCCTTAAGGGGAAGAATATTTGGACAATGTACAAATGGGATGGATGTGTTCGTGTCAAAACGATGCCTTCGTGGATTTGACGTGACGCCTGATTGTGTTTACATTTATACAAGAAATGTGGATTTTGAGACAGTTTAAGTGCGCTGTAAACATCTATGAACTTGAATAGTAAATATAGTTTTGGGTTTCAGAATAGGTTCTCGCACGTAAATAAAGATCATATAATATAATATACATGCACTGATATATAAGAATGCAAACTAAAAAAAATAAAAGCATAATACACTTTATACAGGGCGGAATGTTAGATAAATGTTTTATTTTCTAAAGTACGACTTCATATACAAATTTATATAAAAAATAAATGGAGCTCAAATTGAAAAAATAATATTATAAAGTTGTCGATTGTATATTATATTGGCTTTTTATAGTTGTATACAACTATAAACTCACAGACACATTTATTTACTTATCTAATATTCATTGTATGATTCTTACATAATGATAATTGATATGTATAAAAGTTAAAACAAAATTAAATATTAAAATGTTTCCTAATAAAAAGTCTTATAATTCCCCTACACTTGTTAAAATTAGAATCCGTAAAAATAAAAAAACATAAAGAATTGAAACGTATTCAAAATTACACGATTTTACCTATATAGAATAACATCATATTATATATATATATAGTTTTACGTACTTGAGCCTGAGTGAACAGCACTCTCCGCTTTCGTCTCTGGGTAAGTGGAAACTGTAGAGGTGGTTTGATATCGCATTCCATGTTTGTCATACCATTCATCGGGGTGTTTGACGAGCCCATCAATCTGGATACTGCAATAATACACGATCGTTGTTAAATTTGAATTTTTGGCATGGTATAATAAAGGTCAACGACTTTCCAGCCTAAAAACAGCGCTCATTGGGAATTCATTACGTCTATACCTCTATAATATAAATATGTAAGGGTCTGGCGAATAATCCCTGCAACACCCCTTTAAACCACCTTGTAAGATGCTCGTTTATTGACTCATGAATATTTTATAATATAATATAGTATAATATATATATATATGTATATTTGAACAAGCGAATACCTTTTTATCTACGTGAGACTTGACTCACTTTTTATACATTTTCTACATGGATTACTGACATTTATTGTATTGATTGTAAGTAAATAAGTAATAAGTAAATTTGTTGATTATTTGGGTACTTTTATTGATCGCATTGATACGTATTATCATCTCATTAAAAAAATACTTGGTAGGTATTGATTTTAATATGGGTATGCTATTTCCTTACCTCAATCGTTCACGATTGCACCACAATGTATGTTCGAATTTCAGGCTATTTAGAACTTTATTCAATAGAAACATGATAATATGTAAGAAAATTATTAAAGATTCAAAAATACATTTTAAAGAGTACTTCAATATGTTTCTTGTACAACATAAGCAAAAATGTTTTGACATTTAGTCTTATATATGGCATAATATTAATCCTTCCCCCTCTACGCCACTATATTTATGTATACTTAATATTATATTATGTCATGATATAAAAACTTATTCATATTTATTTATTAAAATAATATTGGACAATTTATAACTTTAAAATGTACCTAATCATCTAGAAGCTAGAACATAAGATGATAATAATATTGTATAAAACTCACGATTCATAAATAAACCAGTCTATAAACTGCTCGCACTGACCTACGCTGTAAAATATGTTTCACGTAGGTGTAGGCTTATAAATTATCGGGGAGTACAATATTGTATATTAGTTACCTACAAATAATATTTAATAAGCCCATATAATATAGTAAGATGTATATTATAATCATATTATTATTTTATAAATTAATTCAGTATAATAATAATAAATAATGATGTACAATAAATTTACACTGCAACTGCACGTCTGCATTACGGCGAAGCGTATACGAAATATAGTGTTGATCAAGTACTGTAGGTTCCAATTATTATTTTGATGACAGGACGTACGCTCGTATATATATAGCAGGCGATATATATTAATGTACCCTCCCAGCCACCACACGCACTGACATACACACACACACACACACACACACACACACACACACACACACACACACACACACACAAGCACATTGTTCATGCCAGTCACAAAGCAAACACTATATATATTATAGCCGCGCCTTGTCAACTACAAATGGAGCGTGCGATATGGGTTCCGAGCTTTTTGTGCGCGCATTATCCAGAGACGATTTTTGACAGGTTTTCGGTAAACGAAGGGGGAGGGGGTTAAGGAATCGATAAACACCCTGTACATATAACAATAATATATTCGAAGACACGTGTCGGTATAAGAACAGAAATGTGTGAGTGCGCTGCAGTGTGTATAGTATAATGTACGTCTGTAATTGCACGTTGTATTTATTATAATATATGATCATGTATTTATAAATGTTCGCCCATAAGTATAATATAATTTAATATATTAATCATGTACACTGAAAACAAGTTATACCTACCTAAAAAATAATCAAAGAATATATGTAAAAATGTATAATCGATATAAACTTAGAAATAAATTTACGCATATATAGGTCGTATCCAAAGTAGTTGGTATGGATTAATAGTTACAATATTATAAGTTAACGTGGGGCTAGCAAATACCATATTATGTCCATATGACATTTTTTCACTTTCGTAATAACCGTATAAGGCTTCATGGTAACTAATGCCCGAACCTTTTTTTGTCTGCAGCCACATGAGTGATATTGCTTTTTCGTGCGATATTATTATAATCCTACGTATACCTACTGTATAATGTGTTGAAATTAAAATCTACTTGTAGGGATACAAATATTGAATAATGGTATAAAGTATAATTTGTACAAATGCCCCAAAGCTTAATTATGAATAATACTACCTATAACTATCTAATAAAATTACGAAATCGTTTGATTTCAAAAGATTTACAATATTATACAATACGAAATAATACCTATGAGTTTTTAATTAAGATTTTAATAATTAATTTTTAAAGCCACATTGAAATTTAAATAATACGTAAACATATTCAATATTGCATAGGTAGTTATTTATTATAAATCATTTTGTTGTATAGTATTATTATTAACCCATTTGTAAATAAACATGACATTAATTTTACATTTTGTGTTAATCACTTATTAGATGTTTTAATTTCAAATTGGACAATTGGATTTAATATACTAATTTGGAGAACTAAAGGACAATAAAATGACTTTTGAAATTTTTCCTATTTGAGTATTTTTGAAACAAATTGTTAATGTATTCAAAACATTTTCACATAAGTTGCTAATTATATATTACTATAAATAGGTACGAGCTCAACAAAATGTTCAAGTCTAATGCAATATTATTCAATATAATTAACGATTTAGTAATTAATTAGTTACCTATTAAAAATTATTTTAAAGTTAATTTTTAAATTGTTTACAGCGTTAATAGTCAGCAGACAATAATAAATCTGTATATTATACTTACTCGAGTATACTTAAGTAAGTGTTTAAATTTGTTGTTATTCCGAGAAACTTGTAAGATTATCGTTTTAATATTTCCAATGCTTAAAATATGTTTTAATGTTTACTATTGGGATTCATACTTAGAAAAGTTTGAAGAACAGTTTAAAAGTTCAAAAGATAATAAATATACCTACTTCTTGTAACTATCAATATTATTCTTTAGGTTTAGACCGCTAGACCATTTACAAATTATCTTATTGAAAAATTATTCTTTACAAAATTATTCAACCATTCATAACTTATTTCTTCTTTATACATAAGAATAAATGATAATATTTTTCTATTATTTAATAATTATAACAATATTTTTGTCGACCAACGCGCGACGGTTACAAAAAGTAGTATGACCATAATAAATTAATAATTAACATGGTTATATCTATAATTCCACCTTATATTATGCAAGTATACGTTTCGTTTTTACATTTACAATTTAATAGGGTATTATATTTCCTTAAAACGTTTACAGTAAAAGAGATAACAAACTAATATTACAACTATAAAAAATATCGATATTATGAAAATAGACTCGTTGTCTTTTGAAACTATATTTGACTTATTTATATTATATAGGTTCCTATACTATAAGATACAAAATTGTATGAAATATTATAATATTCGTTTAGTGTCAAGACATCCCTTGCACTAATTTATAACAAAACAAATATTTCATTTACATACATTTGGATTTAAAATTAAATGAGTTCAATATTTTTTTTTAAATTAAACTAACTATTATGTGCGTCTATAAAAAAAATTACCACTTTTGTTACACATAGGTAGGTACAAAATGTGTTACCGTTATATAACATAAATAATACCTATTCACAAACCATGATTTCTCACGTTATTTTCTGTCTGATTTCGGTATTAAGAAAAACATTAAAACCTAAAGAAAAATGTACAATTATCCCACGAGTTCCGTTCTACGTTTTATACTTATAAAAAAAAAACAATATGGTCGGGTTTGACAGACCTTGACGAGCACAATTTATTTTAATGGCCGCCCCTTCGTACATGGCCCACATCAATAATTCCGCATTTCCTTTTCCATCGGTTCGGCAACATGGCATAGTAATAATATGTACGGTATGGTATCTATAGACGTATGGTATATATTATATATTATATTATCATATGATATATGCATATACCTATACCACAAGAGACACGCGTTAACAACCGTTGTTCGATATTGAAAACCTATTTAGTATTTACAATGCGCGTGAAACCACATTATACAACATAATATAAGATTCGCGATCGAATAAAGGATATCCGGACGGGTATTGCATTTTTCGTCCGCGATTGACTCATCCGGCACCTTTCGAGTGGGCGTTTCACGTGCGTATATTGCCACCGATTTTTGAATGAACGAAAATTATTATCTGGTCGACAAATCGGGAAATGCGGCTATTATATTATTATTATTATTTTATTGTGTACACGAACTAACGCGTTGAAAGGTTCTTTTTAAAACGCATTATACATCAGATGTATACCTGCTGCAGTGATCTTAACATTCTACTACATCACTGTAGCATCGTGGGTGTCCCTCGTCCAGGAGGAGCGAGAGCAAAAAAAAAAACCCCGGTAGAAAAGATAATATTTTGATAGCTTGATTGCTATCGGACGAGGGAGAGGGTTCGTTTATGTACGATTGAAATAAACCAATAACAAGCGCATTGTCAGGCGTGCGCGTCCGGGAAGCGTATATTTTTACCTGTTTGTCAAAACCAAAACTACGTCAATGTTTTTATAAGTTTCCGAAGCCACGGAGTATAAAAATTTTTAATGAGTCTCCCCCCCCACCCCTTTTATGCAGTCGTCATCACTCGTTCCCGAATGGAATTCGTTTCGGTCGCCGTATTTGTATTTGCCAAACATCAGTAGCCGGTCGGTATTATACAGGTCCAGCAGGCCTTGGAAATATTTCTTAGGCAAACACTGCACAAGCTATATACAGGGTGACAAATATTATTTTAATGCTGAACGGAATAAACGAGACGCACAATAGTCCGTGTATAACGTGCTTAGGCACGGTTCATTCATAATATTATAATATATATGATGGACATCATTGGAAAACACAAATACAAAATGTGCTTGGTAACGTCCAACAGACGTAGTTGGTTTCCCTACCTCTATATACATTATTATGACTATACCAATCGATTTTATTGTTACTCGTATGATATGGAGGTCATAGTATTATTTTAGACGTTCGATTTATAGCCTTGTTAGAATATTCTCTCATGTCTAAACGCACAAAACACACATTTAAAACACGATTTTATTGTTTGGATAGACATTTTTTATTACAAAGAAATTTCATTATGGTTTAAGAAAACAATACTACAAGATTTAAAATATTTGATTTTTTGTTCACCTATACTTGTTTATTGAATTTAAAATTAATGCATTTATAATCATATAATTTTGTTTGATTTTAAAAACATTAATTAAATATTAGAATGAATTTATAAACATTTAAAATAATTTTTAAACCTAATTATTAAATATTGATTAATACAATCTGTGAATAGAAGCTAGGTATAGTTAATTTCTACATTATATTAATATTAAATAGTATATTCTACAAAGGAATAAAGGAGTACCAAACGATGATAGAACTAACGCTAATAAATATACACGTAAGTACTCGAATTTCAGTATTTTAAGAATTATTTATAATATTTTAGTACAATTATTCTTGGACATTAAGTAATATACTAAGACTCTCGGTAATCTACTAGCAGATAGCCATACTACATGGATACATATTTATGGACATATATTTGAAAGTAATTAATCGGAAGTATTAAAAAAGTATGCAGGTGAAATTATTTTCATTTTTGTAGGTAACAAAATGTTCATTTTAATTTTAAATTATTTAAAAAAATATGTTTGGTTGATTTCATATAGATTTATACAAAAATAAGATAGGCACCTACCTAATTAATTATTTAAATATGTAACATGATGAATAATGCAAAAAAATTTTACTGTATTTAAATCATGCATAGCCAATATTAAACAGTTTTTAATAGAAGTTAATGAAGAAGAATTAATTCTTTATAAATTAATTTTAATAGGTATAATGTTAGTTATAGTTTTTACATCTGAAGTAAATCTTAGCCTTTGATATCAATCCTTCATCCATTCTTTTCCAAAATGTATAAAATCCTACCGTTAAAAATTGGGTATTCTATAAAAAAAATATAAGTTCCTACGGATCGATGGATACTAATATAATAAACATATAACTATATAAGTATTAAACACATGCACCAGATACTATATTAGGCAGATGATTTATCCTATACTATTTTAATCATCACTGCATAGGTTAGCGAGTTTATAGAATGTATATACAAGGGCCGCCCATAAAAAGCTTAAGGCAGTAGATCAAGACCGATTAAGCGTGGTGGGGCTGTTCTTGTAGTTGGTTTATAATAAAAAGAGGGATAATGACATTATAACGACTGTTGTAATAACCGGTTAGATAGTGTACATCCCGCGGCAAATGTTTGGCGGAAAAGGGGGTTCTCGTATAAACGGATCCCGGTCTAATCCAATATGACACCCTGAATGCACACCCCCAGCGTATTTTACGGTCGCTTGGGCATGTTTGTGTGAAAAAACATAAACATCCTTCGATTAACGATAATAAATCTCTATAGGTCTAATTTGGAATAAAAATGTGTAAATACATTATTAATTTAATTTATACTTTATATTGTCAAATTTATTTAAGAGTCTACATTGGTATATTATACTTTAAAGCTTTGACATAAAACAAAATTAGAAAAAACACATTTTTTTGAAAACATTTTTAACGTAACTAATATATTACCATTACTGTGTTTTTATTTTTTTATATAGAAAACATGTTTATCATATTTGCACATATTATTTTAAACTTCAAATAATCCATTGCTGCAGTTATAAATATTATGTATCTACTAGTGAATAATGATTAATGAGTAATATAGGTAACTTATTAATAATAATTATAATTTACAGGTCTAAAAACTTTCTACATATTTACCATGTTGTGGGTTAACGTTAAGATGATTTCTCGAGACTTGGGGATAAGCAAATATGTAATATACAATTTAGTTATTTAAACCAAATTCCAAATCGCTATACGATGTCATGTTTAAGAACAAAATTTAAATTTTATATCCATTAATACCGTAATAAATGGGCATAATTCATGATTATTGAACATTTTATTTGCATGTTTGTTGACTTGTTGCTATAATATGTCCAATATGAATACATAAAAATATTTAATAAGGTGCCAAGGAATAATATGTTAGGACTTATAGCTAATATTTTCAACCAAGACACATATTATAACTGCTTAGCCCTTAAGTAATAATTTATCTATTGTATCTGAATATTTGAATAAATAAAATAACTAACGTAATACAATAAATATATTGTTTGCATAATTTGTCAATTTTTTTTAATATTTAAAGAAATATTATAGCTAATTTTTATGCATTTTTAAGTGTTATAAAATCTTATTCTTAGTAATAACAATGAGCTACATATAATAAACGTAATTTAAAATGAGAAATAGTTGGTAAATTGATCGTTTTATTATTATTTCATAAAACTATAAGTAGGTATATTATGTTGTTGAACTTTAACAATTTAGTTATCGGGTCTCAATTACCATTAAATGGTAAAAAAAAATAGATCTTAATCACAAAACAAAAAAATTATAAAATTACCTAATATTTATAATAGCTTTAGGTAAATCCATCAATAAATATATATATATATATAATTGTAGTACTCCTTGAACTCCAAAAATAATATTAAATACTTATAATAATGGATATGTTTTAATATTGAAGAGTTTTAGTAACACATTTATATACAGGACTGATGTATCATCTATACTTTTGTATTACCGACAATTTTTGTTTTTGATTTCAAATACTCATTGACAGCATAAAAAGCCTTAAAATCGTCTCTTATTATTGCATATTAAATATATATTTATATATATATAGTTGTACCTATGTTGCATGTCGTCTATAGTCTCTAACAAAGTAACAATATGGATGCACAAAAATCTGTTGGTGTTATGGAGAAGTAAATTTGAAATATGACTGTGAAATATTTATTTAATTTTCATATGCTTTTAGAAATAACATTTAATGTCAATAGGGTAAAAGAAAATATTTGAACTTAAATAATAGAAGCCTCTGTAGCATCGATCAATCGTCGGTTATTAATAATATGATTTATAAATACATGTTTGTTATATTATTATTTAATATGAACTTACTTGCAAACCGTGGGTCGTTGGCTGGTGCCCCGTACCACGTGGCCGAATTCCCGTACGACGTGACCATGTCCGGCTGACAATATTGAGGTGGCGGCGGCGGCGGCGCCGGGAATTGCGGGTGCACGTGCCAGCTGGCTGCGGCCGGGACCGCTCCAGGGACGTTATTGTTGTTGTTGTTGTTGTTACCTCCACCGCCGGACATGGCTCCTGGGCTTCCGGAGGCACTGCCGCCGGTGCTACCGGCCGTGCTGGACCTGTGGTACGGAGAAGGCGAGCCGCACAGCTCGAGCTTACGGTACTCCTCGATTGGGCTGAGTATGTCGGTAACGGAGAACGGTGTCGTATGCGCGGCGTGATGGTTGTGATGATGGTGGTGGTGCGGTTTGGGGCTCAGCGACATTGCTAGGTCAGCGCTGTTGAGCTCCGGCAGCAGGTCGCCCGAGCTCTCGGAGAACACGGCTGATGCCGCCGACGAAGCGGCCGTCACCGAGAGAGCCACTTTCGCGGTTTGTCCGAAAAATTTTTACCCGGAAAAACAGTGCGGCCGCGATCGCACCGAATTTTTTTCGCCGTTATTTTTTATTTTTCGACGCCGGTGGAATGCGGAATCGGTGACTGCACTATCACGTCATCGCGGGGAACGGGTTTTTCCGAATTTTTTTCAACGCGATCCGCGTGTGTGGTGGCGAGGCCGAGAAAAAAAGGAAAAACAATAATAATAATAGCGCAAAATAAATAAACTCTGAGGCTCTCGTGTGTGGAGCACCACCCGAAACTAGTGTCACTCGAAACTGGACTACTCGACGTCGACGAGAGGACTCGAGGGCCGCACTCGAGTGGCGGAACCCCTCGGCCCCGCGCAACCCAACCGGCCGTGGGACGGAACCGCGTGGAGGCGTGGCCGACGGCGACCAATAGCTGCGGTACCTGTGCCGACACAATGCGAAAGGTTGTGATGAAAAAAATGAAAGAGAGAAAAAAGAGAGAAAAGAAAAAAGTTTTACACTGCAGCGCGCGTATACGTATACAGAGGGTAAAAATCGTAGATAACAATCGGTAGCGATTTGGAAGGGGTGGGTGGGGGTCGGAGATAAAAACAGTTACCGGGTGCAATAAAAATAGCGATATTTCCGGTAGTGTATAAACCTTTATATGTATATATTATACATCTATATAGGTGCGTGGTATACATACTCGGCATAACAGTCCTATGTATAAAATAAATACTCGAAGGGCACAGGATTGGTTTTGATATGGCACTCTGGGCCGATGGGAAAAGTAGGGTTTTATAGCAGTAGTTAGGGTGGGGGGGGGGCTCTCGTGCGCGCTAGAAGCATCATCATCTCAAAGTAGCGTAATCAATTACACGCAAAACGAGTACTGGCGAGAGGTACTTATCGCCACGAAAGACAACACCATTTGACTTAGCCAAGTGCATCGTATCGCCTCCACCATATATACGACGCTTACTGCACTTTCTTCAACTATATACATAAATATATATATATGAGAATGAAGAATCCAAAATCGGTTAACCGAAAGCCGCCTCGTCGATGTGATGTGCGTATAGGTACTTATATATACTCGTAGGCGTACGACTCGTATATTATTATGTCATGATATATATTATACCTAAATCACGCAGAAGTGCGCCGCAGGGTATCTATATGGGACGGAAGTTCCGATTTACATCCAAATTACGTTGTTTTGCAACAGGATGATTTGTATAAAAAATATTTCTGAACGGTGCTTGATAAACATCAAAGCGGATTTCAAGTTTCAACAACAACAATTAAAATTACATATTCATACCTCACTACAGTAATCATATGTCTATATCTATGACGCAAATTACTGATTTTAATATAATAATATATTATACATACCTATTTTATATATCTATTTTTCAATGATACATAGCCATATATAGATACAACTGTACTAAGTACACAATACACACCATTAGATTTAAGGTAATACACTTCAATGAGTTCAACCTATACATATAAAATATTATGTAATGTTGTAAATACAATAATTATTTCATAGCTTTACTAATTAATTCTATGTATTACCTGCCGGTTACGAATCTAATGCGCAGATACAGTATTTCAGTACATATACATACTCGTAATTCTACAATGTGAAATGTTATATTACTAAATTACCACTTATACCCACCCATATTAAAACATTAAATTATAGTACGTTTTATTTTATTAAATTTAATTTAGAACTTGAATAGAACTTATACATATAGAAGTAATTTTAAATCGAGCACGTTAGGACTTTTATAATTTATTTTATAATTGTGTACAGAAAATATGTAAAATATTTTTTGAAGATTGTGCAGATTACATAATGCCCTTTTACCTTATTTATGGTATGGACAAACGGCAAAACACGCACAACGAGAATTTTCGACTTTTGTTAATATTTTATAGACATTTTATCCAGCTTGGTTATATTATATTTTGTTTGTGTTTTGTTTTTTCAAATTAAAATTGTTGAGTTCTTTGTATTTCTTCGACATAATTACCTATGGGCGGATTAGGTATTAAATGGCAAGAATTTAAAAGCTTAAAAAATCGTTCAAATTAAATTTTTTTGTTTTGGAGCAAATTACATTCACCCACACAGTTTTTTCTCAGGATAATTTATCGTTTATACATATATGCAATGGCCAATGTTTTAATGTTGAATTCAAATTAACACAGTATATTAGGTATACACTTAAAACCTATACATATTTACAGTGACTTCCCCACTTTGTTTAAAGCATGTTTAAAGCAAGTTTTTTTGTGAACAAAAACATTTTTAATTACTTAATTTTAAATACTATTTTGATTTATAGTTCATAGTAATGTTACCATATTATTATATTAATTAAGCTATTTCAGTACGATAAATATTATTTACACAAATAATAAACATATCATTATATAATATAGTTATTGTGCGTTAAAAAAATAATTTAAAAATAATTATAACTTTCTGTTCTTTTCACATTTGATGATATATAGTATACTAGCTGTGAATAACTTATACTCACCTACTAATAATAATTTGGAACGCAAGTAGTATGCTCGCTTAAATTCAACTACCCATACATTATAAAGAATATAAACCTTAAGTCAATCTTTTTTTTCATATTCAAGATTTTTATCACAAAACATCATGATTTATTCCTCAGTAGGTATATGAATTCCATTCAGAATCATTTCTTAATGCCGATGTATTATAATTTATAGGTGGGGGGAGAATTTGAGAGCCCATTGTTTTGAATGTCGAGCATGTACATTTTTTAGAAAAACTCCGTTACATCACGGATGGGGGGCATAAGGAACGTTGTTTTTAAGAGTACCTACTCCAAAATACCCCCCTCGAATAATACATTTTCTCCTCCGGACGTGTAATTATTATTGTTAGAACTACAAAACGATAATAATAAAAAAAATACCTGGTGCAATATCACTAATCGACGAACGGAATGCATTGTGGTGACATAGAAATGGACTTTCGAGTGGCACTGTTATGTTAAAAATTTTTCAAGGGGGCTCGCGTTTTCAATAAACCCATTCAACCATATAGTTGGAGTTAAAACTGCCAAATCTACATGGAAATAATAAAAAAAAAACGAATTTCAACTATTTATTGTATATTATGATATTTATACTATGATGTTTATTTAACGTTCAAATAATGTATACAGGGTGGTTCGTCGAGTAAATAATGACATCATGTATTCATATTAGTGGGGAGTTATGAAGTTTTTATGTTATTATCAGGGTCCACGATACGAGCCATAAAACGGTTTCAACTGGCCTCAATCTATTATAAATTTATTTTTGTTTACAATAATTATAGGTACCCACTTATTGGTTTTTCTTATCAAAAATCCGTTTCAACATGTCGTGTTGGCATTAATCATGAAAATAAGCTGGATAAACTGAAATGCGTATTTCTATAATAACAGGGGCGCAATTTCAATGAAAAACTGAGAATCCTCATGCTCCCTATTTTTTCAGTTGGTCTTATGATGACATAGACTGATCGGTGGGCTATTATTCATGACTTTTTAAAGCAATTATAACCTTAAAACATCACGACCTAAATAGAAGATTTTATTTGATATGCATACAAGTGAAAGGACAACGACTTACGACAGTTAAACTTCCAGAATTTTCTAAATTCTGAACTTTTTAATCTGATCCAAACTAACAATATAACAAAAAGTACCAAACTTGGGCAATCGCAATAAATAAGCAGTATACTTGAAATAAATAAGATTGCAATGTAACTTCAACCGACCAATTAATTATTAATGTTGTTTAAGTCCGGTAAGGCGGCACATCTTATAATTTCTGTAGATAAATAAAAAAAGACGTTATTGTATTCATAAATAGAACGATTGATATTTGATGTAGATGAAAATTACCTAAAAAATGATTATAAAACAACATTTCTTGATATAATATCTTCAATATTCTAATTCACAGTAAAAGCTTGCACTATGTCTTAATATGTAGGTACTAACAATTTTAAAAATGCTAAAACTGTTGAAAAAAAAAAAGTTTCACATTTGAAGTACCCATAATATTTTTTATTTTTTATATGCACGATACGAATCATGCTTGAGATTGCTTGACTGAGACATGCTTGATGTACATAAGATGCACTTACGTTTAGAGCACCCCAAAATATAACACTGCATTGAAATACCGGTCCTATTAACTACATTATTACATAATATTTTGTATAATATAATTATATTACAAAACAGCACTTCATCGCGTATTAAAACTACTTATTATTGACAAATTAAAATATAGTATATACTATTTTTAACATCCAATCATGTAAACCTATACAATAATAATAATATACGATATCCGTCAAACTAGTTTTGCTTGTTTGGAGCAGTCATATCCACGACCCATATAAATACGTAGATTAGATGCGCTGCATTTTATTTATTTATATATATATATATATATACGTGACGTGTCCGACCTTTTGTTTCCGCATCGCGGGGCAAGGAAGATTAGAGTCGTTTGAACCGTTTTATTGGGCCACTTCACCTGCCGTTGCTCTGCATCGCTATAATATTATATTGGAATTGTTTCGAGTTCACGGCGGATTATACACGAAATCTCCCCCGCGCATTGTTCCCGGTTTACAGCAGTCAAAAATAATCACGGGACACGCGACTATACGGCGGTGGCGGAGCACGCCCCGACTCGCGCATCGCATTTCAATCGGTATCCAGTTACATCGCAGCCGACTGAAATTAATATGTATCTACCTGTCTGCCCGTGTGCGGGTATATATATATACTATATTATATATAAGGGGTGATTTATAAATATATCCGACATGTATATGTATATTATATATAGTTACATTTTACCTATATTACACATGTGTATATAAAACAAATGTCGCCAAACATCGTTGTAGTGGTGTCGTACCCATTATAGGGCCCATAGGTGTGTACATATTATTACAAACCTATACTTTTATGATTTTCCGTCCCGATGAACTGACGTCTAATCACATTCAGATGTTTAATTTGAGCAGAGACCCAGAAACCAATTTATTTTTACTTACTACTGAATTCAATGCACAAAAGACATCAACACTTATATAGGTATAAATAAACAGGAATTACAATTTATGAACAAATTCTGAAAAATACATTATTATTATTCAATAGAACAGATGGATGGTATAAATCAATTCATCACTGTATAGTCTAACCTTACCTGACAACCAGAACTAGCCCTTGAAACATTTGTTAGAAGTAAGCCAGGCCTGGATGAGTCAGTTTTTGAAGCAGTCTTATGTAGTCCGGTTAAAAAGTTTTAATTATCAGCTAGGTTGGTTTTAAACAACTGAACCGTACATATATTATTATACACATTAGTTGTTATATTCTACTATACTAATTGTTAATCAAATATCTCATTCATGTTAATCCTGCAGCAAAGCCAGCAAAAATAAAACTGTAATTTTATTTTATTTTATTATATTTCTGTTTGATTTATTACGGTTGATGTAAAAACAATATAAGAAAGAACAAAAGTATGATGTTATTTCTATGTATATACGATTTGTAGAATTACGACTGATTTGAATTAATAATCATATATTTGTTTTATATAATTATTATTCATATTCAATACACGTTTTCCATATGCGTCATGAAAATCACTTGTGTTTTGATGATTCGAAGTAATTCATAGAAATATTGCTGTATACACAAATGTTAACAAGATGAAAATGTGTCAATGTATTATAACGAGCAATGGCAGCTTTGGCGATTATTCAATAGGGTACTTTGTGAAGAAGAGCCTCTCATCAACTGACACCTTAGCTCTGAGGTTTTTGTAAAAGGAAATAAATTTATTTGAGCGTGCCGTTTCCGCCCGGAAACATCAACAAAGCGGCAGCTTTTTGAGCACCTCTCCAACTTTGAGTGTCCTCTTTCTTTGCTCGAAGAACCCGTCTTGGCTACTTGAAACTTGATCAGTCCGCACCTCGTCCTTTTTATTGGTTAAACCAAATTACATACCAGATATCGTGTAATTTCAATAATAATGCTACGTATTGAGTCTGTATAATTTTTACCACCATTATATAAGTAATAAGTGTAATAAATACAACTACTCATTATTATTATAAATTATAATTACACGAAACTTCAAATTGAAATCAACTTATAGTGAAGTATGTATAGGTCTATGTGCAATTATTGGCATGCATAATACCGCCAATAGTAAAAGCATAGTATAGAAATTGCTTACACAAAGATAAAATATTAAAATTTACTAATAAAATATTTATTTGAAAAATTAGACCTTGAAATATATAATAATTAGGTAATAAAACTATTTTAATTAAAACAAAAAATGAAAATCATAATATGAATATATAATAATTGTATGCTAAATGTAATTATATTTATATGGTTACGTTGTTCACAAAATATAGAAAATTAAAAATAGTAATGCGTAGTATAGCAGAGTAGGTACTTATACATATATATAAGACGTTGTAGATTTTAAAACTTACTAGTTATTTCTAATCAAATAATACCAGTACTTAGGTACAACTTACTCGTAATTGTTTACATCAATTTAAATATTTTAAAAGTTATTCGGATAACATATTGCAATCATACTCTATAGATCTCATACGCATATTATATAAATACTATAACATAAGAACTCCGAGATTATTTTCACAGCAAAAGTTAATAGTCCTAATAAGTATTGCACATACATTTAAAATTTAAATTCAACTTTAAAGCTTAAAAGCATAATGACTACAAATTAAGTCTGAATATTATTTACATAATTGAACGATTAGCTGATAGTAAAATGTTTTTCTTCAAAAAAAAATCCACATTAAAAATTGTTACTTATAGTCTGAAAATTCTCCAAAACGCTATGTGCGTGGCAATGTTAATTTGAAAAAGTAAATCATAATTAATAAATAATGAATGCCTTTTAGCTTACAAGCAACATTATATATTTTTTTAATGCTTAATATTTCGGTAAAATAAAAACAGCCTATTGTATTGGACAACCGTGAATGTGGAATTATTTTTAATTTGATAAATTGTTGTAAATAGGTAGGTATGCTATATTGTTTTTGTAAATCGCTTTAATAGTGATGTGACATAATTTGCATTTTACATATATATTAAGCCCTTGTAATATAATTGTTTGGTATTCGTGTTAAATTATAGATTTAACCTACCCATGCCATCAGTTTTCATTTTTAAAATTTGTTACTTTGATAAATTATAATTATAATTTGGATTTGACTATGCCCCTTACGGATATACATATGGTATCCATGGTGTTGCAAGAACTACTGACTCGTAAAATCATTGATTATTAACGATTAGGCATAGCGATAAACGTTTACAATTCCATGACATGTGTTTAATCGGCGACTATTGGTGGGACTTTGTAGCATTTTAGAAAATTATTTTATCGTTACATATGATTATTAATTATATAATTTATGAGGACGTTTATTTCGATTTTCAGAACTTTCATGAGTGTTAGTACACAATTATAGTATAACAGATAGGTACCCACGCATTGAACTATACATTTATGGAAAAATTAATGTTGTAATTATAGGTAACTACTGTAGGATTATTGTTATGTATGATGGATTTGGTAGCTCGAGGTAAAAAGAATCTTACACATCCTATGAAAAATAATAATGTAGTTCTTTATTGCTTCTTAAATATTATGGCATTTATGAGTTATATGTGATGTGGCAAGAGTGCTGCCATGTCATGTTCCGATAGGACACGGAGATCAATAATTGAATAATAAATATAAGAATATTACACATATCTATTGACATAGGTACAAATATGTTTACTAGTGTGCCACCTTGCCAACAAAAACAAAAAGGTGTAAAAGTGAGTTAGTAAAGTTTATTAAAAAACATTGATTATACTTGTAAATTCGATTTTGAAAAAATAATATATTTCGAACATAGTGAATAGTCATATTACAATTTAAAAATAATCGTTATTTGGTATATTTTTTGAAATCACGTGACATTATGCCTAATTTTTAAATTATTGAAATTTCCGGTAATATACTCGTATATCTAATGACATCCATTTGACTGCAAATTATGATCATTTGAAAAATAATTCCGTTTTATTATTTCCATTCGTATGTCTAACATCATGTAGAATTCCGATTCTATAGACGTGGCGCACGGCGTATGCCCCTCGTATATTATTATATTATTATAAATATACCGTCAATAAATGTTCCTCTTTCATTATATTGACGGGAGCTGCCTGCATTAAAAATTGAGGTAGTTATAATCCCTAGTGATTACTGCGTTGTCGACTTATAACGATTTAGGTGGGCCTTAACGACGCACGCGACTTTTGAAATAATAATAAACAAAAGGGGTAGTTCTGGGATGTGCGGGCGAACGGTCGACCGGTTGTACGGGGTAGCGGGTGTAGCACGGCGGCAGTGGGGCTAGCGGCAATTATTGCATGTCAGCGAGGCCGTACACCAATCAAATACTAATAAAGAGCACACGCGCCAGGGTTTTTGCAAAACAAATAAAAATAACCGGGAGCAAACAGTAGGATTTTTAAAAATGCTTTTTAAATTAAATCTGACTGCGGCACCCCGCGTGTGACTCGCGAGTTTTCGTTCGTGATAATTGACGCTTCGGCCTTCGAATGATTATACAAATTTTGGGCGCAACCGCCGATGTTTTTAATACAAAAACAATTTTATTTTTGTATTTTTCTGCACGCTGATGACGTTATGTTTAGTTGGTACGCGAAGCATTATCATCTCGTCATCGCCCGCTGTTACTTATCTTCTTCGTTTTGACTACATTTCAGCCTATATAAAAACTTGGCATCAATATAGGACACATAAAAGGAAATTTGGAGAAGAGTAAAAATTCATAATAATAACCATAATAAAAAACGTATACAAAAACGACCCTCGTGCGTTCTAATAATAATATACACAGCGATTATTGTCAATCCGAAGATCAGTTCCGGTTCAGTTCACATGCATGAAACACGCTTACCAATAAAACGCAAATTTAAAGAGATAAACATCGATTATTTCGAACGTGGATTACTATAATGGCAAACAGCAAACTCACCTGGTCCGCGGACTAAACAAACTTGACGGATACATCCCCCGTGTACACACAATGTTATATTATAGGTATAATAATATAAGATTTACTATATAACTATACAAAACTAAGTATCGGTCTAATACTATAGGTACCCGTACTAAACGAAACATAAATTGTAAACAAATTCGATTGTACTCAAATGGATAGTATACGGTAAATGAACATTTAAGTGGTAGATACTATATGCACAATGTAGGTACATAAGCGAAAACATTTTTTTTCGAGATCAACTACAATATTATCTTTTTTGTATATTATAATAGATTTTAAAACATCGAATAAAAAATGAATATTATGTTTAAAAAATTATTATTCTTATAGGTATACAGGAAAAATGTAGTATAATATCTATATAATAACATTCAAATATTTATAAAACTTGTACTAGTAGTATTAATGTATTTGATATATATTTTTACAAAATCTATACCATACGACTGTACATTATATTAGAAACTTACCGTACATTTTAAACTGTAAAATAGTATACAATATAGGTAGCCAGGTGCCCAGGTATAGTTAATGCCTATATTATTAGGAATTCAGAATTTATTTACCTTCTATTTATAAAAAGTACTAACAACCGCGGCTTAGTTATATTTATGGCTTCACAAAAGTACGAATGAATATAAATAATATTCGTAAAATATTTCAAATGTATAAAGCCAAATGTTGAAAATTATATGTGTATTGTAAATTACAATAAAAAATACGTTCATCGCTCCGCTCAGAATCTAAAACTATTTTTTTAAATTATTTATGAAAAATAAACTTTTTATTCTAATATACCATATTTTAATATTATGTATAAAAATATGTACTATTACGAAACTCCAAAACCATATTTTTTCTTAAGATAGATAAAAAAATATTTTAAAAAAACAGTTAAGTACATATATATTTACTGTATTTATATGCATTATAACATATTGCATTACATATAAAATATAATTTAGTATTTAGAACGAGGTAATGTCTTGAATCAAATTTGCACCTCACTTATAAATATAAGTCTTAAATACAATCTATTTATATTCAATATAAGTATTGAATTTTACAATGAAATTGATCGATATATGTACAACATTATTAAATTCATAGTTCTACTAATGGGTATTCTTAGGCCTTATCAAATATATTGTACATAATACGTATATAATACATTTTTAATGAAGCAAAATCAAAATAATGCTTATATCTCCGTTAGCGTAGACTGGTACGTACACTGGTACAACATACTTCTACGGCGTACCAATTCCCGGATTAAAATAACGTAACCCTCGGTGATGTTTTTTTTATTTATAACACAAAACCAAGAATGGACAAAGGCCCAAAAGAATCCGCTTGAAGGAAACGATGCAATATGGTTTCCAAAGGAATGATTTTGAATTAAACTCTTCTACAATTATGATGGTTGCTTATAATTTGTTCAAACCACATTTCCACAGCAGGAATCTCTGACCTTACTCTCTTGCTCTTTTATACGTACTTATTTAAGATTTTGAACAGAGGACGAGGGATCTATTTTATTCTTACTTCATTTCATCGTTGGTGGAACTATTTTTGTTATAAATACGTGAGTTGTGACAAAAATAAAGGTTTTTTGTGATATTATGTTACTATTGTATTTAAAAAATATGATTAATCAACACTAAAATAACTTAAGATAATATTTATTATAGTATATATAAATAAAAAACCATTTATCATTTACTTATTCACAGTAAAAATAAGTACATTTAATAGTTTAAAACAAATTATAGTTGATGACACCTAAAGCAATTGACGTTTTAAATTTAAATATTAGCCCAAATTATAATATTATTAAAATAATATTTATGTTACGTGTATGCTACAGTCAATAGGTATTTAATTTCTATACAAACTATATATTAATAATGTAGTTGTACATCCTAACATTCTGCAGTATAGTATATTTACATGTTAATAATAAACTTAATTTCTTAAAGTGAATATATTCAAAATATACTTTATAACAACGCTTATGCCTAACTAATTTTAATCATTTTAGTATAATGTATTCAGAGTATTACATATTATTTGATATTATTCTTAAAATATCAATGAATAATCCTTAGTGTCGAAGTAGGTTTTAGTGGATTAAATTCGATACCCTGACAGGCAAAAGAGAATATTATTATTATAAATCGTAAATATAGGGGAGCTACCCGTTATAATATGTACAGCTCGGATGTTTACAGAACTCTTGACTAGGTACATTGCATTTAGAGCAGGCAATGGACGTGATCGTTATGAAGTCTGACTTAATGTATTCCAGAATCGATTAAGTATAGTTTGCGTTCAGACATAAATATTAAATAGAGTAAAATGATTTCATATGTAAAATGTAAAAACGGTATAGAGAATAGTGCAGTGGTGCGATTCTTGGTAGTGGGCAGTAGGTAATAGCATTAAAAAAAGGTGATAATTATTGAAAAATTAAAAAATGTACTCAAATATAATTTATGTTGTTTAAATGTTTTAACTGTAACCAATAACGAAGTAAAAATCTAGATTCATCAGAAAGAAGCCTAATACTACAGTACATTACCATTGATTATAAACGACCAATAATATATCATTAATCCTCTTATAATAGGTATTCAGGTATTCTCCGCAAAGCACTGCAACACTGTAACAGTAATTATTGACTTAAAGTGAGTATACTTATAAGTCCCTTTACCTATAAGAATACTCAAGTTTGACAATTATTGGACACTGGACAGCATTACTAGATTATTTATTACAGCTAATAAAAGTAAAAACGAACTATCACTCAAAAAAGTATTTTAACCACTAATTTCTATATACAATTACAGTAGGTACTATACATAATAAAAACATAGATGGTAATCATATAAAAATACAACCTTAATATTTTATTATTCCTGTAATAAGTACTCCATGTAATATTGATATCGTAAATCTTATAAAAATAAGAATAATAAAAATAAAAATATTGTAATGTAGGTTATTGGTAAAAAAAAAAATAATTAATGCCCAAAAAGAGGTACTACTACCAATGGACCAATCCCTCAATACGTCCTTTGTGCATTTTTTTAATTTTTTATTCAATAAAAAATACAATTACTATTAATTATAATATATATTATGAAAAAAAAAATACAGATGTTGTACACTATTTACTGTTTTTCAGAATTAATCTTAATGATAATACTCAAATTTAACTTTGAAGGTGCATAGATTCAATTTTTTATATTTTCTACTGTACCGATCGTGAAGCCCTCAATAAATTGAACATAACCTACTTCAAAAATCACTCATTGTTGTTATTGCAATTAATAACTAATACTCTGTTCCCAATTTCCTGGAAGTGGTGTATAAATCGAAACTACGATTTTTGCAGTTGAACCATTTAAAAATGTACCTACACCTATTGTTTATTATTAATATATTTTTTTTACTCTTCAAGAAGATAATGAGCCACATTGAAATAGAAAATAGTAATACAAAATATATTATTTATTTTCGATCGTGAATAATTGTAACTTTAGAAGAGCTTTTTTTTATTTTTTCAGTAATCGGTATTTTTCCCAAGTGTAAGAAAAAACAACCGACAACCGTCGAAATATTATATTTTATAGTTTTTCGAGTATGAATTATTATTAATTTTAAATCTACGTTAAAAATTACAACATTTTCTTTACCAATCGCTAAGGGAAGTAATCAATCCGTATCTTAACATGAGATTTTCTTATATTGTATAAAAATTATTTTCTATTATTCTTGATAAAAAATTACATTTGCTTACGTAAATTATAGCGTTGTAATAATTCAAACATTTCAAACTATTCATTGTAATGGGACTTCAGAATCATTTGCCATTTGCATATTAAGTCATTTTTTACTCAAAATTCTAGAATAATATAATTTTTCAGGCTCCGATTAAAAGATTAATTATATATTTTTAAATAATATGTCTGACGTAAATTCGTAAGTGTCTTGTCAAATATATTTTTTTCATGATAAATTTATCGATTCTTGTTCAATTAAATATACATAATATATTTGAATAATGTGTCGCACTGTCGCAGAAGTGCACAACAATTTGAACACAATACTAATAATAGTTAAATATAGATATGCCATCATTACATTATTACTATTATTATTATTGTTTCTCGTCCATTAGTCCATAGGTACACGACCGTGAGAGTGCGCAGTATACATGGCTATATGTGTGTGTACGAGGGTTGAAACTAATTAATAATACGAGCCATGAAATATTCCATTGATTGCCGGTATGGGGTTAGCTGTAATTTACTTTCCGTAAGTATGCCTACTACTGTATACCTATTACTGTATACCTATGTATATATTATTAAGCAACGTGTGTGTGTGTGTGTGTGTGCATACGTATAATAATAGGGTATATTAGTGTATATAAATAATTATAGACATAGTATAAATGTAAGTATATATTATAATATAAAGTACTCATCATATATATGCGCTTTATGTATATACAAGACTGGCGAAGGTTAACCCTTTCCCGCACAGCTACGAGTATAGAATATATCTGTATATAATAAATAATAATAATAATATATGAATTTATCGGATCACTGTAGCTGCAATAACAGCAGCAGCAGCAGCACGGAGTATGTCGTACATATATATATGCACACTTATGGTGGGTTATACTATACACATTTTGAAAATTTTAAAGGTTTTCGCCAACCATATACCGGGTGGAAGGAAGGGGGGGGGGAGGGATTAATCTAGAATACATAATATTATATATATAAGGGACACATGGTAAGGCGGTGCGGGCAGTGGTTGCAGGGTAAATATTTACACGGGATACGCCGGCGGACCGGAGCCCCGACAAATCCAAGAGGTCGTCAAACACAAAACTCGGGCGCATCTTGGACCCGTCCCGCTACCGGCTCTTCGAGTACCAATATATATATATATATATATATACATTCGTTTACGTTATATACGTACACAAGCAGAGTAAGGGCAATATTTATTTTCCTACTCTGCCGCCGCCGAGTCGGTCCCGTCGTATACACGATCTTCAGCGGACAGCGCTTCTATGTATATAATACGCACAATAGGTACAGGGTGTTACACCGTTTTTGTTTTAATTTATATTTTTGAAATATGGTTTTGTGAAATGTGTGATTTCATTAGGAATGATCTTCGAATTTCTAACATTCAAACGCGTATAATAATTTTTAGTAGGTAACCAGCTGTACTCAGTCGATACTCGAAATACAACAATTAATAAAATTGGTGTTTTCGGATTTCTTTTATAATAAGTATTAATTAAAGTAACTAGTATACTTAAAAAATTAAATTACTAATTTTCATTACTAACGTAGACAATCACGAAGTTATGTAGGTACGTTTTAAAATAGGCAGAGGATGCGTAAAAGAGTATAAGTGGTCTATAGGTAGATCGGTGTGTGTATATGATGATCAATGGCAAACACGTTATATTGTGACAAGTGCGTCGATTAGACATCACCTCACTAGACAAATATTATATTAAAAAAATAACCTATCAAAATCCAGTCAATTACCACAGATATAGATAATAAACTAGATTTCTAACTTGTATAAATACACAAGCGGGCCGGACGACGCCAATTTCCGCCGTGTTGTTTGAGGAGTATGGACGTATCACGTATAGTATTTTATCAATTTGTATCGTTGTTATTATTCACAGATACATTTTATCATAATTCATGAAATCAGAAATATTGACAATATTAACTTAATTATTTATATTTTATATATATTTATGAATATATATTTTTTTAAATGATTAAACAATCTGTATCCGTTATACTAGACACAATAAGAACATGTGATAAAATTTAACATGTCGTGAGGTTTTGATGAAAGAAGCCACCCAATGATAATAATTTCTGTTAGCTTGATAATATTTATATTTATTTTAATTTAGTTTAATTTAGTTAAAGAGATCACGACACCACTTACACTTCAGGCGTCTCGGAGGATTTTCAGGTATTGTGGGAGTGGCCAAATTTTTTATTAGTTGATTTGGATGATTATTTAAACGAAAATTGAACCTTTTATAAACAATTTTAGCTTCATAATTTATTGTTGTGAGTTGTAAGTCTGTGTGTAGTGTATGAATGTATGATTTGACACTTAGGGTGGAGCATTCATTCATTTTCTATGCGCAATATTTTTAAATGTTTGGATTTTCAAAATATTTGTCTTTTTCGACCTGCCCCAAAGCTGAAGGCCGTAGGTCCAAAGTGGTTTCAATAAGGTTTTGTAAACAACCAGTTTAGTTCTTATAGAGGTATAATTATTATTCAGTAAGGGTTTAAGCAAACGAAGATGATAATTCAATGCTAATCTTTTAGTTCTGATGTGATGAGCCCAATTTAATATTTGATCTAGAGTAAGGAATTTGTATTTTATAATAGTTTATTTACACATCAAAAAAACTTGACAAATATTTAAGTATCTAGGTATCTCAAAAAGCCAAAAACATAGAAAAACTAATTTTACTGCTATACACAAGGTTATGACTACAGTGTATTAAACAAAATTGTTTTATGTAACTTTTGTCTTTTGTGGACAGAAGCTTTCAAAATTGAAGAGCTTAAAATGTTGATGTAAGAGTGTATACGAATATTTAAATATATGCTGCTTACTTGGTTAATAATATTTATCTTGTGTGGATGTGAATGCATGTCAGTATCTTCAAAACATTCATTTGCTTCTGGAAGTAAATTTGAACATAGCACAAGAGAGTTTTGAACCATTATCATTATTTTTTGATCCATATTTTTTACAAATAATTGCCCTTTGTCAATAATTACACACTTAAAGTATTAGTCGGTTAACTTTGACGATTTTGAAAACATTTTTAGATGCTAGCTGAAGACCACCTCGATTTTTTAAATTTATCAAGTTATTAAATGCTTTTTTTATTTTTTTGAAAATATGCACGGTCATTTGTGTTATTTAATACGTTAATTAATGACTCAATATCATTTGGACACAGCAAAACCGGGATAAGTTTTTTAAACTTTATAGCCAGAAATATAATATAATAAATTATCAGTAATAGTTTTGATAAACGGATCGTTGCTAACATTATCTATATCTGTGCTAATTCCTATTGTTGATTATAATGAGGCAATATGTGTCAGTGGCACCCAGTGCCAACTTTTCAAACACCCATCACGGTGTGACACCTTTTATGATAATATAATATATTAATATGACTTTATGTACCTACATGGTAAAATAAAAAAAAATACATACCTTGGTAGTATACTAATAAAAATTTTTTTATGTCTAAACCGAAATTCGAAAGACTAGTTTTTGTGTTATTTAAATTAGTGTACCTTTACTAAAGATAATACTTTTGAACTATGGAGGCTTGATGATTTGAAAATTACAGTAATTACTAATTATTATCTATTAATATTTTATAATTTGTAAAAATTATCCGAGTATAATATATGTAAGAAGGTATAGGTACTAGATTAAATAATATTACATAGGTATATATTATATTTTAAATGCTTATAAAACCATTTTTAAGGGCTATAGTATCCTCAGTATATACATTTTAATAAACCTAACTCAGAAATTACTCGTACAAACTTTTAGGTTTCAACTTTCAAGTAAGAAAATTTGACAAACTTCAAGTTGATACCAAAGACACCCTGTACGAATGTACTTGCCCGCAATGAATATGCTGGTGTACATAAGGCCCCAACGATATACATAAGGGACTCGGTTAACTAAACAGTTGGGAGAATATTATTTTTTCATCGTCCGTGGTCCGTCACCTCTGCTCATACCCGCCTCATCCGTCGTTACTCCCTGCGATCGCACCCACGAACGTCGCCATCAAAATATATGGTTTCGCAGAAATGTTCTTGTCATTTCTTTTCACGGTAATATAATTATAATATTACATACGCGAGCTCTGAAGGGGTGAGGTAGGTACCACAGTGCCATAGCCAAACAACAACGTGACTTCATCGGATTATCTCGTGGCATTTTGTATAATTTGATTTGGCACAATTTAATTGTGCTCTCAGTCTCGACGGCGCCACAGTTGATCTCGCATGATGGAAACACGACGCAGGGGCGGTCTCGATGCACTCCTAAAATATTTAAATAATAAAGAGATGACGAGGGGATACAATAAGAACTGTGTACGGTATCGTTTATATTTTAAAACAATATTTTAGGAATACTTAATATTATGAGAAAACAATATTACCTCATGTTACTTTATTACAACTATTTATATATCATAGAAAATAACCAACATATCACATATTCATGGTACCTATAAGATGACAATAATAATTATTAATACTAAAATGCAAATATATATCTGCTTATATATATAATGATGAATCATTCTGAGTCAACTTACTTAATAAAGCTCAAGGCAATTGTACGACCCTATGTCACTAATATACGTAGTTCTACAGGTAGTTTAATATATAATACAGTACCTATGGGCTATAATCTATATGCATACTAAATACGCATATTATACCATTATAATTGATGATAGTTAATCGGCAACCAGTATAGAATAGTAAATACGTATATGCTAACACGTACAAGTAAAATGCAATAACAACAGGCACCTAGTGCGATATACAATGGTTAAAAAATCTTAAGATTATACAACAATATACAACAGGTACTCAGTCTATACCGAGTTAAAATATAATTATTTTTACTCATCGATTTATTATTTTATCTCATTATTTTACTTGTTTGAAGTATATTTACTAAATACCTATATAGGCTAATACGACGAACTATATTCAATATCTCTCATCATTAAAATATACTATTCCACCGTTTGATAAGTACTTTTATTATAATAATAATAACAAGCTATATCCGTTTATTACACAATACTATGTTCTTTTCGGTAAATACAAAATCATACAATCGGGTCTCACGGCCTTTTTGTAATACTTTCCATTCAAAGGTACCCGCAGTATAATACACCGTCGTATTAGCACACCCTCAATATTTCCATTATAATGCACAGTCTAAATACCCGAATTTAATTCTACCTGTCTGACCATTTGATGTATATATTTTTTATATATTTTTTTTTTTTGTATGTCGTTTTCGTCGCATCGGTCCGGATCTCGACGTTTTTATCGATCAGCTAGCGCATTCATAAACAGTTTAATTACTTATAGTCGTACCTACACAGGTACAATGTAATATGTGAGGAGACATTTAAGGTCCAATTTGCTATTGTCGGTAAAATAAAATCACCGACAAAGGCGATTTATATATTGCGTAGCTGTGACCCGTGTAATACGCGCGTTTAAATGTTGCCGAAAGAATTTCCGGTATAGCAAAAATGCGGCATAGTTCCTGCGCGCGACTCCTTTGTAAGCGAACCGACTGTCGAGGATCGTAGCGTTATCGTTTCGCGGTATGGATGATGAACGTCACGTAGATAGGTACCTGTATAATATAATAAGCGTGTAAATACCATTATCGATGGAACCGGTCGATTGAACAGTGTTTTTGCACTTGTGGGATCTAATACGAACCGACGCAATGGGTACAAACACACACCCGCACAATGAACATTTTTAGGGAATATAATACAAATTATTATACAACGACGATAATGACGGAGGTAAAAAAAAAAAAACTCCGCCGATGCACTTGTACAGCTAAAAAAAAAAAAAAAAGACCTCCGAACAGTGAGCTCAATGAACCGATCCGTCTATTATCCCTTTAATCCGAACAAACTCTCCGGATCCCCCTTGTTGTTATTCGGTAGCCTGTGCACAATAGGGGCAAACTAGTTGTCTGTATTACACGGAGCTCTATACATACACCTATATAATATAATATGTATAGGTATATATTTGTCGAATATAGCTAACGAGCACGCACTGCAGATCCTGGGTAATTACCTTATGCCAGGATTATCCACGGACAACAACAAAGTTTTCGTGTTTTTATTTTCTTGGCGAAACTTTTAATTGCGTGCGTTATACGTACCTATGCATCATTTTTAAGCCGAATTTATATACATTATGTAGGCGTATATTGTGATGAATATAAAGCGTTCAAGAAATTGCAGAGCATCGAAAGAACTTTTACTTATAACATACAGATGAAAATTGAAAATTCTATGTTACCTCTTATACAAGCAAATATATTTATTTTCAAATTATACCTAGGTGCCTACCTCTAATTATTGTGGCAATAATATTATTATCATTTATTTATTTATAAATAGGTAGTACACAAATGGACAAATTATTCCTCCCGTATAAACTATAAGTCAGTGCGACAATGCGTTTATAAAGGGAATACTTTTTTATTGCTTAGAATATAGGTAGCTATTATCAAAAGAAAATACTATATTATATTGAATTCAAGAAAATATAAAATCAATAATATGCTTGGGTCAAAAAGTTCATCCTTATTATAGCCATAAGTAAACATTTTAACAAAACCATAAGGCTATTAAACGTAGGAGTAGGGATACTGACACTCAATACTCCCCAGTCACCACCTAAATATAATGAGAGTAACCAATACCAACCGAATTGCAATTACCTACTGACAATTTTTTGTCGACAACACGCCTGTCACTATTATATTAACTAACCTATAGGTAGTTACTAAGATTGTATACAACCTGTCTAGTCTATTGTACAACCCGTCTAGTTATATGGATACATATATAGAGTATAGAGTAATGCATTTAGTCGGTGTAATACTCGGACTGCTGTGATAGTATGATAATTGATAACTGATAAGTACCTACCTATAGACTTATATAATATGTATAATGTATTAATGTATACATACTAGTAAACTACTACGAACATAGTAAGTACATACAATACATCAACTTTATAGGTTGTCACTAGTTAGTTAGGTAAATATAGGTATAATTATCGTTTACACGTTTACTATATGTGTATATTCACACACGTGTTCCACAACCGACTTCAGTGGCGTATATACGAATTATTTTCACTATGGGCCGATTTATCAATTATCACTAAACAAGCAGCATAGACATAATTATACATTTTTAAGGGAGCAGCTGTTATATAATTAAGAATTATGACATATTATATAGTTCAAATAAAAATTGCGCAATTCAATTTTATAATTATTATGTAAAATTAATTTTTTGTTTCTTTTTTTAAAAATATTGACAGTGTCGTTTGTATATTTTAATGTTATCTTACTATAAATTTAACATCAAAGTCAATAAGTCATTAAAGCAAGTCCCGTCAATATATCTAACATTTCCTTGTAGATTACTCAAAAATGATTTTAATCAACCGGCTAACTTAATCATGGTGAAAAACTGTTAACAGTGTAAATATACATGCAATGCTTTAATTGAGCCTGCAATTTCACTATGGGCTCTGGCCTAGGGGGCCTCTCCCCTATATACGCCACTGCTACAGTCCCAAAACCCTACAGTACCAGCCTCAGTTGCCGAAGTTTAAAAAAAATAAAAAATAACATATGTGTATATAGTTATAGATAATTTATTTATTCCTACGTAGTAGGGTAAAATATTTTTAATTGTGGTAATAAAAACATTAGATAAACATTTTATCATACTCCTAAATCAATATAATCAGTATAATATGATTTGTTATAGTTACATTTTTGTCGATATAATTTTTGTATAAATGTAGTATATATACAAACCTACAATGTTATAATTAAACTCCAAATGTTTTTTGACTTATAACTCATAACACTGTATATTATGTACCTATAGGTAAGTTCATATTTATACTTAAATTTTTTTTCTATTACAAGTTATTTTTTATATATAATTAATAGTTAAGCATAAACCATATTCAGACATAAAATTATTTATACTTGAAATTTTTCATTGAATAAATAGGTTAAAAAATATGTTTCTTATTAATTGAGTATCCGCATATAAAATTGCCTAAATTGGCTATAATAATTTATGAATTATTAATTATGAGTATACTGAGTATAGTATACACGTGTTCACTGTTCGCATTTATGTATAATTTTTTTTCTGGACTTTGTTTCCGTCTACCATTTGTAAGTTATGATGTATATTTGCAGATGTACACTAGTTGGGGGGTGTGTGGAGCCAAGACCCCACAATTCGTTACATGTCTACCCCTGGAAGGGCTACAGCCTACTCCCAAACAATTTTACCATCCTACGCGTATGATTGCTCTGCTCTTTTTGGATATTAAAAAATTGCTTCAATAGATGTAACGTGAGACAAAAAATGCAGATAGGTAGGTACCAACAACTGGTTGAAATAATAATTTCCAGTGTTGAATTTGTTAGTAGGTACCTATCTAATCTTAACTAAATGCGATGGCTGATGCTTTAGATGACGACTAGGAAATTTATCTGGGCATTTTCAAAGGCCCAATAGTTAATATCGCACTTGTAAGTAGTTTACAAGACTTGGAGAAACCGATAATATTATAAAACTACAATTAGAGTGGCTATTTAATTCAAGGGAAGTGAGTCCGTGAGCTTAAACTGGCTGGGGCTTTACAAGATATTTACTTGAATATAATAATATGTATCTTACAAATCTTCTTATACTTACTAAGCATAAACGCTGTAATTATGTTTATTGATACTATA
Source organism: Myzus persicae (assembly GCF_001856785.1). Classification (NCBI taxonomy): domain Eukaryota; kingdom Metazoa; phylum Arthropoda; class Insecta; order Hemiptera; family Aphididae; genus Myzus; species Myzus persicae. The sequence continues at coordinate 147,957 of NW_019101697.1, forward strand.
TTGATGCTAGATGCAAAAATGTGGCCTGGTGTAACGGTCAAAATTCAACGACCAATAAAATTGTGTAGGTATTATGCGATAGTGCTCTCCAGTCTCCGTTCCGCTGGCGTCTCTGCCCACGCCCAAGGAAAACGCCGATACCTATATTCTAATCGGCGTATAGTGTATACACAGTACACACACACACACTAATACACTATCACCGCTACACCCGTAGTTTGGATGTGACCGGCTGGCACGTTATTATTAATTACTGATCCAATTGTTACAAGAATATCGACCAATCAAAATAATGTTACCGATTATATACCATCGTCGCATTTCGCGTGTGATGCACGACGCATCCGACGCTGGCACACATATTCGTTTCTATTTTTTTGCCTTTCCACCGGTCAACATGAAGACCGAGTACTGAGTAGAAACAACCACCTCACCGATGGTGTCCTAGTGACGATGCCCAGGACCGCACGCGAAATGGTAATACGCGTATTTATTGTTATTCAGATATTCGTAACTAGCCGGTATTCTTTGTTAATTATTAGGTATTAATGTATTATCATTATCATCATGTAGGGGTGTAAAAACTAAGCTATGTTTATGTGTGTATATTATTATTATTATTATTATTATGTACGCAGTACGCTCGTAACCATAGTGGAGCCGCGCCGTGATACACTGCTATAATGCATTTATATATTATTATTGTGGGTTATTTTTTGGTTTTTGGTGCCCCTCTTTTTTGGGACAAAGTTTTTATGCCATGTGAGCTTTTCTTGCCCATAAATTAATTATTATTCTTTTTATATTTAAATTAAAGACATATTAATTCACCCAACAACTCTTTGTTAATTATTCTTCCCTGTTTTCTTTTTTTGTTTTACAAATCCCACATGCTCTGATTTCCGAATCTAGGTTGTGGGTTGGCGACTTTAAAACCAAGTTTCATCAATGTACGCTCCACGTCGAATCTGGATAAGTATCGTGCAAGGCGTTATACCTGTATCCAAAAGACCGAAAATGACAAAACAACAACCAATTTAACAATGATAAAATATTTTACCTTTATCACATATTACTTTAAATAAATAAAACACTATAGTTCCTACAGAAACTATAGTTCAAGGTATTCGAACATACGAAATGAAAAGTGGAAAACAATGTGGAGGCAACTTAAGACTATTTTTCATAACTAGCTTTTATTCCTAAAATTTTATTTCGATAAAAAAATGAGGGCGAAAGTTTAGTTCCATGAATAACATTATAATTTACAAAATACAAGTTAACATCACCGTTAGACTCTGGGATATTCTCCGAATATTAAACATTACCTATCTACTCAACATTAGTATAATACCCATAAATACCCATAGATAATATAGGTATACTTATATCAGTGGCATAGCCAGGGGGGAGGCTAAGGGGGCTGCAGCCTCCCCCGAAATGTTAATAAAATTAAAAATGTTTTTTAATGGTCTAAGGTATTCGATCAAAAACTAAACCACCGCTGCGTATAAAACTGATCAGCCCCCCCCCCCCCCCGAAAAATAATCCTGGCTACGCCACTGACTTATATATTATCTGTGAATTGTGATAATACCTACCAGACTATCTACTACTGATTGGTTGCTGCAATTTTATTTATTTATATAGTGTTAGCCCACCGGCCACCACTCACAAAGTTCTATCCTAGAAAATGTGTAAGCCCATAGTTAGAAACTTAGAACTTAGGGAATTTAAGATATACCTAGTCATTCGGCTAATGATACATAAAATCAATACGTATAACGTGAAAAATTATTAAGAAAATACGGAATGATGTATTGATGTGTAAATTATTGTTATACCTACCTAAACATTGAAAGGAAGGTACACACAAACAAATTTAATTTAGTAATTTTAATACCTAGTTGAGTGGACGATACTACGATGTCTGAAATCTATAATATTATGTTGTTGAAATAAAAATGTAAAGGCATTTATTGAAATTATCAAATTAATATTCATAGTTGTTATAAAAATAATTATGTACATTTGAGAAGTGTGATGTATTTTTAATAGGTTATATGTGTATAGACATATAGTAGAATAGAAAAAAAAATGAATGGATAGAGATGGCATATCCTACATGATGTAACTCATTTGTTATTGTTAAAATAAGACAAGAAAATTGGTTTATGAGCAAATAAAAGTCTAAATCATAAAGTACTTGATTTTGAAAACAGAAAGTAACCGATTACTATTTTACTTTTAAAGATCTTCTCTTTCGACTTTCGACCGCTGCCTCGCTGAGAAAAACTCACATAAAAGCCCTAAAATAATCTTGGGTACCTATAATTTAAAATATACTTAAATACTATTGTGCAAACAGAAGTGCACTACTATTGTTCTATGGCACTACTGTACTGATCAATAACATACCATTCAATAATATAATGGGCGATAGAATCTCGAGATTATATTATATTCAACACACTGATGTTTGTTTATTTGCCACAAAACCCGACAGGTCAGCTAAATTCCGTCGTATAAATTTTGCTATATTTTACCCTTAAAATATAGCTCACCACAACTTTCTAATTTCTACAGAACACTAATTACCCAATTTTAAAATTGTTTTGATGCATTGTTACCTACTGGTCAGAAATGTAGATCATTAATTGCTAGGCTTTAGTAATGATACTTGTGCATGGAAATTTATTTAAACCTTATATAATATTTAAAACATTTATAATAACACAAATTGTTTTACATTTTTCAGAAAACTAAAAAAAATCTTGCTCGACACAATTGAAAATTATACTATCAAAATTAATGAGGTAATAATAATGAGTAATGACCATACTGAATTGAGTTAGTTGAGTGTAAGCATCTAATATTGATTTAAACTTTTAGTATTAATATTTAATCACCTCTCCGATTTGTGTTAACACTTAACATTATTAAAATGTTCATTGTTCAAAACACTAGTTACTAACAATTTATAGGTATTTGAGGAAAAGTTTAATAACAATATGCAGTATGTAGGTATCAATAATTTAATTTATGTTATTGAAAAGTTTTCTCATTATTAATTAACATGGGATATTAGGGCTAGTGTTTTTAAAAATGTCAATACCAGTAGTTTTAAATCTTAAATCATAATAAGATACTGCACAATTTGGTCAAACCGAACTTGCCAGAAAACCTAAATTTCCTATATTAGGTACTTTTATTTTAAACTTGAGTTGGCTCCCGGGTTTTTGGAGATAATTCAAGTATAACATATTAAATTTAACACCTAAGGTTTCTATAACATAGTAATTAGTAGGTAATAGGTATACTGTATATTTAAAAGTAGATAAAAAAACGAACATAAATTAATAATAGTTAAATAGACGATAAGTAGTTTATAAAATAGGTATGAAAATACAATATTTTTTTTTTAATAAACCAGAAAATGTAGGTATTACAATTAATACCATGCAGACATAATATAGCTTAATTTAATTAATATTATTCGGTGTGTCACATGAAACAGGGTACACTTTATCACTCATTAATAGTCATTATCCTACAAATATCTTTCAATTTTATTTGCGGGACATTAATCTAGACTAATGTATCATAAATTACTATGACTTAAAATTGTTTTAACTCATGTATTATGAGTACGCAAACTTAATTTTTTTTTAAATGACTATCTCTAATTTAAATATAATTTTTAGATTGATCGATTTTTTTCAAGACATTTTTATGAATCAACTTGTCTTTTAAACTCAAAATTGGCTAAATTAGAGGTATATATATAATTTTAAAAAATTGGAATTTTTTTTTTATTTTACGTATTATTGGATTCTAAGCTAACAATAAATATTATTATTATGAAAATAATAAATTATTAACTATTTATGAATTATTATTATTTCATTTTATATAGTAACACATTATGAAATAACATATATTTTCAGGAAACAAAATTCTAAATTTCTATTTAATTTCTTTTTAACAATACTACACATTTTTATTTACAATTTAATTTATAGAAATTACAAACATAAACTATTCAATAAGTTGTTCGAGAGTCCCTTTGTTGTATAGAATCGTGTGCAGCCAAATCGACATTTAAACATTAATTTTATTTCTAATTGGGTGTAGGTATTTTTCCATCAATCAGAATTATATTTAGGTATCTATTAAAATACTATCAGTTAAGTACCTATTTTCATATGAGGTATTGTGACTCATTATTAGAACCATGTGTTATTGCGGTCTTAGTTTGCGATTTTTGTTCGTTATTGTCAATACGTACCTAGTATAAAATTATAGTTCAAATTTTGATAAGTCTTTGATAAAAAATGGTTCATTTAATAGAACAAATGCTGCTCAACATCAACCTCGTGTAAATTAAAATTTTTATTGAAAATCAAGTTTTAGCATAAATAAATATTAACCCACGTTCGTCCATTAGACATGCTGATGGTGCGCCTAAAACTATAATTCACAGGATATTTAAGACAGACAAACTACACCCTTACAAACCAGACTTTGATCGACATTTTCGCATAACAGACCCAGAAACAAGATTACATTTTACTTCTTGGTTTATGGTGACGTCTGAAAATTATTCATTATTAATTAATAATATTTAGTGGACTGATGAAAGTAAATTTAATAATAATGGAACATTAAATATGTAAAATAATCGTTAGGTCGAATGAAAATCCCCACTGGGTTGTTCTTACAAACTTCCAAACATGTTGAGGTACAATTATATGGGTTGGTTGATTGGTGGGAAATTATTAGGGACCCATTTATATGACGGAATTTTAACAGGAAGAAGTTACTTTAGATTTGTTGTGTGATGATTTGCAATTACGCGGGCATGTACCAGTTGCCCCCAAAAGTACCTTTTTTATACCAAATCCCCCCAAACTACCTAGAGGAAAAAGTACCAGTTGCCCTCACATGTTAATTTATACACAAATACAATATATAGCTCGTAAAATAAGGGAGGTAAATATACAAATCATAAATAAAATATAAAATTCAAAATTATAATAATTTGTTAATATAAAATAGAACAAAATCAAAATATAATAATTTGTCAACATATAAATAATATAAAATACAAATGTTTTGTTATAATAATTAATAACCGATTTTACAAAATCTAATCTACTAATATTTTTGTTTTTATATTTATTTTATCGGATACAATAATTGACGGATTGAATTCAAGTTCAAAGTCAGGGCATTTTTCTTTTAACATACTAAATTACAATTCATACGTTTTCGATGATTATATCCACTCAGACGCATCTAAAATTACATGTTATGTTGACAAATTATTATAATTTTGAACTTTATATTTTATTTATGATTTGTATATTTACCTCCTCTATTTTACGAGCTATATATTGTATATTTGTATTGTGTATATATTAACATGTGAGGGTAACTGGTATATTTTTAAAAACGCGATAATAGCCTTGGGGGGGCAACTGGTAAACACCCGCAATTACTCCTCGATGATTTATCTTTAGGCACAGAAACATGGGACTTACTCATAATAACCCAAAAGTCCAAAAATTTTTGAGAATAAAATTTGGTGAACAATTGATTGCAACACATGGACCAGTTGAGTGGCCAACAAAGTCACCTGATCTAACACTGTTAGATTTTTTTTTTGGCGGGGACACTTGAAAAATGTGTTGTTTACTGATCCTCCTGTCAACATTCAAGATTTCAAGAATACAATTAGACACGCATGTAACCTCTTACACGAAAATCAAATACAGCTAGCAACTACTCGTGAATTTTTATGTCGATTTGAGGTAAGCACTGTATACAACGGGGGGTTTCCGAACTATTTATTGAAAAGTTTGTTTGTAATTTTTGTAAATTAAAATTTATAATATCGACAGTATTGTTAAAAAAAAAATAAAATCTTAGAATTTTATTTCCTGAAAATACATGTTTAAGTAATGTTATTTCTTAATGTGTAACAATAAAATAATAATTCATTAATAGTAAATATTTTATTACTTTAATAATAATAATTTTGATTGGATAAGGGTGTTTAGAATAAAATAAAATTTTTTTTAGAAATTTATCCATCAACCCAAAAATATTTCAAATAGGGGTTGCCTATTGAAAAAAAATTAAGTTTTGTTGCGCATATGCAAAATTTATGAGTAGAAAAAATTTGAAGTCATAGGAATTTATAATCCATTAGTTTAGTTTGATGTCCTGCAAACATAATAGAAATAAATTAACAGCGTAATGACTAATGACTAATGAGTGATAAAGTGTACACGGTTGCTTAGAACACACAATATATGTATTTGTAGTTAATAATAAAAAAATGCATTTTTAAGTAGATAGTTAGTATCCATGAAATGAATTTTTACCGAAAAAATATATTTAAAATTGTATAGTGAACATACTTCAGATTAGGAGTTTAAAATAGTTTGTATTTATAAATTAAAATTGAGCAGAGAATATTCCAGGCACATTTATACTTAGATTGTTTTTGATGTCTATTTTATATAAACATATTCAACTATAGGAGAAAGTTTAAAAAATAGGTTGTCCTATAACAAAAATTACCCAATAAATATTAAATGGTCATATATTTAAGTAAATTAACTTAACTCTTATTTGAATACAGATAATAATTTAGTTTTCAACTGAAGTTTAAAGTACTATTATTATGATAAGCCCAAGTTATCCTAACTTTAGTTTATTATGATAATAATACCTTAAAGATTAATAGAATATTAAATTGTTTAGCTATTAAATGCAGTTTTGCAATAACCTAACTTCTGGAGTAACTATATAATATTTTTCTTTACAATTTTAAACATTATGTTTTTGAAAAAAAAAATTATAGAGATATGAGTATGACTTTAAATACAAGAATTATTTTGTAATAAAATGAAAAAATTATTTCCAAATAATTAATATTTGAATGACACTGTGTGAATTGACCAAAATGGGTGATGTGGCCTTGTAACACGGCGGCAGTAAATGTTTCTGTAACTCGGGTAAGCAAACGTACAAACTTAGGTTGATACGCAGTCTCATTCCATGTTTTTGATTGCTCATACTTCAGATGGCAGGTAAACAGGAACCTCATTAGCTGATAGAATATCGCTTGTATAGTTTGTTGGCAACAGGGTGTTTGACACAAATACAACTTCATATTATAAGGTTCTATGATGTAAAAGAGGAACTCCATCCTGAAGTCTATTAGTGCATTCTTCTCCAGTAATAACTTTCTTAATTTTTATTTCTTCTTTGATTGCCATTGTATTTAAAAGCCGCCGTATTCTGATCTTCAATCCACTAACATCAATTATGAATTGCTATAGGGATAGGTGAGTCTAAAAACAAAAACAACTAGTTATACATCAGAAGACTTTCACATGGTAAAGTTCAGTCTATAACAGTGGTTTTCAAACTGGGTGCCACGGCACACTGGTGTGAAGAGAGTATCCATTAAGTATGCCTCAATTTTTCATCTAAAAAAAAGGTCAGTGTGCCGTGAACATTTTTTGAAGTGTACAGTGTGCTGTGTATAATAAAAGTTTGAAAACCACTGGTCTATAGAATAATATTACAAAATTAATAAAAATACAGATTTTTTGGGGGGATCAAATCTGTTAGCATTATCTACAATATTATAATGTTTTGTTACATTAAGGTAATAAGTAAATTATATGCCAGGTACAGTGAATAGAAAAATATCAAACAATAGCATAAATGATAAAATAACCAGGCTGGTAAGCTGAAAACGTAATCAGGTAACATTTAAAAACCAGACTCAAGGATTTTGATGAACTAGATTATTTTGCTATACACTTGTCATAACTAAGCTAACTTTTCCTATATTTAAACAACATACCAAATTCATTACAAGAGTAAATCACAAGAATACGAGTATGATCACTAATTTATAAAAATATAAAAATAATATATAATATTCATTAATTATTTTTAAATTTAAATTAATTACTTAGAGTAAATTGTATATAATACTTAAGTAAAAAACAATAACTTGTTATTTAAAGAGTATACATATTGAATTAAAGGATTTTATGCTAGAAACAAAAATGTTTTTAGAATATTATACTGTATACAAAATTCTTCCTAAAAAGATTAGAATTGCAATGTTCTTCATATGTGTTGAAATTCAGATGTATTGTTGACAAAGAACAAAGGTTGTAATAAAGATATGTATCCAAGATATATGGTGGATGGATTTTGGTAAGTATAAAAAAATGTTAATTCAATTTTATTTTAGCTACTACATTAAGCTATTTTCATTTGAGAATAAAACAAGTCATAATATAACGTCAGCTTAGGTTCCAGGAAAACACAACTTTAAGCGAGATACTTTTTACACGCACTTAATTGAAATGTGTTTCATACTTTCATCTAATAAATAACACAGTAAAATAAAATACGTAATACACGACCACTATACTGTTCAGATGAAGAAATGTATATAGTTGGTGGGACCAGTGTTTGTCAAGCAGCAGCCAGGCAACACCTGTTTTACCACTACCGCCGTCTCAACTATTTGTACACCTGCCGTTTAGTATTGTCACACCCTTTGGCACAATTTGGCTGACGACTACAATTTTTTAAGCTTGAACCACAGATATATAAACATACGTATGTTTATATATCTGTGGCTTGAACAGAGTATTATAGTGCAAGACAGCAAAAGTATTGTTCCAAATAAGAACTTATACGAAATACATACACTTAATATCATTGCAACCCCCCAGAACCACATTGTCCAGGTGATGCCTGATACTGTATAAACCTATTAATAAAGATAAGCACAGTATATTATTACACATAGGTATGATGTGCAACGATCGGCAATTACAGATCATTTCGAGACTCAACTAGGTCTGGCAGTATGGGTAAAATGACAATAGGTACCTACCTAGATACTTTCAAATTGCTTGATTAAACTTTCCCCAATTACTGAATTGAAACACTGGCCAGTCGAAACCTCATAGACCAATGGGTACTCTAGGAGTTACCTAATACATAGTACAAGCTCAGAGTAAGGTATATGCTCATACTTACAACTTACAAAATGTCCTGTATTTTCGTTGACACATTTCTTTGTGGAACTGCAGTGCATTGTGCCAAAGTCTGGCGTCTGGTGTCTGCGTCGGCCACCGTAACATGCCCAGTCCAATGACTCAAACATTAAACAAAATGTTTAATGTTAATATTTTTATTTGACTTTGTCATGACGCCTCGCTGACTGCTAGTGTGACGATGGACGTTGGGCCCTGGGGATGGCTCCAGACGCCAGACGCCAGACGCCAGACACCAGACGCCAGACACAAATGCCCAGTAGTCAGTACACTACACCACTCACCAATACCAAACACCAATTGAATAGTGTATTAGTGTGTTGTGTGTATGTGTACCATAAACAAAACATCCACTCTATTGCAGTGATGCACTGATGCGGTTCGCAAGGCATCAGGAATCAGGCAATTTTGATAACGCCACCAACAGTCGAGGAACGAGGGTTCACAACTACCCGTTTGGTTGGCAGTACTGCTGCTGAATACGGTTTTTTAGACCCCACGGCGCACTGCCATCTATCCATAAAATACTTTGTTACCTCATTAAATGGCGTCGTTCGACTACCCGTCCGTCCGTCGACCATCTACATTCTACGCACACACGCGCATACTCGGCGGTCGCCATTTTCCTCGCGCGTACATTGCTCGGACGTGCGTGCGACATATTTTTTTTGTACTATAAACAATAACAAACAAAATGGCGTCGCCGGCAGATTACATGAAAGCCGAAGACGACGGTGATGATGATCTGAAATTGACTGAGCATATACCAGTGGAGATGCCGTGCGAGATCGTCGAAACCACCGTAGTGGACCAGAACGGCCGGCAAATAATCATGACGCCCGTCCAAGGGCTGCCAAAGAACGACAACACCACTATGCTTTTGCAGACAGGACATCACCAGCACCAGCACCACAATCACCACCATCAGCACCACCACCCTCACCACCAAGATCTAGATGATGGACAGCTCACTTATGTTTACGAGAGCGTCGTGCCCCAAGAGCTATATGCCCAGCCTGAAAGCCCAGGACCATCAAGGTAAACCGCTTGTACACAAATTAGCCACCGGTGGACTGCCACCGTTACCGGTCTCTGTTGTCCATACTTTGAATGGTCTTCAAACCTATTCCATAGTCTGTATACCTAGAAGTGTTCTGCTTTTTATCACCGAATCTTGTCAAATTACAAATGTACACAATGCACTATTAAGTTGGACACAGTTTTCAGTATACTCCTCTGTTAGTTCTTGCCATGAATTAAGTAAAATGTTTACTTGTTTACAGTTATTTAGTTTTGATAAATATAAAAACAATGTTTAAAACACCGTCAAACTTTAGGAAAGTTATATCTTTTGTTATTAGTCTTTTAAATTATTGTGAATGAGAATTTTTATTTTAACTGTAAGCCGTTTTTTCATCAATGTGCTAGTACACTCAGCTTTTTATGTCAGGTTAAATTGTGACATTTTTTTAAGGCTAAGAAATAAACAATTAATTTTTGAAACATTTCAAATTTTAAAACCCTCAGTGTAAGCATCCTAAATCATATACAATGGATGCATGATTGAGTCATTACACTTATAGTACCTACCTATTATTTGAATTTTTAGAATAGCAATGCATACTTTTGATACTATATTTGGACAGGCTTAACTATGAATCTTAAATTAATGGATTTACTGAATAAGTAGAAATAAGTGACATTTCAGATTTTATCAGTTACCTAATACCTACGTTTTTTTTTTATTGTTTATTAAAATATTTTTATCCATTATTTAAGATAGAATTTTTATATAGTTCGATGTTATAATTCCTTAAATGATTGAAGATTGTTATCATATTGATTAGATGATATAATATAGAATATAACAGAAAGAAACAAAAGATGTAAATAACTTTTAAGTAGTTATGTACAAATGTACAATTTAAAAATCTTCACAAATTTTTTTTAGTTTTAGATGCTATATAAATATTGTTGATCGTATATTTAAAAATACAATATTTACAAAACATGATAACATATTAATATTTTTTAGCTTTAGTTGTTATATTCGTGTATAATAATTCTGTTTAAGTATTTCCCTTTTTACAGTATACACTAATTAGTAATCATTATTCATAGGATTTCCATATTTTAATGAACTGTACAAAAATTATGTGTGATTCAATTTTAAATGTGTATTTAAGTACTTCCTAGCATGTCGAAAAAAAAGATTCAATCCAACATAATTTAATAAACAAATTAAGTGTTTATAAATGAGTGTTAAATTGGTAGTAAACCCAGTATATTAAATGTTAATAGCCATTGTTAACAAACATTTACTATTTCCTTAGTAGAACATTTTAATTTGTTAGATGACTATTAATCAGAATATTTCTTATTAATAAGTAAAACTGTTTATTAACAAACAAGTAATTTTAGTAATTGGTTCTCTGAGCAGTGTGAGAGCTATTGATAAACATTAAACTGTATTATATTATTGTATGTATTTTATCCGATATAAATTAACCTAACTATTAAAAAAAATGTATTGAATGGAAATAATTATCTACTAGTTGACGACTATGGTAAAAAACATTCTATTATCAATAAGGATGTCACTCCTTAATTCACATAATTTTGAAAATACAATATTTATTTATTTAAAATGGGTATATTTATAATTTACACAACATGTTGTGTACTGTTACTATAAATAAATTTACAGAGGAAATAATAATTAATAATAATAATTGATGCAGAGGAGAGAAAGACTCCCATTTGTTATACCTAATATTTAAGAGAACACAAATTGATTGAATATAACGATTTATTTTACTCAAATGTCTAACTAACATAATATTTGAATAAATATAAATGTATCTATGAGAAAATAAAGCTTGTACAAGTTAAAAATCATGAATTGATAAACAATTGTATTTTGTTTTGAGTCATTCTCAAGATTGTGAAAGGCTAGTTTTCATTAATATTTTTGTCTTCAATCAACATTTGAAATATATACTATAAGTTTTGCTAAAATAATAACATTGATATTAATTATTGTTTTTAGGTTTAAGAAAGAAAATACTGAAGATCATTATTTAACACAAACTAATGTTCCATCACCACCAGAACCACTACCACTTGGTCGGCCAAGGAAATGGGAACAAAAACAAGTTCAAATTCGAACGTTAGAAGGAGAATTTTCTGTAACCATGTGGGCTTCCGGGACAGATGATGGTAAAGATTATCTTTGTCATAATTCATATTTAAATTTTGTTCGATTATTTCAAGATGATCAAAAAATAAAATAATCCTTTAACATAATATAGATTACATTTTAGAAGAAGTTAGCAACCCCGAACCTGACCCTGATCCTGATTATGAAGAATATATGACTGAGCAAACTATTTCTGAAGAAATACCTCAAATTAACCTTAGTGATCCAAAACAACTCTCCGATTTTGCTAGGTATGTTCAATAAGACTTTTTATTTATACTAGTTAACCTTAATATGATAATGATGTAACATTTATAGACCTGGACATAAGTCAAAAGTGAAAAAATCTTATAGTTCAGAACTAATGGACCGTACTATTGCTTGTCCAAACAAAAACTGCTCAAAAATGTTCCGCGATAATTCAGCTATGCGAAAACATTTGCATACTCACGGACCCCGTGTTCATGTGTGTGCAGAATGTGGTAAAGCATTTGTCGAGAGTTCAAAACTAAAACGTCATCAATTAGTACATACTGGGGAGAAACCTTTCCAGGTATACAAGACATGATTAAAATAAACCCATTTTTCATTAATATTTATTGCATTATACATTTTTTCAGTGTACTTTTGAAGGTTGTGGTAAGAGATTTTCATTAGACTTCAATCTCAGAACTCATGTACGGATACATACCGGTGACCGACCTTATGTGTGTCCATTTGATGCATGCAACAAAAAGTTTGCCCAATCAACTAACTTGAAGTCTCATATTCTAACACATGCTAAAGCAAAGTATGTATTGTAACTTGTTTAAGAAATGAGTTAGATATAAATATTGACAAAAATTATTATTTTGTAGCAGGCATATGTCGCGACCAAGACCTAGTTCAAATCGGTCAATAAGCCAGGTACAAGATGATCTAAATCAACAGTATGTCAATGTTGAAATACCTGAGGTTGATCATCAGCATTTTATTGTTTACGCTGAGTAATGTAATATATATGCCACAGTAAGTTACAACTTCATTGTTATTGTAAATTAAGGTTTTTCTTACTAGTTTATTTACTTCCCATAACTTAGATTTATTTTAACTCAATTGAAAACATTGAAATTAATATTTAATTTTTTGTTGGTGTTTCACACTTAGTAAATTATTTGCCCTGTCGAGTTTTATAATGTCTTATACCTTTGACTTATTCCTCTAGTATTTATAGATATTATATTGTTTTTAGACACATACTATATGTAAAATTTTAATTCATATAATTATAATATGTAATATTTTATTTTGTACATATCAAGTAGTAGAAATTAATTTATCAATTGAAATGGAAAAGTTATATTAAATTATTTATTATTTATTTGTATTAAAATCTCAAATATATCACTTTAAGTAGATTAATAACTGTAGTAAGTTTTACTAATTATAAATTACAAGTATTAAAAAATTGACTCAACATCCTTCTTCGCCTGTTTCATGGTTTTCATAAATATTGTTTTGTTTTATCAATTTAAATATTGAAGAGGTTTATGTATTGTAACTAGCTTCAAAATTAGTATATTGAAAAGATATACCAACAAACTACAGAAAATAGTATTACCTTTAAGTTAAAGTTAGTTCACTGTAATATTAAAACTAACAAAATTTAATGAAGACTGCTGGACATACTTTTGGTATGTTACACGCTTATAAAACTGAGACAAAACATGTTAATGAAATTTCTTCTTAAGTAAATAAAAATTATTTAAGAAAGAAAAAATATATTATTTTGATTCTGAAATTGTTATTAAAATATCTTAAATATTATATTTCTTTTTAGTTTTTATCTGTAGTAGTTATGACTCAGAAAAATTAATTCTGATACAAAATATAATTTTTTGGATCTCTGGTTTCATCTTGTCTTTTATAAATTGTGTTGGCTATTAATTTAGAATACGTTACAGTACAAAAGTAATTGTAATCAAAATTAAAATCAGTGATAGTATTTATTTTAAATTCATAATATAATCTTAAAAAAAATATAAAAAAAATTAAAATTAAAATTTTTTTATTAATTTGTAGTCGACTAAGCAAAAAAATTTAAAAAAAAAACCTGCTTAGTTATTACTTACTGTGTTTAGTTAGAACTGTCATTTCAGCCTCATTATTTGTATATTTCAAACAGTAGTTATTTTACTAAAGGCAATTAGATAATTGCATACTATTTACTTTATGCTTTTATTAAATTGTTAGCATTTTAATTTTAATATTTCTGTTATTACAAATTTTTTTCAGGTGTAACGTGATGATAATTTGTACCTCAAAGCACGTGACTGAAATCAAAACCTACTCTAAGAGCAAAATTATAATGCTGAATTTTGTACATATCTACTAAGTAATAAGTATATTTAGATTCATAAAATACCTATTTAAAAAAAAATCCTTCTCATTGAATGTGTTGGTACTTGATATGTTAATAATTAATTTTTAAAAAAAAAATTATAAATTGTTTTTTATACATACATACAACTTTTTAGTTGTTTAAATAAGACTGCAAAGATAATAGAGAGCAAATAATGTGGTTAAGTTTAATTTCTCTTTTTTTAACTTATATTAAGGAACTTAATTTATATTGCTTTTTCAGTGATCATGTTAGATAATCATTTATGTATATGTATGTAATATATTTATATTTTTAAATGTAAAGATAAATTGATATATTATATTTTATTATATGTATTGTGTATAGTATATTTTGTTGTCTCTTATCATGTCTAAAAAAAGTTATACTCTATACTACAAATTGTAGTAGAATGTGAATACTAAATATTATATTTATAAATTATAATGACTACCACTATTTTCACAGTATTAAGTATTTGAATAAATCAACTCACTACTGAATTAAAATATTCTATTGATTAAGGTATTACATAATATACATTTAGAAATCTTCTTAATAAGATTTAGGGATATAAAATATATTAATTCTGCAAATGTATTTAATAACATTTTAGGTAGTAAACTTAATACTTAATTATTTAATATTTTTGTTCCCAATGAGTTGAATAGTTTTTATTAGCTGAAAACAACTATGATCTAAAAGTAATAAAGAAGATCAATTACTTTCTATTAAATTAATATGACTGTGGTCTGTGAACTATAGACCTATACATTTATATGTCTATAGTGTGTACTTTTGTATGATACTGTGGTATACAGTCACTGTGGTTAAGTCCCTTGCCATGGGAGTTACGAGATATTTCTCTATTCTGCAGAAAATAATAAGATTATAAGATAATGAACCGGACCAGCCACAGCCCAGGGATATTTTATGATACACATACACTAAGACTAATTATTACATAATAATGAATACATCTACTGGCTACTTAACTATGACGATCGTATTAAAATTGGTTTGTTCATTCAATAATAATTGTATTAGTGACCAGTTGATAAAAGGCTATTGAAGTCTAAAGTGTAGGTGAGTTATCAAATAGAGATTAATGCACTATAAAACAATAAAAAAATGTCACTTTTCCAGAACGTATTGTAATTTTATAAATCGTTTTCGAGCTATTATCGATTGCAAAACTCACCTCAATTATCACATGATCTGGGAGGCGCCATAAATGAGCTTTACCTTTGACACTTCACACATGTGCTTACAATTAATTGGTTATGGATCTTATGATATAGTTGGAAGTTAAATAATGAACATTATTGGATGCACAAGTAAACGTAGGATGATAGAAGTCGATCATTGAAATTGCTGTCAAACAGGTACCTAATGTATTTCGAATTACTTCACGGTGCCACTGTAACTATAATATTATTAATGGCTTATCCATAAAATCATTTTATTGTATAGGTGATACTGCATACTTATAAATTCCTTGAGGATAATAGGCGGAAATCAGGGACAACTGTTGGGATTTGTCCCAGAAAATCCGGGACATTACTAAGGCGTTTTGTATAATATAAGTAGGTAATGGTGATATCATTGAATTCCAAACTACTATAGGTAATTAGGTACTATGCAAGAAAAGCGAGCTCCTCGGTTTTTATAAAATTTGCATTTAAAATAATTGCAAACAATTCATATGCATAGGAAATTCCTCAAACAAGGAACTTTATATTCAAAATATTCTATTTTGGTAGATAGGCAAATGGTATATAGTTTTCAATGGCCATACTTATTGGACATCCGTGTAAAGGAAAATATTACAATTATTTTTCATAAATTTTTGGGAAGCTTGAAAGACTTTCGAGGGCTTGCAAGGGGCTAATTTGTAATTTATCTATAGCGAATACACTCTACGCAAAATAATTATATAGTTAGTCAGTATAGGTAAGTAGGTATCTATATTATATTAAAAAACATCAGTTGGTACCTATACCCTATGGCTGCAGCTGAATATTAAAATAATAAAATTGTATAAATAGAAAAAAATGCAGATAGATTTTCACGGGGTTATTATTTGAAGGCGCCGAGGATCGGAAGATCGTCGCCAGCTGACTGCCTTTACGTTTACGATGTCGACGGGAAAAAATATAAGTTAAAAAAAAGTGTGATCAATGAAGCGTTCGCTTTCGAACCAATGAATGTAATGAGAGTATTGATTTTGCCCATGTAACCGACGCAATAACTTTAACCGTACTGTAGGCCGGCGACTATATGTCACGAAACAAAAACGGCCGAGAAATCTCAAAGGTCACAAAATATGTTCGTCTAAATGCATCTATACATATGTAACATATAAAATAAACAACAACACGACCTTTATAGGTAGATATTATATTTTCATACCATTTTGGCAGGTTACTTACGCTTGGTTTTACGTACGGTGCTGCTCTGCTGCGGAATTTAACGTCATAAAATCTGTCATGAATTGTACAGATAAGAATTATTTACCCCGTATACCTATCTAATAAACTATAGAATTGTTTACTTATTGCTCAAAAAAAAAATTGTTTCATTGTGCCTACGATTGAAATATTATTTTTTTTTTTTTTTTTTTGAACTTAAGCTTCGGCAACTGAGGCCATTAGCTGTAGTAGGATTTGTATTGTAGTTTGTATTGTATATTTTTTGGAACGGTAGGGGGGAACACGTGTGTGTTTGTTTTTGGCAGAATTTCGAATGGGGCACCCGTAGGTTTCTGCCATGCCCCGGGGGTGGGGGATGGCAGCACTTGTTCTCCGGTCACCGTGACTTGTCCGGAGAAAAATGCCGCCCGGTAGCCGAGGATCGAACCGCGACCGGCTGCGTCGCAGCGGACGCGTCAGACCACTCGGTCACCTCATCCCCCTGAAGTATTATTATAATTGTTAAAATTGTAACTGTGAAATGCCAGCTTAGGTATTATAATATATGTATATAAGTACGCAGACCCATAATTATATGGCTAGGCTTTGTATGCTTTTCCATAATATTTTACTGGTCGATTATACTGTAGGTTAGTAGGTACTTATGCTAAGTCAACATAAAATATGTTTCATGTGAGTGCGTTAATTATATAAATTAATTAAGGGAATATTTGTGCATATTTAATGTTTTTACAGTTTTAAAGCAAAATATTTTCATTTAAAGGTCATATTTGGTCTTATTATGGCATATTGGCATTCCCATATTGTACTATTTTGAAATTTAAGTAAAACTCAACGTACAATATCAGGAAAATAAAAGTGTTAATTTTAATAAAGTCTGCCATTCACTAAAAACGAAAACGATAGATTCAAAGTCTACCTATACTCAAATAGGAATTTTTTATTATTTTAATATTCTAAATTCTAAGCGTAGCGATAAATGTACTTATTGATTTCACAGTAATGTGTGAGTGTGTTTTTTTGTGTCTGTAAACACTTTTTATAGGTAGTACAAAAAATTGCTCTAATTTTCTTTGTCATCTTTTCTGGTAAAAAAGTGAAACTAGTTGCTACTCCAAAGGTTAAAAAAAATTCATAGTTATTTTCAAAAACATCCAGAAAAATGTAACCAAAAGGTTTTTATTTAACCTATATATGACAGATTAATAGGATAATATGTGTTTATTATTGCATAACTAAGTCAGATTAATAGAACATAACAAGTATTCATATATATATCCACGGTTTAATATATGGTACATGTCACATTGTCACAACAGCGAAATAAAACAGGCCCAGCTATTCCATGTGGCCCAGAACTCCAGGTATTTGATACGTAATTATTAAATGATTTAAAAGATTGCATTTATCTCGTCAATGAAACTAGAGATATAAAATTGGAGAAATGAGAATTTACCAGTATTTTATGGAAGTAATTTGGTTTAAGAGGTCACAGGTGGGTCAACAAAAAATTAAGTAGGTTGCAAATCGATTTGCGACTCGAGAAGAAACCATGTTGATCCACAGATTGAGTCCACCGAAAGGGTTGTTTCAAAACTTAGGCACAATGGTCTCGAATATTCTTCCTATAGGAATGGATGAACTGAATTTTACAGCTAGGTAGTTTGTAATATCTGCCGGGTTTCCAGATTTTATAAAATTGGTGTAAAGTATGGCTATATTTCAAGAATACTATCTAGTGGATAGGTAATAGGTATGGGTTTTTATATTTACATTTTTAAGTGATTTATGAACATTTAAAAATATATAAACATTTTACAATTTTGAAATGCTCATACAACTATAATTTTAAAATTAAAAGTTGACCAATGGGTACTGCTCTGCTGTACCTAAACAGTAGTTGTCGAGTATTTCATGGTAATGGATGTGTTATATTTAATGAACAATTCTGAGTGAAGACACTGTGTCATCCTAGCATCATACTTGCACAAATAATTGAAAAATTATGTAATAAAAAACCAAAATATCTCATGGTTATAAATAACTTATTATAGTAATAGGTATAATTATATAGGTAACTTTCCAGCTAACTTTTTTTTTTGAGATAGAACTATTTGTAAGGAATCTTCTATTAAAATGGCTTAAATTGACTACGAAAATAAAAGCTCTTATATGAACTTCTAACTGAAAATATAATTTTACCGAGATTATGGTTATCGACTTATTGTAAACAATATTCACAAATTCTGAACATTTTGATAACAAAAAATATATTTTTTAAACATTTTAAACACGCTTATACCTACATTATTATTCTGCGATTTTTCGTATAAATATTCTAATCTTTTAATATTTATGACAAAATATAATATAAGCGCACAAAAATTGACAAGTCTCGAATGCGTACACACATTATATTATATACGGGGGCACAGCGCAATATCATGTGTGTATTATGTATAAAGTTGAAATGGGGAGGGGGTGACGGGGTTAAAGCGAGGGCGGAAAGTCGTCGAAACTTTCGTTGCGAGCGGCAATCGCAAGAAGCGCTAGTGCGGCGTCGAGCGTCCTGTATATACACATACGTATAGTCATCTTCAGGTCGATCGGCCCTCTGTGTAGTCGCCAGCGGGCAGGTTTTATACACTGTGCATATACATATTATGTGCGTGCCTATGTATGTATATAATATGTACGAATATTGCATTATGGTTGTTCGTCGTCGCGACAGAGTCCGCAACGGGCGGGTAGTCTTGGTTTCTCCTCCCCGTCGGGAAGGGGTCGCGAGCTCCTCGTGAATTTCGTTGGATTTAATAATAGTGCGGCTGTGATGTAATCGTATTTCGTTGTTTATTGTTATTGTTTATTCTTTCTCTGTGTTTAATAGTGCAATGTATAGGTACCCATATAAATAAATACGCATATTTTATTGTTATGTACTCGGGACTTGCGTAAATCGGTGTACCCCTTCGCTGCACGGTGCAGCCTGCACCGATCTATTGGCCAACTATCGTTACCAATATTGCGGGGACATACACGCAGTAATATATCTAACAGGTAGGTTTAGAATATTTATTATACATAGGTATTAATAATATTGCGAAATGTTTCACCACCGATTTTAATGTTTCAATTTTTTTGATTTCTTGGTCCTTTGACGAATCGTTTGGAATATTATTTAGTATATAAAATATCAACAAGATTGTAGCGAGCTGGGAAGTATATTATACTATTATATTGACTCGTTATAAATTGTTACCATGTATGTAATCTGATAGTCTACTGCAGATTTCACACGACTTGTGCTTATTATGTACACTTGTGTATACTATAGCTAAGTAGGAACTAAGAAATAAAATATATATTACATTTATTATAGTAGGTACCAATATACCTACCTATACGAATTATATGCTTATGAACTACGAAGGCATCATAATATATATGTATTTGATCAGTTTGATTAATTTATTATATTCTATAGATAAGTGGATAGTTCTTACATTATACTGGATGAATTTATACCTACCGTGTAGGACATATGTGTATTATGTATGCAATGATGAGTAGCAGTGGCGGTACCTATAATACCTATATATTGTAACAATAATATATAATATAATAAGTAAGTACCTATATTATTATATTATATATCTAGTGTGGTTGTGGTAGGTATATTGTATTATATTGTAGTTTTAAATAGGTACCTTAAGTAAAGTCCTCAATAGATATCTGTAGTAGAGTGGTCTGTACGGATTGTGTGCCGTATGGACTCATAAACAAAGAATAGTATATATATGAATATTTCCTTAATTACTTAATAAGAGTAATTAAGAGTAACTTTTAGTTCAACATTTCACTCCTCTTTGTTGGTTTTCATATTATATCTTGAGTTCGACAATGTATAGATGCTGACGTCGTCAAATTTGAAACCTCTCACAGATGTGACAGGTGTCCTAGCAAAATCCTGTAAATTTGTTTGAATAATTTAATACATTTTTTTTTTTGGAATCAGACAATGTAACAGCTCACCTAAAATTATGGTACCGGCACGTTTATTTGTGGATTTTCAAAGCTTAAGCTCCCTATAACAAACTTCAAGGCTTAGGTCCCTACAAAATTCCTAGCCAACCTTTGATAGTTTAGTGCATAATGAGCTGGTGCCAAATTGACAGACATTGCATTGTATTATAGCATTATTGTAATATCTGGTTTTTATGTCTTCAAGTTACAACAATCGATTTGTTATGGAATAACTTTGCAGGTTTCTGACATTTCGGGGCATGGAGGGCATGGACGATCGTCCAGGGGCCCGTGCGAATGCAAGGGGTTTATTTAGGTAATGCCCCCTTAGAATTATACTCAGTTTTGTCCCTCTCCTACAAACCGTTTTCTATTCCTGAATCCATCCCTGAATTCTCACAAGACACAATGTTCGGCTATGAAACAACAAAAAAGTTCATCTACAAACAAATGCAAACTACAATATCCCTGGGTACTTAGTACTGTATTTTATTGCCTTACAGCCTTCAGCGACGTGTGCGAATTTAAATAACATTTTAATATATGATTGACGGCCGTCAAGATGACTATATTAGCACATAGGTACTTGAATATGTGTATTAATGTGTTATGGCTATGTGATTACGATGCGTGATGTATACTTACGTTGTTATGTATACATGTTTAATGTTTAATGTATTTTAAATTATAATTTATAATATATTATGTTTTTCGACGAGTTCACGGGGTCGCTCGACCCGACCCCGCGCGCCAAGCAGTTCGTGGTGACGGTTTGTTTCGTTGTTGTATACTATTGGCGTCTTATATCGATAATTTTATGTCAAGACTCGAGAGTCGAGAGTGAAATTTAAAAAAAAAAATAATAGAAAATCATTAACGGAATTCGCCGAAAAAAAGCTGCGCGCTCACATTATAATTTATAACATATTATATAACCATTATAATATCTAAGGTTCAATACCATAGGTTACTGCATACGTTTTTATAAATGTATATATACCACACATCACTCGACGGTCGTGTCGGTTTTTTCTCCCTTCGAGTTGTCTCAATCAAATCCATAATTTTGGCTATCTCGCCATCGAAATCGTGCGATCGGAACCTATATATCTTTAATCTCAGAACCGCAAACGGCTGTCCAATCAAACAATTTGTGCTCAATCATCGTTATTGTTTTTCACGGCCCAGCGCAGGATATAAAATGTAAATCTACAACCGCTGCCTTTAACTTTAATTTAAATTTTAAACAAACATAATATTATAATAATGTAATATAATAATTATTGTATTTTCGTTGTATATATTATTAAGGTGGGACGTACGATTGATGACGTTTAAATTGCTATAGGTAATCCTATGTACGATACTACGATGCAAAACTATATTGGCTATTTCCTAATATGGTGTACGATGTACGTCTTCACAATTCATTATGCGATTATGACTTATTAGATATAAAATACAAGGTATTAGTAAATTGAAAGTATAATATGTGAATAAATACGACAATATACTTATCTACATTTATAACTTAAAATATGAAAATTGATCTGATTTTTGAGCGAAACTTATAACTTGAAAATTCAGTAGGTAGGTAATACGTAGGTAAATGAAATAAAAAAAAATAAATAAATGGGGAAATTTTAAAATGCCCATACCTTATAGTTTATACCTAAATACCTACTCGAACACTCATAGAACCCTAAAAATGCTTGAATTGAATCATTAATTCATTTTTTGATGTTAATTTAAACATCAATAAGACAATTAACAAAAGACTACGGCAACGATGAGAGCCTCTACGAGAACATGACGATCGAGAGGTTCCTGAAACCCGAGTTTAGAAACGCTGGGTGAGCTTTGGACCGCAAGATGGCGCTATATGGTACTATTCAAGGACTCTGTCACCGCTGTCAACTCATGTCGTGGATTCTGTGGTCTGTGTATTGCATTATTCCTGCATATCAGGGATATTCTCGTAGTAAGAAAGAAAGAAAAAGCCTCCTATATTTATAAAGCAAATCAAATAATCAATAAATGTGAAATAATTTAACATTATAATAACCAAATTAATTTTTCTATTATTTTGATTATAAATTGTATTGGCAACAACGGAGGCTTTTGCTTGTCGTTTAGGAATTTATAGTAGGTACCATGATGTAGAAAATATGTTTACTGTAGAGAAGGTTATTATATAATTCATTAATACTGTTGGAATACTAAATTATTTAACTTTATAGCATATATCGTCAAATCGGTTACATCTTAAAATCGTAAACTTATGAATTCGACTCCAAAAAAGTCGATGGAAAAAAAGCACTCACTGGTGGCTCATTGAACAGCAAAATGTTGTACACTGTTTTTATTCTACAGACCAGATGTATTCCGAACTGAGAAAATTATTACCAGAAGGTTTAGTAAAAGCACACATTTTCTTTAAAATTGTGATATTTTACCAGCAAAAATATAAAAATGACCTACGTTTAAAAATAAAATAAACACAAAAATTGTTCTTGTAACGTGAAAAAAAATTAGAATTCTAATGTAACTATTATGATGAGTACATTTTTTATTTGTATTGATAAAAAAACTTTAAAAAATTCAGTGGTTTTGTTCTGGATTTGATCTCAAGTATATGCGTTTTTTGATTTAACGGTCATATCAACACGGTGTTTGTACTTAAAATTATCTATAGACTGGTGTGGTATTAGTGTATTACTGATCTATAATTAGCGAGATCTCTTTTTATTCCAGTCTACAACTCCTACCTCAGATTAATATTTATCCGTAAAATTTTTAAATAGGATTTTAATATAATGTTTACAATGTATCGAGTATCGACTATTAATAACGACGTTTTTATAATATAGGTACTGGATTGTTGATTATATATCTCATCAATCCAATCTCTATTATCATATTCAGACCACAAAAGACAAAACTCCTGTAAAATAAAAAGTGTAGACCTACTACCGAGGCAGGTTGAATATAATGGGTTAGGGTTAGCATAAACTATTAAGATACCGTTCCTTAAAATCTGTTATGAGTGGTTTTTCGCAGTAGGCCGAGACTACATTATAGAGGGATATTTTTAAATTTTGAAGCGGGCCGACCACGTCGGCGCCGACAGCTATAGCTGCTATAATATACAATACCAATCACTCGAACAATCGGCGAATTTTAAATTGTCATGCCTCCCCAGTCCCCACACCCGGCTGATCAATGTCTATTGTTAAACATCATATTGTAGATTTTGTGGAATCAATAAAATGTCAGGTAAAATAAAAATGGTATTAGTTGGTTGTGGGAATTGAATCGATATTCGGATGCTCAACGCGCTGTTATTTATAATATCATGTAGCCGATAAAGGTTAGATATATGTACTAGTATAATATATTACTATACTAATATGATATAGAAACTTGATATTTATATTGATCTATTTAGATGAGTTTTATATAACACTGGAAGCGGCCTGTTAATATTTTGTACACTTATAAATATTAAAATGTACAATAATATTGTGTATGCATTAGATTTTTTGATTTTTTATTTGATGTGCATAATGGAAAAACAGTTTAACCTCCAAAGTTTTGTTTTATTTAAAAAAAGCTTATAAATAAGCTTATAAAATAATATATATATTTTCAAACCAAATTTTCCACAACTCAATAAAGAAATATTGTTCGCGCTCAGACTGCTCAATAAAACCCAAAACAAGTAATGCAGTCACTATAGTATACACACCCTCTACAATTAGAAATAAAGTTCGGCGACACTGAGGTCTGAGAAGTATAGAGTGTCTCCACTCTCCAGCCAAATAGCGAAATAATGCCTAAATGCAACCAGTGTTGAATCTAGATAAAATATAAATAAATAATAATTTAATTGTCTAGATATAGATCATAAATTCATAAAATAGATAAAATAAATTTCTCGCGTATCAATAAAAATTAAAATATAGTTGTAATATAGTAAAATAATTGCAGTGAAATCTTCCTTAACGGATGTTTTTTGGGAACAAACTTCAAAATTTCTACAAACTGAACCCATTAAATAGAGGCTAAAATTTCAGATTATTATATCTTATAAGTTATAAATTATAATCAATAATTATATAATTATATATTAATAAAAAAAAAGATTCCTAGCGGAGACGGTCGTCAGCTGATATTACTAAATACTAAGTAAATTATATCATTATTATATTTAAATTGCTATTGCAGTAATTTATTTTACCATATTTATTATTTTTATAACTTGTATACTAAACAGTCTAAACTATATAAGTAATATTTTCAAATTAATCTAAATACAGTAGAATCTACTATCCACTTATTATAGGAACACTCTTAGGTCAAGGTGAAATGTTTTTTGTAGGGTTACTGTATTTATTACTATCAACTTTTTGTTGTTCAAGTATGACTCAGTAAGAATTTTTTTTAATTTGGAAGCTTATCAACAGAGCATACATTTTTTTGTTTATAGAAGCAAAACTAATAAATTTAATTTAAAGACAATTTAAAATGTCTATATAATCATTTTCTGAAAATTGCAGGTATCTTCGATTAATTGTTTTTGAACCGAAAAAAAAAAATAAAATCTAAAAAAATTGTAAAACATTAACTATACCAATATTTATTTAAGTACCAATTATCCGGTACAAATGGGTATAGACGGTATACTCAATACTGGCATAGTGTATACAAAATACAAATACAGTATTGCCTAATGCGTAGTGACTATTGACTAATACCTACCTATATAAATATTATGAATTTATTTATAAATTTGTAAGCGGTATTATTTGTTTATAAAATAGCTGTAAATCTACACGACAACAGTACATAATAGGAAAATATATGGTATATTATAGGTAGGTACATTGAACACTTAATTTTAACTGCGGTACCTATATCATGAACATCAATAAAATCTATGTATAGACATTTTTTTGAAAAATTTTCATTTATTTATAAATTGACTTTGTTTTCTTTAATTTAATAAATACAATTACTAACCTATTGTATGGTGACAAATACTATAACATGCATAGGAGATGGACAGGTATTTTACATGTTTTTCTTCCATATAAATCCGGGCCCTAATAATAAATTGCTAAATATATCACATACCTACGGGCTACATTAGTCATTAACTTATAAGTTATAACCTTTATATGAGCCGTGGTCAATTCTACTGAATTCACAGATATAGATAATTATTATTAATTATTATCTATATCTGTGACTGAATCACTCTCTTATCTTAACAAGTGACAACTCGATAAATACAAAATATATAAATAAGTAGGACGAGTTATCTACCTGTTTAGTGTTTATACTACTTTTAACTATACTTTTACCACAGACAAAATCGAATTAATATAACTGAACCGCAGAATCATATAAACACGAAAGTATTGAGGCATTGACACATTGTGCGTAATCAGCGTTGTAAAATGCGTCTCGTTCGCCTCAACAAGTTGTGTTTATCGTACACAACATAATAATATTTTCTACGTAATATAATTCGTAAGTATATATTTTATAAATACTTCCAACGTGCTCGACCGTTCTATCGGTAGGTATTCGTTGACCGTTTGTGTTTATTTTTCTAGTAGCTATAGTTTTGGAACACACCTACTATTGGTTGTATAACGTGGACAGGTCGACGGGATTATCATTTAGGTTGTAGCCTTGTAGGTGCCTACTCAGAATATTCAAAAACGTTTAAACTATGAACTTCATACTTAATTTATATCATAAATATTAAAATAGTTTTACGACTACGATCGGCCAATAATTTAGGTAGGTACAATGTATCACATAATATTATTGTACTTTTTATATACCTACTATAACAGTAAAATTCCAATCGAAATTGTATTTCTAATTTGAAGATTACTATTTACTTATAACTAATGAGTAATAACTATAATTCCCTCAAGCCTCAGTCGAATTGCCATCTCAGATTAATTAAAAATTAAAAGGGATATCCGAAAATGATGCGGCGTTTGCGGAGTATACATCGAATACCGCGGCAGAGCTTACGCAATAAACCGAAATGCATCTTGAGATAATATACAAATAGCTACCTTACCTTTGTAAATTTAGTTTAAAATTCCCTGCAACCCACTCGTATTTTTGTTTGAACTCCACAAAAACGGTTTAATAATTCGATCAGAATGGTTTTAATTTAATTTGTACGTTGGATGTTGGAATTTGAAAGGTTTTTATGTGTATATGTATGTTTTTTTTTTTATTTGTATGATTATAATTTATAGTGGGTAGGTAGTTTAGGTAATAACTATTAGCCAATAGGTACATTATACATGGTTTTTCTTTATCGTAATGGATTCTAAAAGCATTGAAAACTGACGTATTTATTACGATACCGTTAGAAAAAAATACACTGCACGATATTATTAGTGTTTAGCCTATACCTACCATTATGATGCATTTTTACAAAAATGGTCGCAAAATGTAAATATTAGTTTGAGATCATAAATTCGAAGAGACCGAAAGAATGCAAATAAATTAACACAATAACCAACAATTTCGACTATTTTGTTTGGTCTGAAAATAACAACGCATAAAATAAAAGAACATTTAAAACTTAATTTATATGCCTATAAATATTGAAAAAAAAAGAATTATACGCCTCTTACCACTATTAGAAAGAAGTCGAATGAATTTAGTAATACATTGGTAGTAACTAATAATTCATAACAATAACTTTTATGAAATTGATTTTAGGTCAAAGTCTGTGTTAATCATAATTATTCATAACTAAAAAAGTAATTATTATATATACCTATCATAATATGTGTATTGTATATATTATAATATACTGTGGCTTATGATTGTATGAACGAATTTATTGGGTGTACAAAACAGAATCATTTGACTATAACTACAAATATTAAAATAGATTCATTTTATTTTATCCGTTGCTATTTTTACTTTTTAGCCTATTCATATTGTAATTGAACAATTCAATGGAATCATCTGTATTTTGTTAACGAGTTTACCTATAGTTGTTATTTAAATAAGTTATAATAGCTACTATTTCAATTTTTACTAGTATAGAATAAGTAGCCATGCACATTTAGATCTCCTCTATTGCGACTATATGTGGCACCCAGTACATATATTGGCATATACACGCATAATATAAGTTATATATATGCAATTTATATTTTATTATAATTATTTAATTTTTATCAAGCCTTCGTCGGTTCTAATTAACTAATCATTAAATTTTGATTTATGTTTTTTATTAATCTTACTTCTAATTAATTTTTATTAGAAAAATATTTTACATTTGGGTGTGATAAATTATTGTTATCGGATATTTCAGTATTTGGGCCTTCGTAAAAATAAACATACCTACTATGTGTATATGCTTTTTAACGAAAGTTAATAAATAATGATCAAACGTGGATAATTCTTATAAAAACAATTTATGCCAACATTGATCTATTTGTTTATATAAATTCAGTTAACTTCACTTATCAGTTATCGATCATCGTTAGGTTAGGTTAGGTACCTATACTATTATGAAATAGGAACATTGGCAACAAACACCTTGCATTTTAAATTATAAGCTGACTGCTGAGCGATTAATGTATTGGTTTTACAATGATTTTTTTTTTGGTGCAGTAAAATGCATTTTAACTCGTAAGTTAGAGGTTAGTTTTAAAAATAAAAACTTGTCAATTAACTTAATTTTTAGTTTTTACCTTGATAATGCCAACCATGAATTTTTATATTTACCAATTTGATAAGTGAAAATATTTGTTGTTCCACGTACCTATACTTAATTCAAAAATCACAATAATATGTGTGTATTTTATATGGCGCATAGTAGGGGTGTGGAGTCTGCACAGATCAGTGAGCATTAAAAAATCATGATTTTTGGTCTCTATATGGATATTATATTGCTGGGTTACTTTAGTTGCACATATATGATATTATGGTTATAGAACTAAACAAATCAAATGCACAATTCCTGGCACTTGCAACATTTTTTAACGTTTAACCAACCCTTAAGACATTTCACTGTTATCAAACGTGACTTTTTCGCTAACGAATATGATCAAAGTCTCGACCGTGGTATATACTCTGGTAGTCTGGTGCAGCAACCACTGTATACATTTAGCAACCACTGTCTAAATTGTACATTTATAAATTCCGTATATCTACAGACTACAGTCACTACTCACTAAATATCGGCAACCGGATAACTATAATACTTTTGGTTGTTGTTGCCTATTGGTCCGTCAGTCTTATAGGAAAAATATATAGTCTCCGGCTTTTTACTCAGCGTCGATCGTTGTAGTGCCATTCGATTCTCGATCAAATCGTTTTTGTTTTATCATCCGCGAAGCGTATTAATATAACAATGTGCATTGTACAGTACCTATGATGAAATGTCAGGACTTAATCTTGTACCTACGCATGTCTGCAAGCCTCATAATTTCTATTCCGGAGAAATGTGTCTACCGTTTACTGAGGAATGAAGATAACAAGTCACTGGCAGTGCTTCAAGGTAACATATTGTCACATATATTATTAGCAGGTTTTTTGTTAGGATAGATTGTTTGGTTAGACAGTTTCAAATACATATCCCCCCAAAATGTTTTACGAAAACATTTTTACTGAGATAGGATAACTTTTTATTTGTAATTAAATTGATTCGATTTATATCTCAGGCCCCTATCAGCTTTGTCTGTAAGTGCCCGAGGTTAGATATACCTTTAGTTAGGTAATTGAAATGCTTCTACAACAACTTTGCCAAAAAAAGTGGTGATCGCAATTAAAAATACACCCTGTATGTGAACAAAATGTAATATTATTCAAACCTTATCGATGGGATAGTTAAGTTTGGAAAAAGACATACCTACCCGTGTCTGGTAGTAAACAACTATAGTAACTGTAATAACAATGTAATATCAATGATATATCCTTACTGTAAAAAATCACAATGATTACACTGCCAACGTCCTGCAGTTCTATACACGTTAATGTACATATACGTAATTATAGCCATATATAGACATAGTATACAACTGTAGGTATAAGGTATTACTACACCATTATATATGTATATTATATATTTGTATTTTTTTATTTGCGAACAAAATTAGTTTCTTATGAATTATGATAACTAAATAATCTCGGATGACTGATCAAAATAAGAAATATACCTTACTATAAACTACCATTATAGTAATTATATTATGTCATGTTAATATTTTTAATTATATAAATTAAAAACACACATATGTATATCTAATATCTATACATTAAAGTGTCACCCAGGAGGCAAGGCACACAGAATTTGATGGTCCCTGTTACAACATCTTTAGGAGAATATCTATATGAGTTATGAATGTTATGATATATCGTTATCGCATAATATCACTGTCACATTTATCATCGTATTCGATTCCAAGTATAGGAGTAATATATTATTATTATTATTATTAAAACACAGCGTGCTATACAATAACACCCCACCTGTTCGATACGGAGACCACGAGAGCACCGAGTGTAATGTTATTAATAATAAATAATAATATAATAATAACATATTTGTATGGGAATGCGGTCGTATTGGATGGAAAAAAAGTTCTTAAAAAAACCTCTTTTACACTCTATCCGCATGAGCGTGTGTGTTTGCTCGGGAGCGCGCACGATTTGTTATTGGGTTCCAGGGAGTAGAACAATTGTTGGCCATCAGAAACCTCGCCCTGAATGGTTTCGAAAAAATGTGCTGATCCCGGACGAAAAATAATGACGAAAATAAATGTATATATAATAATATAACGAGTGCGCGAGTTGCACGCTCACACGCTTGCTTTACCATCATTTCGGCTGACTTAGGATGTATCCGTTCGGGACTATATAAAAAAAAAAAAACAATAACAAAAAATATCAAAATCTAATAAATATCGTACGATGTGTGTAATGTGAATAATGTATGACTGCTGTATGTACATTCGTCTGTATGGTACGTGTGTTAACTGTACGAAAAAATTGTATATAAATATATGTGTAATGTGTATACTGTATAAGATATTTTGGGGACATAATGTTTTGAGTGACAAGGTCAATGCGAGGGGTAAGAAAAAACGTCGATTTTTTACAATGGGCCGTTCTGTTGAAATTCAATAGGCGAGGGTATATATTTGTGTATAATACTTAGGATACAGTTATATAGGACTATTTTACAATCCAGACAAATCACTTTCGGTTTTTTTAAAAATGTTTCTTTTATACATGAGATTACCTACTCCTTTTTTAAACATCTCAAAAAAGGTTTTTTATTGTGTCCAGAGATGACGGAAAAAACACTACTTTGGACTTAAGTATACGTCCCCGTGACTATAACATCCAAATAGGAAGGACTAAATATATATTTTTTTATTATGTGTATATAAACATTTGTTTTATAATATCTAAAATTATGCTATACATGATAAATTACTTGTAAGGCTATAGGCTATAATATATTCAGCAGTTAATGTTTAAGTATATTTCGTACGTTTTGAGGCACGCTTAACACTCTAAATTGTAGGTTTTATTGAATAACTCTAAAATATAAAATTCAGTATCGATAATATTAATAAAATTAAAAAAAAATATATATATATAAATTAGAACTTTCCGTCGTAATTGGAAACAACCGTTGGGCATAAAACAGCACATGACAAAATTTTTTATCCTTGTGTACAGCGTGTAATACTTTTAATCACCTTGAACAATTCGACTTATAAAACAATAACAGTCGCATCATAAATGAACGTCCTTATTATCGTATAGGTACTCAACAGCAGAAAACAACTATACAACAAAAGATCCAAACAAAATGTAGTGACGTTGTATAGCTGTCTAAATATATATACCTAGGTATATACTATATGCACTCCTCGGGGTAAGTGTGATGTGTATATAGTGATACTATATACTATATACTACCACGGGAAGCTATATCATTGCCACCATAATATATTGGTGTGTTTATTTGTCTATTGAGGAAAAAAAATTGTTAGTAATTAAAGAGCGCGAATATATAGTGGCTTTTCACTGGAAAAACAAAAGAACTAAGTCATTGAATGCGTTATACGCGTACATCATTTATACATATTGCACACGTACGTTCAGCCAGAGCCTCCGGTTATGTGGATCACACAAAAACAAAACCCAGTAGCTAGAACAGCGTGGCAGGATCCAGTTGAATAATTGCCTCAAAACGCGTGTGATGGCGTTACAAGTTGGAAATAAATTATACATATTTTTTGTTTGAAAAAAAAAATAACAAAACACGAAATAATATAACCTGTACGAGTGTCTCTCTATATGTAATTATGGTATATAATAAACGTGGCCCACTGGACCACCTGACATTGAGTTCGTTTTCTCTTTCTCTGATAGACGCACCTGCAGTTCGCAGATGTATTGAACAGATATCGGGTTCGTGAAGAATGGCAAAAATTACACTCTTATGTGCGATCTGAAGGGTGACTGTCAAATTTCAAGGCAATGTATATCAATATATTATATATATGTACCCATATTTGTGTGAGTTCGCATGTGTGTACAGACTTAAATCAGAAGGGGATGAAATATAACACCCAAAAAAGCTTAATCAAGAAAGATATGCTGTGGGAATATAGGCTCAAGGAATTTAACCAAAATAACCAAGTAGATATTTTTTCAATTTTAAAAATTCTTTTGGAGAATTCTTTTAGAGAATTTTTCTAAATCATTCTTTACACAATATTACAATCAATACGGTATGATCGTTTATTACTTACAAGAAAATACAATGAAATTACGCATAGAAACCTTTAAGACAACACTATATCTAGATCGATTATAAAATGAAATGATCATCAAAGAACAAAAGCATCAGTATAAAATACAACCTATACCATAATTTATGTACTTATGGATACTAAATCAAATTGAATATAACTCTATAAGTATGTTAATTAACAAATTACTTTCACTGAGAAAATAGACATCGATTATAAACATATTTGGTATAAACTTTAGATAATTTATTGCATAAGCCTATATATACCCACCCGACGTCTAGTAATTATTCTGGCCGTAATCGTTATAATAATATTATTATTATAAGTATTTTTGTTTCTTACGTACTTGGTACGTACCTATATAGATTTTAAAATAAACCTGTCATTTGATTCTTGGGCATTAGTCTAAACACATGGATATATACTTGAGTATACATATACTAGTGTTATACATATTCACTTTATAGGTACCTATCCTTGAAATGTAAATTTTACCCATACTCAATAGTCATATATGACATAATATGTATCCATTAAAATTAAGTATTGATGATAGTTACAAGGGGCTCCAAAATATATTAATATATTTTACATTTATACAACCATATAGATATAGGTACCACATAGTAGTAAAAAAACGCATAAAATTTGTCATATGAATTTGAATAATTATGCCTTACGCCCGTACTTCACCTTAAATTTATATATTAGTAATAACTTATGAGGTTTCTGCAGTAGTAATAATAAGTCCCACCTTCTCTGACACTACGGTAGTACACCACGTCTCTCACTTATGAGAAGATAACTTTTTTGAGTTTCGCGTAATGAATTATGCATATAATTGTAAAAGTAAAATATATATTTGTTATGAATAGTTATATTTCTTTTTATATAGGTATTTTCTATAATAATTAAAATGCAAAAAAGTTATCTTATGAATGTGCTTAGGATTTTAGTTTTATTTATTTATATCAAACAAAAATCGTATACACTCATTAAATATACTTACTTATTCAGCATGTTAAATATTAATTGAGGCATATGAGTAAAATAATAATTGCACTATAATAAAATATTATAAAATACTAACTCATAATATTTTAAATGTATTCTAGTGTAATCCTATAAATTATGAATATAATGATATAGAAACGATACTATAGCTGAGACCTGAGAGAGAACCTCGACGGTTCGTCTATCTCCATCTAAAAGAATATATTTGACATGTTATTATAATAATAATAATAAATAAATGTTTAACTGTATTGATTTTAAACACTAAAGTTTAGTAAAATTGTTGAAAATCATATATTATATGGACTGTTATGCAACTTTTTTCGTTTAGACATATGCATATTGCATGTAACTGCGTCACTACGATGATCATAATATTTTGATAATTGTGTAATGTAAAATATACAATATGTATTAACACATGTTTACATTTGATCACTGATTTTATTAATTAAAATATGTCTCTTTTGACTCACAAACCAAAATTATTGTTATAAATATAGTAGTACCTACTCATAATTTATAATAATCATGCAGCTTAAGATGTTTTATATTTCAATTTTAAAGTTTCACTAGTACCTAATGCATGTCAATTTGTATTTCTCGTACATCAACTTTCTTGTAATCTTATGAAACAGAATAATAAACATGTCCATAAAACTATCAACTTATGTTCATTCAAATTCAACAATATTACATATTATTAGTATTAGAAACATAATAATAAAATATAGTATAATGTATGTTATGACTGTTATGAGTGAAATTAAAGTAATTGTAATTTCACTATATATAATATATTATATATTTGCTGGTACAAACTATATTGGACAAGTCTGTGACTGCGATTTCTATAGATATATTTTGTCCGAACCTATATGGCTACATCGAATGTTTCTAGTCATTCAACGTTTTGATTTAAATAATATTTAAATCTATAGCGTGAAACATAAATTCAATCGATATATACACTGGGAGCTTATCAATATCCGAGTCCTTGGCGCGCATTTTAGGTAAATAAAAACGGGTCAAATGTTGGGCAATAATAATATAAGCCCTCGAGAACTGAGAAAAGATCGAATCTGGCGTATATTACCATTTATATACATATACAATATGATGTTTATAGTTGGAAATTTATTTGTGCACGTCGTATAGCACGTTCGATTTTTCATTTAGTTTTAATACGTTATTATATTATGTGCATATATAAGAGTATTAAATCTTGTGGTTTCGCGCCCTAGACCAGTTTATTTATTGTATACTTATACATAAGTGTAATATATCCTTTAGCCTTGATCAAAAAGTATTTTACGTTATTTAATTTATAATTTACGGTAAAAGGACGACCAACTGTATATTTATGCGACGACCGTTAATTTCTTTTTTATCACCGGCACTTGAATGCCTAGCAATAAAAATACGTTTTCCGAATTTTCAATCAACGTCTTCTTACTTTGTGATAATACAAGGTAGTCTTGTGGTTCTATTTTAGAAATAATTATAACTATGTGTTTGAACTTTAAAGTGAAAATAATTGGAGAATTTTAGAAGTACTTTGATATGTACTTATAAAATTATACCTACCTAATTACTCTTAAAACATTCATACATGACCTAAAATCAAAATCAAAATACAAACATGTATTTAATAGCGGTAGTAGCTGATATTATAAGAGAAAAAACAGTTACTTAATCAATTATACCATATAGTTACGTATAGTTTACATCTAAGGTTAACTTTAAAAAAATGATGTGTTATCCGATAAAACTTTGTATAGTGAATTTAAATAGTTTATATAACATAAAAAGCAGATAAATAAATTTGAAGTTACAACAGTTTGGTAATATTACAATTTATAATATACATTTATAGCAATAGATTTTTCTAACGGGAGTGATGAAGAAATTGAAAATTGTTAATAGCTGATTATTTATTAGAATAGTTAACATTTCAAAATGGAATGAACATCATAGTGTGTAGTGAGATACTTAGTCATATTCTTTTTACAAAGAACAATTAAATTGTATGTCTAAGTTTTTGTTTACAATTGAAATTAATTTTTGGACAGAAAAATTCCTACATCATTTAATTTCAATGGTACCTATACTATATACGTTATTATTACTGTAACAAATCTATAATTGAACACAATAATATAATGTGTAATTAACACTGGTTAATGATAAATAGTTAGTTAACATTTTTAACACACATTTATTATAATTACTATAATTTTTTTTTTATCAGTTTCGTTTTAAGTTTATTATATTTCAATTCTTTCTAAAATGTTATGAGAAAAAATACCTTTTAATGTTAAATAACAGTAAATAAAAATACATAAATTAATTTACAAATCGACGTAGATATGCATCTTGATTCATTATGAATTCCAATCACTAATTGATGTGGTAATCCTATGTTGTACCACCCATGTCCATTGTTCGTCTTCCTAGTTACAAACGAAACCTCAATGCGACTTTATTATTATTGAAGAGTGCGTGCAGATGAGTCATGTTTTAAATTTAAAATTGTTTTAGCATATAGTTAGAGTTTTGTTTTAATAAATCCATAGGGGCCAAATAATATTAATAAATATTATATATTTATATCGTTAATAACAACTCAAAACTTAATAGTAACAACATGAGAATATGCTATTCATAGATCAGCAAACGACCCTCATTCTTCAATTTATTCTTGATTGAATAGTGCACAAATATATATAGATAATGGTCTTATGTATATACGTAATAGGAAGTTTGAAGGGTCGAAATTGGCTTTTACTTTTTACAGACAGTAAAAACACTAAAATATCAATCTATTTTTTAATATTATACAATCTACTCTTTCATACAATGAAAATATTTCTAGTATGAATTATGTAAATGCAATTTGAGTTGCAACTTTTAATTGTTACATTGATAAATTGTGTTTCTTATTTCATATTCTCGTGCTAGTGAAAAATTGAACTTAACTAAAATTGCTGGTACAAAATAAACTGTCCAACTAAATTTAAGTATATTAATTAAATTGAAATATTATACTATATAATATTATATTATACAATTACCAACTCTTGTAAGTCAATAATAGTTTGAACTCGTTTATGAAGACAACAAGAAATAAGAACTAAAAGTTGGTATGTAACAATATCAACGCCAATTGTATCGTGTTGTGATATTGAAG
This sequence comes from Myzus persicae, assembly GCF_001856785.1. Taxonomy (NCBI): domain Eukaryota; kingdom Metazoa; phylum Arthropoda; class Insecta; order Hemiptera; family Aphididae; genus Myzus; species Myzus persicae. Next base: position 185,124 of record NW_019101697.1, read on the forward strand.
GTATATAATATATTATAATATCTGTATGATTTTATGATTGTTTTTACTTCTATTTATCAATGTATTAGATGCAAATATTATTCAATAGTATAATTGGATACGTTGAACATTGATGAAATCAATTGCAGTGGGCTAAATTACAATTAAAACTTTTTTTTTTAATTGCTAACTCTAAACATATGAAAATCAACATAAATACCTTTTTTATATAATATGAATACATGTAAATTATTGTGATATGCCTTTTTTTTTTAAAAGTAATTCCACGAATGAAAATATTCCAACGTTAAATTATTAATTGTAATGCTATAATAATTCAAAGGGCGTTATATTATATGCATGGTATTTATATCAGATACCACTATACCAGAGTTATGTCCATTGTAATAATTTGCAATATCATATTACAATACTAAATAATTTTATTATGTTTAAAATAAACGCATAAATGCAATGCAAAATGGTCATGCCAATATATAATATACATATTATATATTAGTTATTAGTATATTACCATACTATTATTAAATATCTCTAATGTTTTAAAATGTATATGCATTATCTGTTTGTCAATTTATTGTTATGCCGCATTGTAGATTTATTATTATTTTTATGATTACGTTGCATTTATAAACTGTGGGAATAGTTTTTTTGTAAATACGTTTATTGTTCAACGATTCAAATGGAAAATAATAAATAGTATTTTGTGTTTATTGCATATAATAGAGTCTCCACTCTCCAGAGGGATGCATGAGAAATAATTGGTACACACAACACATTATCTCCTTTGATAGGTACTCAATGAAAAGTATTCTGGAATATGATTTTAATAAATTTAGAAGTATTTATTTTTTTTGCAAAAAGTAAAAAAAAAATTATAAGTAAAAACGAACTTTATTCATTATTTCTTAATAATGGTTGAAGGTTTAGGTTCGTAAAAAAATCAAAAAAATGCATCGGTAAGGTTTCGATTCTAATATTTTCAAAAAGTTCAGATTCAAATACTAGTATTTTTGATTTCGGTTCCAAGCCCTGAGTGATTTACCCCAATAATTACTCATACCTCTTGCAATTTCATGCAATTTTCTCGTATTTTTGCGAGACCATTTTACACAATAATATTATTGTTTATGAATCGCGAACGGGTGCATTATATACGTATTTTATACGAGCGATTAGCCTATCTAGGCAATTCAAGATTGTGGACCGCAATATTTCATACTATATTGTATTATAATATAATACACTCGCAGAGTCAGAGCAGACTTCGGTAATAATTGTCGCTTTTTCAAGTGAGACGTGTACACATTACACATGTATAATATATATAGACATACTATGGTACACTTGTAAACTTCCTGAAATATAGCATAATGATTATACCTATTACCTACACAAGTATAGATATAGATGTATCATGAATCATAATAATTCATAATATCGTACAATCGTCTCGTTACAATAATAATAACGGCTTGTCGCGCGTGCTGTACGCCTGTACACACACACACAAAATATATATATAATTATCGATTCGGTGCGTTATAATAAGTATAATATAGCGTTCCAATAACGCACGCGGCTTACAATCACATATAATATAGTAATAATATATAATATACACACACTGCACTGTTGTGGGCATATTGTAATATACGTACACGCGTAAACATAAAAAGGTAATAATAATAATGTAAAAAAACGTTATTGTATGTGTGTACATTTTTTGTACGTTGACCCTCGGACATCAGCGGTGGTGGTTGCTTCGGTTACCTATATATTATTATTATTATTATTATTATATCATGTTATACACTTATAACTATTATGCAGCTATAGATATACTTTACGGTATAAAAACCCAAATGCTCCGCCGCCGTACCTCGCCCCGCCGCACCACTACCCGCTAATCATAGTGTACCCGGCGACGGTGGAGGGGAGGCGTTTCTCTGGCGGCGACGTGCACCCTTATCGCGAGTGGCGGTGGCGGCGGCGGCATCGTCGTCGTCGTCGTCGTCTACCCGACGACACGCGTCGTCCGATCAGTGTGTTCGCCGGCGTTCGTACGGCGATTACACCGTCGACGCCACTGGCCCTGTTGGTCACCGACGAAGTGTTTATTGACGCGCGCTCGCTCGTTCGAATCCAAGTGCGCCTGTCGATGTCACGATATAATATTTTTATTAAAAGGAAAAATTATAACGACGAATAATTATTATTATTGCGACACGTCAATTTTTGGATAAAAATCAAACGCGAATATTTGTTGTTGTTTTTTTATTAGTTGGCCTGCAAGTGCGAATTAAATTTTTTTCCGAACGCGTGAGAATTTTTTTTCATTTATACTTTAACTTTTTTTTTTTCAATTCACGATGGACGAGACTGACCCGTCAATATCAGTGCCGTAACCCAACTAGTCGAAAAAGACTAATACACTCGAATATTGCACGAATTAATTGTATTGTATATTAATATTATAGTTGCAAGCCTAAAACCGTATATTTCAATTCCTACATAATTTTATTCTTAATACGTCAATACGTGCACACAAAATCGCCAACCATGGGACTTAGGTGAGTCGGTTTTATTTCTTTTCTTTTTTTTTCATCCACTTTAAAAAAATCCAGTCCCTTTAGATAGATTTGTCATGCTATTTTTTGCCTTCGTCTGTCGCAGGCACGTACCTATATACCTCTCTATATAGGTAGTAAATATGTTTGTGTATGTATATGTATAAATATATATGTATAATAGCCACTCGACTGCCTAGTGAAATGTGGTATTGCAACGGGGTCCGAATATTTTGTACCTGAGTTTCCAGTAAACGTGGTTAGGTCCGTCTATTTAATATTCGTATATAAGATGGTACGTTTGATACTTGTGTATATATATTATAGCACATAAATAATAAATTACATGGTAATATAATATATACACACGTGATGTGTTCTATTGAACTATGCTATATTAAAATTATTTTAATACGCATTCCCTGCCGTTTAAATAGTACAAAACATTTAGACAATAAATTATTTGCCGTTCAACGGATTAATAAATTATTATCAAACTATAATAATGTATATGTACCAGGTACCTATACGTATAGGTATGCACGCCGAATACGCCAATAAATCAATCATAATAATATTCTACTCGTTTTAGATACGCGCTGTGCCACTGTAATGCGTTTAAAAGTCGAAAATTGTGCGAGATTAATGTTTTTATACAATCCGCAAAAACGATTAATTCGATTGTTCGGTTACGCTTTTTACTGATGATAGTTAGTTTATTTAAGGAGATTTAAAATTAATTTTCATCAATATACCTAGGTATTACAAGGATATAGGTTACAAGTTTACAACACACTTTAATTCTAACAGTATATGAGAATGTTGTTACTTAATAATATTTAATCATTATATCATTGGATTCCCAGCAAATAGCGTTGTATATATATATATATATATATATATATATATACTCGTACCCTAAACTATCTTAATTATTAAGTATAAACCTCAAAGTGACGACGAATACGTTATAGGTATTCAAATTTTAAATTTACTGATAAACAAACTATATATTATTATAAAAAAAGTTACAAGAAAGTTATATCTCGTGAAATATATGCGATATTGTCGTTTATGGTGTACACCAATTAGTACATTTGTACTATTATAGTTAGGTACATATTATGTATTCTATCTCTCTTCTATTCATGTTTTATTTGTTTTATATAATATAATTTTCAATATTTTGAACGTTTTTACTCAGTTTATAAATTGACGTTTAAATTAAATACTTCCATTTTCCTCTAAGAAAATAAAATTGTAATTTAGTGAATACTACTTGAATATTGCTTAAATTAATTCCATACATACGAATTTTTACATCACAGCAGCTGCTGTGTTTGTCAGATAATACTTAGATATCGATATAACTGATATAAGTAACTAATTAATGTAGGAGGTAGGTACAAACATTTTTTCGGATTAATAGTTGAAAGCATATAAATTAAAAATATTTAATTGGTACAATACTAATTTAAACGTCTGTACCTACGTCTTTAACCAACTAAACATTTGAACAATTATTTAATATTTGTGTAACTTGGTATTAGGTATTTATATAATTATTAACTAAAAATGTAAACACCTAATATTTGAGTAGGTACTCATTTATATTAGGTTATTCTGTATTTTAGTACGGAGATATGATGACTTACTGCAATTACTAAACAAATGTTTTTTTCAATTAATGGCAGCTATTCTCAAAATAGTTTATGTTTCTGAGGATATTTTTAAGGACCCGCTTATCTGCAATAATCATGGCTGGTATTTAGTTGAAAATACAAAAAAACTGGATAATTGGTCGATTAATAATTATTTATTATTAGTACAATGATTCATTAATGTGTGACATTTTTTTAAATTATGTTATCCTATATCATTGTATAATAAATAATTATTAATCAATAATAATCACCCTCCCACCAACAAAATGTTACTTGTTTTTCTGAAACAACATACTGATTAAAAGATAGCTGCCACTGTAATCAATTAAATATTTTTGGTATATCTAACGTGTTATGGGAATACACCGATAAACCTTAGCCTAAATGGTTTAAACAACATTCAAAAAATGTATATAGGTACTTTGTTTTTATATCAAATTAATAAAATATCATAACTTTCATTATATTTTTGTTTTTGTAAGAATCATTGGATACAACAATAACGTTCGTATGTACATATATATCGCATACCAACACAGTTTTATATTAACAAAAAAAAATTCACATCAAATCAAATAATACGGTGACCAAAAATGAAATATTTAATCACATTGAATGTATTATATTTTTCAATTATAATGTATAATATTATACACAGTTGAATGGTACTCGGTACAATTTGATTCTTAAACCAATATGAATGTATTATGTATAAGATCGTGTATATGATACGCTGGTACACTACTATAAAATAAATCGTTGTCTCGTCATATAATTTTAAATAAATTACAAAAACATTATACTATACATAATGTAGCACCCCCAACCACATATATATTTTAACTCTGTGGATATAATATTAGTTAACCTAAGTGACAAATTAGTACTTACATGTTAAGTTGAGCATAGGCGTAGCGTAGTGGATTTTTTTTTTGGGTGGGGGGGGGGCGTTTTTTCCCCTCGTGGTATCGACGACGCTGCCGAAATTCTTTGCTTATTCTGAGGAGGCTTAACAAAATTTTTGGGGGGCTATAGCCTTCTTAGCCCCCCTTCATTCAAAGCCTATGTAGCCCAGTAAAATAGACCCAATACGTATCTATGCGACCATGTACGCACTATGTGGTACTTTACGTACACATGAAAACGTGTAAATACAGCTTGTGTAATAAAATTATGTGCACAAAATCGTATTTTATACAAATAGTGGGAATACCTATAGTCCATAGGTATAGTCTATGAATATTACGTATTACTATGTATTAGGTACTATACCTATACATTGTAATTTTACCAATAAGTCATCTACTAGTAGGTAAATTCATCTTTATATTGGTAGGTACTAGGTATATATAAATGTATGGCAGTAGATAGGTACATTATAGTACTTTTATATATTATATCATTGATTATACATAGTATTATTATTTATTAGATACCACCGAGACCTAAATACGGACCCTTGAATCTAAATTTGATATGATCAGCTGATACACGCGATCAGATTTTTCGACAAAAATTTATCATCCAGACATCTAGCGCTTGGTTAAAACAATACGATAATAAACGAAGATTGCAGCACATACAATATAATATTATTTGTACATATATTATTATTATACGTTCTTCGTCGCCGTTCTCGTTACCGTTTATTAGAAGACCGTTGGTTGTGGTGGTTGGTGGTGGGTGGCAGGGGAAAAATACTGTAATTACCGGCGGAATACGCGCGCGCTCGCCTTTTGTGTTTTCACTGTTGTAGCCATGCCATCTCGGACTGTATATAGACTATATTTCTATATTGTATAGTAATATTACATTATATAAACTGAGGTTGGGTGGGTAGGTTGGTCTGTCGGTCGGTTATTGGTTGGCTTTTACCTCTACGTATATAATATGTACGCGTTGCCGGTAAAACCACTTCGTATGTAAATACGAGCACATTATAATTTAGGTGAACCGTTTATTGTGTCGTATTGCCGGAACGAATAAAAAACAAAAAGTAACCGGCCGGCGACGAGCAGTCATTGTAGATAATAGTTTTTTCAAAGTCCGTTTAGGCGTATATGTATAATACTCCGGTTCGTGCAGCAGTATCGGATCCCCTGCGATATCATCTTTGGGTTCATACATTATATAGGCCTTATTCTAATAGACAGTAGATCTCGAATCGGGCAGCAGGAAATACCAAAAGTGTTGCAGTTAGATTAAATAATTATATTACTTACCTATTGATCCAAACATTTCCATGATCCCGTCGGTTATCTAGCTAGAATATCATTCGACAACACATCGAATTTATATATACATTATACCTAATTATATATTTTGTTGATTTTAAACATTACCTCTATATTACGAAAAGAAATTTTTTTAAGATTTATCTCTATTACCCAACTACAGATTATAAACACTGGCTTCCTATTTTAGGCAATGGCCAATGGTAATTAAATCCTCAGAATAAAGCCAGCGTAGGTCTAAACTCAAAATGTATAATAATATTATCTTCTTTCCTCAGTAGCAACATGTATATAATAATATTATAATACGTTTACAAAGTATATCAGTGCGGTGGCCGCGGTGATGTGTCCGATAAAAATAATACGCGCAAAGTCCTCTCGGCGTTCGGAAATAGCCGACGAAAGAATTTGGCACGTTCGCTCGCCGCGTCGTTGCTTGAGTGCGATATTAATGCAATACGCGAGCGCGCCGTCGGAGGCGGGTGACCGATATTTTTTTCCATCAGATTCGTATTTATTTATAGTATATTAGTATATAGTATATACCTATATTATGTTTATATGCCATCATTGCACATTGGTGTTTAAATTACTCTTTCGAGACTTTTGCAAGCCTTTGCGGACGTGGGGGTATGTTGTTTTTTTCCGAGGTCTGCACTTTGCAGTGTTTAACAATTTTTACTTTCTTATACTCTTATCCATCATAGAACAATTAAGGACCTAATGTAATCAATAATATAACTTCGCTGTTACAAATGCATTTAGTTATAAACTCAAGTCATTGTAGTAAACAATTTGAAACAATTTAGTACCTACCTAAATATATTACATTCTTTTATATCTATTTAAAAATAATTAATAAGTAGAGAATTTGAATACTTTTTTACAACTTCTTGTCTGCTGCAGAACATAGAAAAGGATGCTATTTACAAAACACATCTTAAACATTTTCTGATCAAGGTTACCCCTTTCTAACATGACAATATTATATGCGAGTTATGTATAGTTTTGTGCTGCTATATCATACACTGATTTGGTTTTTCCATATATTCTGCAGCATTTGTGCCCGCCCGCTCGTAATATATAATATTATAATAACTATCCACTTCTTTATATTATATTAATTCATTGCGTACACACGTAGAGCGGTCGCCACTCACCATCGTTCGAATCGAGAATAATTATACATGGGCCATATTTAACGAGTGATTTTATAAGTACCTATGTAGTGTCCAGCAGTGGAATAGTAATTATATACGACAACAGTCAATAAGTATATATTATGTATAGTACAACACATATGTATATGGCATATGCTACAAGTTGCCGCAATAATTCATGTGAACGATTTTTCAATGTATCACAGACAGATTATTTAGCTTCATCTTTATTTATAAGAAATTGTTAAACAAACTATCAATGGTTATTGTTGTGAGCGCAATCTAAAGCTATATGTATTGTAATACTACCTATTTAGTATTTATAGGTAACTGGTACGCGTTATTATATGACCCCTGCAACAGCCAACGATTTTACGATTTTAATTAACGAATAATTTCTTGACCAATGTCATGATACTATTTAAAAATGTAAAATAATATGCAAACAAGCGTTCTCAATGTTTGTCAATATATGCAACGCTCAAACTAAAAATATTTTCAATAATTGTAAAAAAATTAAAAAAATTGTAGACTGATGCTGGTCTTAAATAGTGGGATATAATACATGTACTTCAAGGAAGGTTCTCGGCTATCAAAACCACTCTACGGTAAATCAAAAAATTATAAGATTTATTTATTTTAGTTGAATTCAATAGCTTATTTAAAAGGTATTTTAAGGTACTTACCTTCACCATATAGACACCATTATTATCATTTATCAATTATCGCAGTTTTCGCGATTTTTAAATGTTCAATAAATTATATCCCAAATAACTTTATGGTTTATAATAAAATACTATTTGTATTTAGTTCTATATTTTAACACTATAATGACATAAATTGGTGAATTACGTAGAGCTGTTAAACTTCTTCTTTTACAGAAGCTTTCTGAAAAAAGGTTTTTTCTTTCAAACTGCACACTTTACTATTAAACAAGTAACTACCTACGTGCTTTATCTAGTAACTGAAAGTATGCAAAAGCATTATGTGATTATTATTTAAGAATACACATTTTTCATAATACGATCATGTATGTACAATCTGGTGTTTTAATGATATTTAAAAGCCATTCAAACTTTATAGCCAAGTACTTGGGACCAACTTATCTGGACCCACTCGTTTACCATGAATTTGCATCATAATTATTTTAATTACTTCGATTAAACATTTTTTTTCCGATAAACTTTTCAACAGACATAATATACGTGAGCAAATAATTTCAAAATCGTTGAGTGTACTCAATATACTTCATGTTTTTTTATTTCCTGTAAAAAAAATAAATACTATAAAATACATTTTTAAATTAAAATGTCCGTAAAATATTATATATAATATATGTAAAAAAAATGTAAAAAAAATGTTAAACTGACGTATTAATAACTGATAGGGTGCAAGGTCAATGTCAGATTAAATAGGGATAAAGGTTAAGTAAAGCGGCAAGGACAATTAATATACTACGACGGTTGTCCTTAAGCGTCAAAAGTTGTATTCTGGCTCTGCGGGACTATCCATCAGGCTTGCATATTCACATTATTCAGAAGTTATTATTTTTATTTTATTTAAATTAAATTGAATTTATAATGTAATTATTGTACCTATAATAATATATAATATTTTCCAGTATACTTTATTGATCTTACTATGCTGTCCAAAGCTTTGTAGTTTTCTTATAATACTATTCAATAGACACTTTATGACTTTGTGGGTAACCTCACTAGGTAAGTGGTAACTATTGATACATGTTTTCTTTTATTAGTATGGAAAATAATACATATAACAAGTTAATACAAAATAACCAATATTTCGTAACTATTAAAGTAGACAGTCGATTTATGTATTTGAGTTAATCGTTTTATCAATATTTCATAATATAATTATTAATAAGTAAATAATATTTGCTTATATACATAATAAAGATATTTTTAAAAACAATTATATAGCTATAATTACTTTGTATCCTATATAACATATTTACATAATAAAATACACCAAAAATATGTTAAATTTGTAGTTTGGATAATTTTTATAACCTATTCACCTATAACTTATAAGTATAATAAAAACTCATAAATCATACCTTATATTCAAAATTACGCAGTTTGTGAAAAACAGATTTCATAATATTTTAATATCTCACTATCTCGAGTGGATCGTTTGGTTTTTGTCTGATTGTTAGGTATTCAATAAAATTAAGTTCAGGTTTCACTGCAGAACGAGTGTGGACAGGAGGGTTACATTTTTGAAATTGTACCACGTTTTATACATATGATATACTAAAATAAAAGTAACTATATATAATAAAACAAAACTATGTATAACCTAAATAAGTTCAATATTGTATCACTATTTGATGTATATTTTATAAATTATATTATATAAATACACATTAAATCAATATATAAGTATTCAATGTCATTCCATCAAAATGCGTCTGCAGCGTTATGTTTATACCCTAAATACGCATCATACTATATTACCTATACTTTTTGTTTTTATGTATGTAGTACTCTGTAAACGTAGACCGAGCCAGACGCATTAGCAAATCAAATATTTTATTTGTACTGTAGAGCGAGAGAGTGAATTGTGTGTGTGCGTGTGTATGTGAGAGTGAGTGTATAGCTGCAGCAGACTGTTATGATTACGGACTTGGAGGCTGGAATTTCAAATAAACGAATGTGAATCGCGATCCAGATGAAATCTCGTCAATGTGTTGGGTTGTACACTCATACGCATGCACTTGATCCGCAAACTGTATAACATTGTACATGATGTACAGCGCGCACACAATGCTGTCCCTATAAATATATGTCTAACAGAAGCAACCGCCGGGAAACAATTTTCCATTACAAATCGTACGCGTTACGCGTATATACATGGATGTGTGTGTGTGCAGGGCGAGGTTTCCTGTGCATTGCCCCCGACGTTGTGTCCTTATCGTGTACGTATTCGTGGACACACAGGAAAGAACGAACGTTGTGTGTGTTTTGGTGTGAATTTCCGATAATTATTATAATTATCATTATTCGATAAGTATAAGTATATATATATACAGGGTGGGCTACTGATTTTTCCCGCGATGTATTATAACTGTTGTGTGGCACAATGGGATAAGACTTGACGGCGGTTTACCTTCACCCCTGTATTTTATCATTATAATATGTAATACTAAATGTGACAATGAATTTTATCTTGGTTTTCTATTTATTGTTCATGCAAAAACTAAACGCACAATGCGAGAACATTGATCGTGCAAAAAAAAAATAATCTCCGAAGATAATATTCACATGCCATATTACCTACATTACATTAATTGTTATTTAATGTGTATTATAAAAATTGATGTTCTAAAGTGTGAACTTGTTTTACCAATCAAAGGTCAAAATTCAACAAAAATAGAAAATCGCCGAGTATTGTGGACTGTGGTCGTTTGGGATTAAACTATATATCTTAAATATTTTAATATCTAGTAACTCGTGATCGCTACGGATAAAAACGAATTTGGTTACAGCTAGGTCAACAGACGGCAATATTATTCAATCACGTACTTTTAAATACAAAACGCCCTAGTTTATTTGTTTTTGCTGGACTTATGCGAAATGTTCCCGAAATATTCTGCGTTTTGCGCTCCCAGTCATGGACAACAGAGGGCGATGATAACCGGCAGCGGTAGTTCACCTGCTGCTACAGGAGGTATGAAACTGCTGGAACATCTGCAGCGCTTCCCTGCTGAAATAATTTCGGCGGAATAACAGTATTATTTTTATTTTTCTATTTTTTCCCTGTATATCATTTTAGGTGTTTGAATGTAATTGTGTCAAAGATCATATTGCCTATAATATACTAAGACTTTAGAACGACAAAAATGTTTACTTTTTTATGAGATGATATGTTTTGTATTAAAATTGATTTCTTCATAAATGTTATAGAATTTTCAATGTTCCGTTCTATTTGTTAAAGTACTCAAAAATTTAACATTTTTATTTCATACAACGAATTAAAATAACAACAAAAAATGTGGTTATGCTGTGTTTCTGAATACTGATATAGGATTATAATAGAATATTTGTAACAATTTTATAGTAATTTAATAATGCGGCACCAATCAAATTGTCCAGATGACATGATCTTTAATATTGTTCGTAATACCCCTTGTAAAATAATAGTTTTTGTGGATTTTGTGAAGAATGACCGGTTTGGTTTAGTGTGCAATTAACTTAATAATCATTGATCACTAATCTCGGAGTTAATATCTATTAATCGACGGACGCAGCTTACACGTTAGATAAGTTTAGCAACAGTGCAACACTAAACGTATTGTATTTAAAACGGATCAGTTAACTCAACCGAGGTTTTCAGAATACAGTTTTATAATTATAAGATCAGAATATGATTTTCAACCATAAGTAAACACGATTTAAATACGATTTAAACTGCAACTGAAAATTAAGAGTGACTGTGCTTAATATTATGTTAATTGTATATTACTGTATTACTTGCAGACTTCGTCAAACGAACAATTATAAAATACGGCACTCGATGTATTTTGGTTTTAATGTAGGCTTAATTCACGAGTACGTCGGTGTTAGTGTACCTCGTTTTGTAGATGAATCCGACTGAGGTGGGGGGAAATATTTTGAATTATATGACGTTTATCGTATTTTGATTTAAGTATAATAACTCAACGAGTTAGTCAGTTTAAGTGTACCTCCGCACTCAACAATTTGTATTATCTTCAATAAAATATTATACTTCTGATAATATTAAACAAATGAAAAAATAAAACAAATTGAAGTCGTGTTACCTATAAGGTACTATATAATATACTTATAGTAAAGAAATAGAATTTATTACGTTTCGAAGTTGAAACCATTTAAAATGTCAATTTATCTGGAATAAACGACATTTATAAATACGTACTAGGGTTCGTAAAAAAATTGTAGACATAAATTGTGGGTATTATGTTGGTTCTTAACCGATCCCAACCACTGTTGTCTCACACAATTTTGAAGCCCTGCTATTGAGCAGGTAGTAATAGTCAGGTTTGTTTTTTAAGCCATATGTAATGTACAAAATACAATATCTACTATCTATACCTAAAAAAAATACAGCGTTATAAAAAAGTAAAACCCAAACCGTGTAGTCTGAACAATATACCCTCGTCAAGGTCAAGAAATTTATATATATTTTTTTTTACAGCGGTACCACCAGAAAATCATCTTCCCCTATTGCAATAAAAGAGGACAGAGGGTCACCGTTGGTCGAAAACCGTGGGTCGTCGCAAAAAATCATGTATCCGCAAAACTCGTCCAAAGACGGCAGGTAAGATATAATGTAATAAATTATAACATTTATAACTTATATGCTCGTAAACATTTATACAATTTGATTTTACTCACGATCAGGCACCATCATAGTGCAATACTGCAATATATATATATAAAAATATTTTTATTTGGACCCCCCGAAACGGCTAACAGTTCTTGCATGTGAGACATTAACTTTACACCAAAATCCCTAGTCATCGAATAACGACTCACAAGTTTTGTAATAAATGTTTTGTTATAATTTATACAACACATAATTACATTTATACACATTTGTAGTGACATAAATAAGAATGGTTCAATGGTTCGTTGTAAAAAAAAACCACCCTGCAACTACCTATATATAAATTATATAATATAGTGTGTAGGTATAATGTATATGTTTACCGTTTTGAGAATCTCTTCTCGGGCAATCCGAGCCGGGCCTGCGATGGAGATTAATAATAATAATACGATTTTCGTTTTCTATACATATACATTGTTACCACCATGGGCACCATGATACCATATTATATATATTTACATATATATATATATATAATGTATTGTGTGAGACCCTGTAGCGAAGATGTATGTATATAATAATAATAATAATAATAGCATAATACTGTCGGCTTATTGTACCGTTATGCTGTGTACGAAAACGGTGGTCAAGTGCGGAGATCGCGAGCACTACGCAGTTCGCACCCTGCGAATCACCCTGCGAATAAAAACGAAAAGAAAAGATGGTGGAAAGGGGTGCAGAAATACGGGATCGACGAGGCGAGACAATATATTATATTGTGGTTATTATTATTATAACGTTAGAGGAATGCGACCTTATACTTTTTGACACAATAAATTTGAAGGATTATTGTACTACTACCAAAGGGTGATGTATACGGAGGACGTCAATGCGTGTGTACGGCCTATATAATAACACACGGTTAACCGCGGTTGAATGCCTCCCGATATTGCAAATTTTAGCATATTTAATATTTTCACACGTGGGTGTAGCAGTCGTAAAATTATATCGCTGCAGGTACATCAGCTTTATACATAATATTATAATACCTCATAATATAAGTGCATAAATGCCTATACACACGCACATTGTAACCGTCTTCTTTTTCGTCTGTCGTCCGTCAATAAACGGATCGACATCTATATAATGTAATATACATTTTTTTCGCTCCTGCATCGAGACATATCATTTGTATTCTTATTGTTGCATTTTGTATTCTTATATATTTATATGGGAATCCGGTGTTTTGTTCAATTTTCAATATCATATTATTACTTCTACACTGCAGGAGCTGCGTGTTGCCTACGAATATACGGTATCGACCCATCGTAGTCTGTAATATATTTGTAGTCTGTAGGTGCCTACAGTATAGGTTTTTTGTTAAATTGAAGCATAGATACTGATAAACTCCATGATAAATCGTTTTCAAAATCCGATTCAACATTTAGTAATTCTTCTGATATTATACTTACCAAGTTCCAACATAATATATCACACATATTAAACTAGTGATTGATTGCACAATTTTATTGTCTATGGACTTTGGTTTGCTGCTGAAATGTATTAATAATTTAATTAGGTCATTTTTGGAAAATCTTGATCAATTTTGTTGTTGCATTTAATATAAGTCATAGGTGACTTTTACTTGGTGTTGAATTGATTTATCAACACACGAGTCTATTATTGAATTTAAACATTTACAAGTGATCATTTTGAATATTTTTATTATTGTACGGAGCTTTCAAAACACTAAAATCAAACCTTTGAAGCTGGCCAACGACAAATAATTTAATTTAGAATTAGCTCATTCATGACTGATATGACTATACGAGTGATATGTGTATACAATATACTATAAATAATAAATACATCGTCGTCATCATATATTAAAGTGATGAAAAATATTCGTGATCTCGATGAGTGGGTATTTTCTAAGCGGAGATCTTCAAACGATTGAAACTCTTGTCCATACAACGACAAAATCCTCTGTAACCACCGACGTATGATCGTAAAGATGTTGGTTAGGTACTAGTTATAACGCGCTTGCGCTATTCAATCATCATATGGCTACAGCTGCATTGTTGTCGAGCTCCGTAATATATTATATTATTTATATTCTGTAAATAAATGTAAATAAATCTGTAAATATGTATTAGAGTCAAATGGTCATTTTAAAATTACTTTTTTAATGTGCATGGGTGCCATTAACATAATATACGAATTCGGCAGTTAATTCAGTTCATGTAATCATGACGTATAAACCTATAATATTATAGCAGTGCGCGACTGCTCTTAACCGTTTCAATGATTTCGAGTCGTGTTGTATTTAATCGGAGGCTACATTCGACAAAGTGGTGCTTATTACAAAAATAATATATACATATAATGTGGTTTTTACAAACTAATTAATTTATAATAATTGCATAGGGAAATAAAAAAAGTATCCCGCTGTGCAGACGACTTCGTGTGTATAATTTATTTATTTATATTATATTATTATATTATGTATTTCAATGCACTCTCTATTATAATATATAGTATCCTTTATTATTTTAAGATGTAATAATAACAACTGTACATTAATAAGACGTGTTTATTGAATACATATACCTAATCGATGCAATGTGTAAAGGAAAAAACCCCATCACCCGTAATATAAATTATTATAAACTATTCTTCCGCCAACTCCAATTGTCTGATGGCTTGTGTGTTTTATAAAAAACTACTCTGTTTGCGTGTTATTTATTTTATTTTTTACACATGTGGTCGTTTTACTGCGATCAGACCTGTTTTCGAGTCTTACGAAACAATAATATGCATACAGTCTTATCATCAATGTTTCCCTAAAAGAACAGACACAGATTTTGTCAATATAATATGTTCAACATGCATCAATGTCCAAATGTAAGACTATACTGCAGTGCTTATTATGCACCTACTATGAAATATTAATGTGCTACTCTTTGACTGTTTTTTATATTTTTCAAATACCTAAAACGTTACTTTTCCCTTGATCCTTGTGCCCATATATTTAATATACCACATTGTTTTTTTATCTTAATATTTTGAAATGTTGTAAAGAATCTTTGTGGTCCAAAGTCACTTGAATAAGATCTGATCGTTATTCTATTGTTACACACTTGAACACTTACACCCGAGTACAATTTGTACATATTAAATACACGTGGTCGATCTACAGGGAAATACTGTTCCATGCGTGTAGTCATTTAATAATAATAATGTAATATCATGGAATTATATTTTTATCGTTTTACTCATAATACGCGCATGTAATCAAAAAAATGGTATTTGTTAATTTGTGACAATGGTGAGCGACCTCGACGACCGTGATTGATGAACGCTATTCGATGTATATAAATATTATAAATCATATATTTTATCATGTCATATTATAACTATATTATATTATTGTATGCACTAATAATATAATTAAAATTTGCTTCCGATATATTTCTACATTTTATCATTAAAAACTTAATTCGAAAAATCCTAATAACCCTGCATATTACGATGACGAATACGTTTTTATTGAAACGCCGGCATCACGACGGTCCTTGAACCTGTACAACATTTACCACAATCTATGCGACGGACGTCGAGTCAAAAGTTTACGAGTGATTTCGTGCGGCTATAATCTAATATTTGTCTTAGTAGTTAGCAAACTAAGATACTCGAACATTGTTCACATTTTGGGAAATATGTACTAAGGAAAAGAAACTTTTACTTTGTTAAAATAACATTATAAGTAAATCATATAGTAGACATTTCTATTATATAATCTGTGTTTAAAAAAAATGTTAACTGATGGATACCCTGAGTCTGAACTGATGATAGTGGATGATAAAATATTTTAACTGAATTCTTAGCTTAATTTGTGTAGTACCTACATTATGTAGTACTTATGGATACATTTAATAATCAACTGATTCATAATTGTTATTAGTATTTATCAATAATTATAAAAAAGTAACAAAAATTGTTAATCTTCTTTAAAATTTTATATACATTTGTTCAAATTTTAACTTTAAAAGTCAATAAAAAAAATTGTGTTTGTTTATTTTGTAAATTTTTAAATTCCAATATTATCTACTATAATATTATGAGAAACCTTGTATTAAGTTTTCAAGACTTAACTGTAGCAATTAAACATTTAATACATTTTAAACTATAAAACAATTTCAAAATTTTAGTAATGATGTCAACATTTGAACTTCAATGTTTATACAAAAAAAACGTACTTATCGCTTGTGTATCTATTTTTATTTTTAAATAGCTACAATACAAATGTATGAAGAACTTTGTATTAAATTGTCAAACTTTTTGTTAGATCAACATTTTTTTTCAATATTAACAAAAAAAAAACTAACATTAAAAAAAAAATTATCTATGAATATCTCAGAAATACATTTTTTAAATTGCACCTTGACGTACTTATAGAAAATATCAATGTAAATTACGATATTGTCGATATCTATTGTTATTCGTTTTTGAATTGCAACAAAAATAATTAATTATTTATTGTTTTAAACTAATTTTCACTAATTTTGTTTTAGTTTTTTTCCATTATTTTGAAAAGTACTTAGAATTTTTAATTTTGATTTCCCAAAAGTATCAACTAAATTCTCTTTCTTACCAGAAAAGAAATTGAAGTTGAAAATCAAAGCATTTTGTCTACTATCAATCGTGAATACATGTTACATACATACACACACACACTACACACACATAACATACAGACGCACATATACAAACACATTGTTAAATCAATACATTCATATAGCTCCTCGGAGAATCTAAAAAGTAGTTGTAAAAATGTCAACAACAATAAAAGTAAATAACTGATGATATAATTAATAATCAGGGATAGATTTTTTTATTTTCTATCACTTATAAACTTATAAACATTAAAATTCAATATGCTTAAAAATCAAGTATCCTTAAAATACGTAATAAAAATGACTAAATAGGTACCTATCTACAAAAAACGTCCGACTAACCAATTTTAATAACAATTTGAGTGTTAACATAATTATTTAAAAACGAAATTTTCGTTAAGAACCCCGTCGATATTAAAATAAATATAAAATATTTGCTTTGACAAAACTATCTATAAAAATATCAACAAGATAAGGCATCGATTCAAAAACATGGTATATACTGAGAAATAGATTACAAAATGTGTAAATTATTGGACTAGGTATGGTACATAATAATAATTGCGGATAAAGTTTTAAATTAAATTAAGCATTTACAGTATTAGGCAATTGAAAAACAAAACATAAAATCAGGTAAACTCATAGTAAACATTGTAAATTGTATATTTGTATCAAAAAAAAACTAAAAAATAGGATAATGTTAGTTTACTCTACTATATTTTTAGTACCTATTTTATAATGGAACTTAATATTATATATATATATTTATACAATTAATGCAGAATTATTCTAATAAATGCATTCCCTGCGAATTATCTGTGTATCTATATACTTTGCAGTTTGTTCACTGAAATTTAGTCACGGTGCACTATGTCCGGACAATATATACATTTTACTATACTCGGATCTCAGAATGAACTAAAACCTAAACAATAACAATAAATTGACCCTCCCTGGGCGCAGTGTGTGACTGTCCATTTCGTACTTTGCCCGTGAAATGCACACCTACATGGCTTTATTACATTTGTATAATATTATTGTTTTTTTTTATGATTTCAGGTGGAAAAACATGTACAACAGCGAAGCGGGCAGTGACGTCACATTTTTGGTCGGAGATCCCGAATGTTGGAGGTTCCCTGCTCACATAGATGTGCTATGTCAATACCCGGTCTTCGACGCCATGCTCCGGGAACCTTGGTCGAAAAAAGGCACCCCGATCCACATACCGGATGACGACCCTAGAGCCTTCGACAACCTACTCAAGTGAGTCGTTGTTTCTTTATAGGTGCTAGTGTGCTACGATAAATTGTTTGGTGTCATACACTTAAACTATGGCGTATAGGTACTCTATGACAAAGACATTTATGGCACGATGACATATTTGCGTCGGGTAAATATCGTTCAAGTTAGGATATCGAGAAATGTCTATATTTAATATCTTCCTGAGTATTTTATAATATAGTATTTTTTATACAAACCCAAATGTCTTATTATAATAGTACAAATATGTTATGTCTATGCAAGTTAGAAACAGCTGTCGGTTCTTAAGAAAAAAAATGTTAAACACAACTTATATCTATGTATCACGATTGAGTACACACTCGTAGGAAGTATACGAGTCGTACGTAGAAATATATTGATCGCAATCATGTTGTCCTAGACTCTAGAGGGTTTCGCACTACGTAATTATTATAGTACTACACAACTTTATTAAAGCGAAATGCATCGTTGTTTGAAATTAAATGGCTGCAATATTTTCATTTATATTTGTTAAAAAAAACCTTACTGAACATTTTTTTCCCATAACTATTTGATTCATATATTTAATATTATCATTTATCGCAAATCGTCATGTTTTTAGCTACCATATTGTTCCACTTAATATTATAGTATTTACTACTTTTTTATGTACATCGACGTTTATTGAAAATTGGCATAGTTCATAATAATTTTTAATTAATAATAATAATAAGTAAAATAATTTTTTGTCTTGAGCACGTCATGCTATAATGTAAGTTGGACAAGGACGACAGATAGCGGTGTTCCTACTACCTACTTCCTTGAATCGATCAATATTATAGCTAGGTATTCGTGGGAACTTGAAATTTTTCCAGCTAATATTTCTAAAATATCGTTTCAGAAACACGTCTTGTCACGTCTTTTATAAAAACTCAATTTACAAAAATTGAAGTACGTTAATTATGAATCCGATTATACAAATCGGAAATGATTATACTATTATATTTTTGAGTTTATGCCAAAGTACATAATATGGTAGTTATATCGATATCGGTTAACGTCAAATTTTAATTGAAATTTGAAAGTTAAACACGTTCGGACATTAATATTCCTTTGAAATTTAACCATTTAAATCGCTGGAAAATTTTAATACATGTAGCCATGTAGGAACTATGTATTTATTCATATTATATGAGTACGTGTAGTAAAGAAGGTTAATATAAGACGCAACACTGCGCGAACCAATTACGTACATTGTAGCCTATGAAAAAATAATTGAGTCCAATGAGATTGTATCATATAAAATCAAATGCTTATTAATTCATCAAAGTTATTTATATTAACATAGGTAATATAATATTCCAATTAAGTTTAGCCAGTTTATGTACCAAAATTGATGCAGTTAGTTTCCTACAAAATTACAAATATTAAGTTCTAAAGTGTCAAGAATAGTTGCAGTTGATTATTCCATTTAGGATCTTTTGATAATATGATTTAATTAAGTCGTTTGTGTGAGCCAACGCTGCTGGAGTATGCTATAATATACTAAACAGTTGGTTTAATTTATGGAACTCGACAAACGGCTTAACAGGAACTAATATTCTTTACAATTCTTCAACTGCTTTTTACTTCATGTATATATGAATACATTTAAATTACAAAATGTGTTTGTTGAAGAATGCATACTGAAATATATTTTTGCCTAAAATTTTGTATAAAACATATGCATAGTATCTATTTTAATAATTATGCATAGGTAATACATCAATGTATGCAATTATACCATTTTGATGGAATTAATTACATTGTGTAACGCATTTAGGTCAGAAATGTAAATAGATTAAAAAACAAGTCATCAAATTTTTCACTTATTATTTACTTCGAAAAACGACTATTTACTATCCTGTTTGGGTGTACGTATACATTTTCCTGTCGAGATAAGAAAATGGCAAATAATAAATAAAATATATATTATTTTTTACTGCGGCGTGTGTGGCATAATATAATTGTCTTTATTACAATTGCAAACCTTTTTTTTCATTCGTTTAATATAATAGCATATTGTCCTTGGATATACGAGCACTTGGGTATCTATATACTATATGCAATATACATAGACTTAAGAGTGCAAGTATACTAATAATACTTAAAAAGAATATATATATCTGTACTTAGATTTAAAATTTATCAGTTATCACAGTGTGTCACTGTAGATGTCAGCAATGAGCATCAATTCTATAGAATTTATACTCAATGAACAATATGGTGTCAGATTACATTCTATGTATGTATATATATTTATTATGTATGTATGTGTGCTCGTGTATGTTGTTTTTGGAAAAAATTTTAGTGGAAGGTACACCGTAAACACGGTTATATGTACGCGATATGAACTGGTTAGTATCAAAACTATTGGTAACCATATCAGCCTGTGTATCAGAAGACATTTCACAAAGGAGAGGGAGGGAGGGGTCATATGTAAAAATAATGAATTAATTAACCTTACTTGGACATGTTCATAAACAGATATTTTTTGAAAACATTTCGGGAGGGGGGCAATCAGCTGAACGCTGAACCTTTCATATCAAATTGTAAAATATTAATATTTTCCGAATTTTGTACAAAAAGAAATACAATGATGAAATTAAATGTGCTGATCACTTCAAGGTGAAACCTAAAAAATCGAATTATTATGATATTTAACCCTCTGGCTTAATCATTCATCGACTTCTTGGAATTTTTTTCTTCTATACATGATTAAAATCAACTTCTTGCAACTGCGGCACTCGCGGGCTTTGCGACTTTAATCGATGTGGGGAAAAGAAAAGCATCAATATATTTTAAATACAAGCAGCTTAGATTATTTTAAATAAGTTTAGTTTTATGTTCTATTATTAGCCTTTTAGGTATTTCTTTTGAAAATGTATTACTATAGTTGTGACTCACACAAGCACAGTGAATGCGTTTATTTATAGAAATAGATATGTATGCATAGTACCAATATATGAAAACGATGGAAACACTAACGTTTAAAATATAATATAATTTAGTTAAATTTTTAGATTTTCAATAAAAGTTGTTATTAGAATTGTTGTTGTATAAAATGTATTTCTTTTATATAGTAATACACAAACATCGTTAGTGCGTATAGGTTGAATAAATTGTTTTCTGTTGTTAGGCAATATATTGTACTAGATATATTATTATGAATCACTTTTTGCTTTTAATTTTTTTTTAAATTATTGAGATTAAGAGTATTTTTATTTATGAATAAATAAAATACACAAATATTTACTTACCTTTTGCTTAGTTCTATTATGTTAGTTTTTTAAGTTCAAGGGAATTTAAATTCGAGTTCATATTGACTACAGACTATAATTAATAAAATTACTCATGGCAAAACCTGCATAGTATATTCTAAGAAGAGCATTTTTATCAAGTATCACAATTTAACCCATTGATGTAATATTTGATTGATTCTATCCAACTGATAGTAATAAAAATAAAAATAATAAATAACAAGGATTTTAAAGAATCTTCCGTGCTCTATCAATCACAGCCTGAAATCGTCATATTCACCGTGTCCAGTGTACTTATTGGCGTTGTGCCATTAAAAAAGATGTTACCTATACATGCCATTAAAAAAAAAATATTATGCTGATCAATTTTGGAGGTTTGGAGATTTATAGAAACGATTAGGCATATAATCAATAAATCAAATGACATTTCATGGGTGAATTTATTTTTAATCTTCATAATGATGCTTTGCGCTTTTATTGCCTAAAATATATACTACTCACATACCTAGTATAAAATATGTATATTATGAAAAGTTTTAAAATAGAAAAGCAGAATAACTTTAACGCCGTCATAATCATAAATATTAAGTGCAGTTAAACTCTTGCCTGTCCATAAAATATTTTTAAATATATCATGTATCTTGTGAATCCATATAGCAACCTCTAGGCTTTGGACATTAACATCCAAAATAAAGATCTTTTAAAAAATAAACTATTGTAAGTTTAATTGCAATTAATTTTGAAACCTTTTTCGGTTATTTGTCATGCCACAAAAAGAATTGTGAACAGCCACAGTAAAAGAATACAATTCTTGAACAATTGATTCTATAGAAAAATAAATATTTTTTTAGGATCGTGTGCGAATAAACGAAGTTTTTCTAGATTAAAGTTTAGTAATAAAAATGAAACATTTATTCATAGGGGTTAGAATGGGTTAGGGTGTTTTTCGAGCGTGTCTAATTATTACACTATAGTCAAGTGCATGAAACAATGAAAAACGAGCCTCCAAAGTTTAAAACTAATTATGATTGTAAAAACCTGCAGCTGTTTAAGTTCACATATCAACCATATTAAAGTTAATATCGATTCAGAACCTGGCAACTTGACTCAATTAAATATATGTATTATACAAATATACATATATCATATAATATATAATATATATACAATATACATTCAAATTTAATCAGTTTAAATACGTATACAAGAATTGAAATTGAAATACTAAAATATATAATTTACTGTCCATTTACTGGATTTTTTAATACCAATTTGTTGTACCTATAACTGATTAGTAGACCTACTTATACTTTGAAATGAAACTCACGCACGGAAGACAAGTTTTGGGAGCGGGTGAGGGCCTTGAGCCACAAAAACGTTTAACTTTAAGTCCAATACATAACCGCGAATAAAGATAACAATTTACAATAGTAAAATTATATGCCAATACATATATCATAAACCCCGTTCTTTTTGTTGCAGGTTTATGTACAAAAACAAGGTGGAACTGAAATCTGTGGTGACCGCCCTGGAGACGCTCGGGCTGGCCAACAAGTACATGTGCGTGGACCTGGTTGACGAGTGCATCGTCTACTTGACTCGCAACCTGACCGTGGATACGGTGCTCATGGTGTACCATGCGGCAAGGCTATATGGTGGCCAGACTGTGCCACGCCGTGAACAGCCCGCCGCTTGTTCGCCAGTGGCCACGGCCCGGGCCACGGCGCCGCCATTACAAGACTTGATGCCGTCGGCTGTGGCGGCCGACGACGCTCATTCTGAGGCGTTCGCTCGCATGGTCCAGCACTACGACACGCTGTTGGCGTACTGTGGCGCGTTCATCGACAGGAACGCTGATCGGGTGATGACTGATGAGAGCGTCGACGAACTTGATACGGTCGAGCTCAGGGAACTACTTCGTCGAGATGGACTGGCTGTGTCCAATGAAATGGTGAGGCGACGCTCATGTATTATATTGCATTTACCTAGAGATTAACACATAACATGCCTATACGGCTATACCTACACGTGCGTATGTCGCAGGGATGGATCTAGGGCCTAGGGGCTCAGCGCCCCTTCCCCATACATAATATTTCCCACATTTTTTTAATATTTCTACAGTCCTGATAATACTATATTTCAAATTATATGTATGTCTAATAATATAACATATTATTATACTTATCATTCTGGGGTGCACAAATTAAGTTAGTACTATTTTCGTTCATGGATAGTGATTCCAATATTGTAATTTTACATTAACAAAAATTGTACCCCTCCCCCAGATCCTTGCTCTGGATCCGTGCCTGGTATATCGTATATAGCAGGGGGATTTTGTTGCACACGGTCATTATTTAAATCAGAATACAGGGTTTAATCGACATGTTTTGCGACTGAGGAATGTTGAAAACAATATTAGTTAGGTACTATAGATGAACGTCAACAGCGTATTACATGATAATACATAATACACTTTCATTATTTTGTGATGATAATTACAACAGACAATCGTGGTGCACGTATATATACTCGTATTATAATATTAATATATTATGTAGATATTATGTATGTCTAGTTATTTCCTGTCTGTTGTTTTTAATTATCGCCCAATTGTCTTATAATCCCGTGTATCCAAAATGTTTAAGTCTCTTGTCTTAAACGCTTTCCTATCATCCATCAATCTTGTCTTTATTTAAGAACAGCAAGACTTTCGACCGAGTTAGTCTACTATCACTTGTTTAATGTTCCGAAATTACATTTATGATTAATTTCATCATCGGTCCAATTTTGATGTGATATATACTGACTTCCAAAAAGTTTTTGATTCTTCCGTGATCTTCGTGAATCTGCAGGGTTTAGTCTTTGGCAGTGTTCGTAACGTTCACTAAAAAAATGAACTCGTTCACGTTCACGTTCAGTACTTAAAAAAGGAACTCGTTCGCGTTCACGTTCACGTTCATTCAAAAAATGAACGCATTTATTGGGCGTTCATTTAATTTTTTTTTCTCAGTAATTACTAATTAAATTTAAATTCGATATCATAGGAACTATGATGGAAAATATTATTATAATATGATTGATTAAAATATTTTAAAAATATATTTATTAAATGGTAAATAAATTAAACTTCTTAATAATCGATTAATTTCATTAAAAATATAAACGCCGTTCACGTTCACGTTCTATTTTAAAAATACGAGTGACGTTCACGTATCGTTCTCTATTTATGAACGTGAACGCGTGAACGTGCGTTCATGAACGACGTTCTTTCCAAACACTGGACTCTTTGGTAGCCTCGAATATCCTTGTTCAGATCTGACCATAATAACAGATATCAATGGTTTAAAGGGCTTGATATAAAGTAAAATATTAATAATTTCTAACCCCATCTGGAGTTTCACAAAGAGGGGGAGGGGTCATCTGTGATCTGTGATCTGTTCCTTAATTATTAACAATGTTCAACGAGTTTCGCGCCATGTCGCATACTTTGTTTTAAAGATTACATCAAACTATTTAGGTATAACGGTACATATGCGGATCATAATTTATAGGTTTAAGTACATAGTATAATATTAAATGTCATACAATATAATACTAATATTCTGATAATAATTTATGTTTTTACGCATTAATTATACATAAACACATAACGTATATTATAATATGTATATCGTATTTACATATTGTGTTGTACCTATACTAACGTATGCTAAATGTGTGCTGCAGGTGCTGTTCACGACGCTGGAGCGGTGGTGCACGCACAAGTGCAAACAGCAGCACTTAGAACTGACGGTGGCCAACCGACGGGCGGTGCTGGACGACACGGTGCTGCTGTCAGTGCGCTACCTGCAGATGACGGCCAACGAGTTCCTGTCGGGCCCGATGCCCAGCGGCCTGCTCAACGCCCAGGAGACGGCGGTGCTCATGAAGCACATACTCAACCCAAAACAACCGAAGTGGACCTGCCAGCGTTTGACCAAGGAAACGCTTGAGTACATGAGCACGCCGCGGGCGAGACGGAACCACGGGGCCGCGGGCGCCGGCGGCGGGCTGTCGTACGTCATCAAGCGGCGGTCTTCGTCGTTCAGAGGCACCGCGAGTGACCCACACCACTGTGGCGACGGCGACGACAGCAGTCAGTCGTCCGAGTTCGACTCGCCAAAGCGGTCGTTCTGCTGTACGGGCGGCAAGAAGAACAAGAAGAACAGCGGCACCGGCAAGAAGAACAAGAAGAAGTGTACGGACAGCTGTTTTTGCAATTGTCTGATTTACTGTTTGGACGTGTGTTTCGGTTGAACGCGGCCGCCGGCTCTCTTCCCCTCCCCATTTCCACAACACCATCACTCACACACTCGCACACATTTCATACACGCACTGACCTAATGGTACGTTATATAATATGTGTGCAGTGTGTTTGTACATTTATAGAGATAAATTTAATTTACCTTAACTCGAAGAAAAAAAAACACAAAAAGATCTCAAAATAATACTTGTTTTTCCTTTTTGTATAATAATATAAAATGTTAATATTATGATGGTATATGTCCAGAGTTCGTCCCTCTACACCTCCTGAGTTATCGGATGCTGCGCATATATCATACATAATAATAATATTAAAACAATGTGTATATAAAAATTATATAAATATATATATGCTGCCATACGGGAGTGGTAAGGGCCTTCTTAGAACTTTAATTTCTTTATACTTTTGAACAAATATAATATAATTTATTTTACTGTGCTATGCCTATATATATTATTATGAGGAGTCACGCGTACAATATTATACGAAAAGTCTGACGAATTATTATTATTATTTTTTTTTTTTTTGCAAACGTATACCACTCACTCATAATATTATTATATTATGTCATTGTCATAGACACATTGCACTCGCATGTTGACGATTATTATAATTCCAAACGCACCATAATATATAATATATAATATGTATATTATTGTCGACAAATTATTCGCAGTAACCGAGATTCAAATCAATGGTCTAGTATAATAGTAGTTATTCTTTGTTATTATTATATTATCACGCGCTCAACGAAAATAGTTTTTCAACACAATCCCTATACGGTCGTATACATCTATTATATTATTATAATATGTACCACAGTGCCATACGTTTTAAAGTTAAGTTTTATTTTTTACGAACCGTTCAGCAGCGGCGGTAGGTTCGTTTCTTTCGCCCCGACCGCCGACACAAATTGGTACCAAAAAGTGATAAACAACAAAATGTTTACGCATTGTGATGATATTAATATATATATATATATATATATATATATTTAATACAATACACTACTCCGTCTCAAGTTTCCTGTGCACTTTTCCCGCGCACGAACACATTACCTCCATCGGTGGTACGCACGTGCAGCGGCACACCATAATATAATATTATTATTATATTAACATAATATAATACTACTACGCGTTAAAAATGTTTTCGTCCACGCCACGCGGATACCACTATTGGCGGCTCGATTAAAATAAAAAAAATTTTAACGACATTTCGCGCCAGTCACATTCTAACCGTACGATATATTGTATATTAATAATAACGCCGCTGCCACGTTTTAGGACTAATAACTATTTAATACCTATTTTTTATCTTTCACGCAAGTCCCCGCACATAAAACATATTATATTTTATGCGCGCATTATCACCAGCATAATATTTTACAGTATAAACATTAAGTAATATATATTATTAATTTATTATTATATGTTGTAGTCATTATTACCCGCGAATCGCCATCACATTGGAGTTTATAATATAGGTACCGATATATAATTGTCATGCTGCACGAGATGATATTTTCATCTTTTTGCAACTCACGTCCGCCCGACCGCCCCACCCCACTCCACACCACCCACCCCTTTCCACTGGCCGTGTTCGCCGGACCGCACTAGTGTTTTTTCGCTTCGCACGCAAAAATGTTATTTGAATTTAGTCGCTATCCTTTGAACAAAAAAAAAAGTATACTTAAATAGGGAACGTAGGAACATGATATATATATATATATATATATATTGTAGTATTTGTATAATTAATTATTATGTGGTCACAATAATAATAATAACTGGACTATATACGTTCAACTTATATAGGTACTATATTCGTATATTATACAGTACATTAAAGTCGCGATAGTTATTTACATATTTATATTTTATATAGGTACCAATCAATTATATATATATATATATATATATATGCATAGTTAATACGGACAAACTATATTTTATACTGTTTTATTTTTATTTTGTGAAAAAAGTGATTTTTTATTATTATAATTTTTTTTCTTGTTAATCATCGTGTATTGACATAAACTGATATTTTTATTGTTTCGTGAGTAATGTCTAAGTGTTTTAAATTTTAAGTATTTGTATTTTTGCGTTTTTATGAATCGAGCTGTTATGATTATTTACCTATCGATCGTGTTTTATTGTTGCTGTTTACATTTTAAAACTAAATTACCGCCCTCAGAGCTTCCTCGATGACCTTTCCCCCTGAAATGTCTGTATTATTATTATTAATATTACCATATTATTAAGCCGTTATACTATATGTTTAAATTACATTTAAATACATTTTTGTTCGATATTATTATAATATGACCATATTATTATAGTTTACTTTCTGGTTTATATTTTAAAAAAAAATTGTTTACCATCTAAATTCTATTTGTATTTGCGATAAATGTATTATAATATTAATTATTGTAGATTATCGTTTTTAATTGTTTTTGCCGATATTTTCGGTAGTTGAAATTTAATGATTGATATATTATTATTAAACTATATGTTTATTTTCGTCGTCATCAAGGGTAAAATGTTTAGCACGCGATTTATATATGGCTCTAGTCAATACCATTTACGATATTGTTAGTTTTAAATATTTATATTGGCGCTTTGTAAGAACATTAAATAATATTATGTGTATGAAATATAAATCATATATATATGTATTATATTACTTTGTTGTTTCCGTTTTTTTTTTTTTTTTAGAAATAATTTGGTTTTTGTTCCCACGTATCTAAAACTTAAAATAATAATTATTTTATTTAACGTACGGCGAAAAAAAAACCGTTTGTAAGTAACCGACAAAAATATGTAATACGCACAATGTCATGCGAAACGCAAACGGACGAGGCCGACTGCGGCTGGTGGTTATTTATTTTTTTTTTTTTCGAATTTCGCACACACGCATCTGCGCCGTTCGGGTGGCGCGCGTGTTTGGTCGGTCGGCCGCGCTCGCAGTAATCCGTAGTTCGTCGCCGGAACAGATGTAAGCTATAATATATTATTATTATGCACAACAGTAATAATAAAAATAATACGATACTTAAACACTGCGCGGAGACCGTCCACGTTTCACCGGCAGGCAACACTGACCTAGCAGTGTACCTACCCCTTTCCATGTTTCGGCTATTATTTCGGTTTTTGTTTCACCCGCCGGCCGGTGTCGCAGTCATTTTCGTTTGACCTATATTCAGACACGTGCCCCGAACGCGGCTCGCACTTCGGGCACAGCTGTTTTGCTGCGAACTGTGCGCATTGTGTAGTATAGTATTATTATATAAATTATATTATTATATTATTATATTATTATATAGTATTATTGTTATTATAATATACTCTTCTGACGTTCGATACTACGTTGTTATTGTAGGTGTGAGTGAGCCGGTGAGTGGACCGCCGGTGATTGGTAAATGAAAGTCTATAATATATCATAGGTACGGGCGGTGGTAAACTCTCCCGATTTTTAAAACTAGTAAACTCTCCCGATGGTGAACTCTCCCGGGTAAATATTATGTTTACCTGAAAGAAATGTGTATAAACTCTCCCAAGTTATTTTATATGTTATTGCTACCCTATGAATTGGCTTCACTGCAGAGATTGTGATTATAATTTTTATTATGAATTGTATTACCATATATTTTAATCTGTATTTATCTTGTGTTAAGTGATAACAACGTATTATGATAACATGCGACGGACTGAATTATTTTAGTGTTACAAACTGCAGTGTAAAACGAATGTTACCCCATGCTCCCCTAGATTAGTAATACTGAAGTAGACCCGGGAGAGTTTACATGTTCCCGTCAGGTAGTATTGGACTAAACCCGGGAGAGTTTACATGTCATTAAAATCGGGAGAGTTTACAATCGCCCATACGTACATATAGTGGGTTATGTCGAGCAGTGGAATACGCGGCCACGCGGGGGTAGAGGGTTCCGGGGTTCTAACCCCGCCCCCTCTGAAATTCCAGCGTTTCTTAAACTTTTTTTATGTGCACTTTCACCGTGGACCCCCAACTTTTTTTAGCTTTTTTTTTACTGAGCTTTGAACAATAAATCATTACAGCTCGACAGTTAGAACCACTACTTTGTTTCAATACTTTCAATGCGTCATTTTATGTAAGGAATATTTGCAATAAAAGTTATAATAATGTATCAACATTTAAAATGTTTAAAAAAAAAACCTCAAGTTTCGCAGAACCCTGGGGTTCCAAGGGACACAGTTTAAGAAACGCTGGTTTAGAGGTAGGTTAGAAAGCTTTAACTCGCTTTCTCTCTGTATGATAATATACACAACGAGGTTTTACCGGAATCGCGCCAAACACATCACCTGTGCACTATAATAATATATAATATTCTGTGTATGAAATATGTATATAATAGACCAAGTAAATGATCCCAGCTGTCCGCCAATGCTGCTGCTGCTGCTGCTGTAGTAGAAAACCGTTTCCGACTACCTATACCTATTATGCGCGATAACATTATTGTGTGCGTTCTATACGTATAAATTATACCGGAATACGCCGAATCCAATTTGGCGTGGTTTTGACGCGGATGGGGGTAATTCTCCCCACTCCGCGACACACAAACCAGAGGACTGAGAGACTAGGAAGCCTAACCCTTTTTTGTTGCAACTTGTATATTTTTGGCCCATAAAATCGACGGATTTTATAAATCGAAATTGTGTGACATCAGAACTACAACCAACTACCAAGTTATTTTGTACATTGGTACTTATTATTGATCTTAGTTGTTATGTATTATACAATAGCTTAGGTGCCATTGATTTAATGATATAAAATCCAATTGCTTAGTATAATATTATTTAACCAGGATAAAATCAATGAAGGTAACATTTTGTGGCGTAAATGCCATTTAGCTCTCAAGCAATTTTTTAAAAAAATTATTGTATGCCCGAACTCGTGTATTTCAACTAGTTTAGAACAATGGCGCAATCAGAATTTTTCGGTCGGACTTAGTATCAAAGTTATAACCTTTTGAAGTCCTCGAGTTCGCGTTCGTTTTCCCAGTATACGGTATACGGTAAAAAATTGCTATAATTTGTTTATGTAATGCAATTTTATTGAATAAAACTAAATTAAATTTAGATAAAGTTTTTAACATTATAACTATATGATAGCTTAATAAACACTTATTACCCACTAAATCTATGTTAAGGTATTGTAATGCACATTTAAATTGACCAAATTAGCCATTTCAGTTCTATTTGTTTTGTTTTATATCAACACAACATCAAGGATCAGGATCATCAGACAATTAAAAATACAGATGATAATCTTTTGGAGTCTCCAAAAAAAAAGTCATCCTATACTTTTTCACATACCTGAAATACTAAATAACGTGTGAGGTAAGTCAATAAGTGGATGATATAAAGAAAAGAGGGGGACTGGGGCGCTTAATAATGAGTGCCCCTGGGCGCCAAAAAGCTTAACACGGCCCTGAGTATACCCGTAGGGGGTTTGTATTTTTATTGAATTAATTTATTAAAAATAAAAATCAAATAAAAAGTAAGTACGATAAGTAATTTCTGATACTACCAAAATCGCATACAAGCCAAACTGCACTCATTTCAATATTTCATCTTATTCTACAAGTTATCCCGTAAATATCTATAAATACCAAAAAATAATAAACAAATTAGAGAAACTATATTATACGTAAAACAAAAATTAACAATAAGATTTCTTTATATGCGTTTGTTTTTTTCCTTATAGTAAAAAAATGTACTGTACATATTAAATTGAAATAATTGAGTACTTATTGTGTACGCACTATGTTCATATTTATTCTTTATTAACGAAAGAGCCCTTTTCAACAATTTAACATTTCAATATTACAATAATCAAGACAATACATCACATAAATATACCTATATAAATATATAATAATAATGGTAATAAAATAAATATAAAAAATAATAGCCTAGTCAAAACCGTAAGTGGAAAAAAATTTCGGGAGGTTCCTGAATCTGGTCCTAAACCCCCCTCTCTAAGTTGTGGCCTTTAGCTTACTGAGCCTAGTGACTCCTAATTTCAACAGTATTGATAAATGGTGCCCTCATTTGCCAATCACATCAATTGACATGACACAATCCAAAGAATTATTTCTGTGGTCTTTAGGTTGGTTAGATTGGGAGCTGTCTACTCCAAATTGGTGGAATTTGTATTTGGTCATAATTCATGACATAGTTACAGTTGTTTCTTCAGACTGTTGGTGCATGACTGCATGTAACTTCGACAAGGTCGCTGTGATGCTACTTGGTCAGAGTGTACCGTGAAGACAACGGAAAAGAAAAAAAATAT
This sequence comes from Myzus persicae, assembly GCF_001856785.1. NCBI lineage: Eukaryota > Metazoa > Arthropoda > Insecta > Hemiptera > Aphididae > Myzus > Myzus persicae. The sequence goes on from NW_019101697.1 coordinate 217,930, forward strand.
ATATTTGTATGAAGTGATTAATTGTTGATTATGTAATGTCTGTTCTTTTTAGGTTTTGAGAGAAGCGATAAATGTATTGATTTCATAGTGATGTGTGATTTTTTTTTTATGTCTGGAGACACATTTTGTAGTATAAAATAACATTTGATTTTTAACTTTAGCATCTATTTTGGTAGAAAATGAATCTAGTGGTACTTTGAGAAGGGCCAAAAGAAAAAATTTCTAGAATTTTTGTTAACAATTGAGAATAACAGAAGTGTGTCTAAGTCTTAGACATACGAAGTTCAATTTAGGACAATAAATTGTATACTATTGCCTATTTATACCCCCAACCTAGGAACAAATTTACAATGATCTATCGAAAGTCAGTGTTGACTCAAAAGTTAATGGGTTACAATAATATATGATATAAAAATATATGTTACTACAATTTATTATTAAATAGCTAACTTATTATTACTAATAGTAGCAAGTTACAACTTACAAGTAACTGTCGTAGTTTAAATATATCATAAAATATACTTAATAATAAAGGCTGACAGACCATCTTCTCTAAGAATAACGTATCATTTAATTCAAATTTAATATATAGTTACATTAGTACATTACAGTGACTTACTCAATGACGAGGTACACTCTGTAACTACAACTATCCTCATCTGTATAATAATCATAAATTCATGCAACAATAATAACGTAATATAATGATAAATGAAAATTAATTTAGAAACACGGGAATTTATTCAAGTATGAACGGTTACTTGCTAAATGTGTCAAATTGTTTAGTTAAAAAAAAAAAAAAAATTGTAATCCAATACAATAAGTCAATATTAACTGTAAAGATGTTTTAATATATCATAATACATAATAATATAAATATTTTGTATACACAATTAGTAATAAATAATTATTTTTGATTTCTTTAAAATAAAATATAAAATATGTTGTACACTTATCATATTTTAATCATTATACATATAATAATTAATATTTATTTAAATATATATATGTGTAATATATAGGTATAAATATAAAGTATGAAATAATGTTTAAGTTTTTTTTAATGGCATCTTGATACATTAATATAATACATTATGAGTCAAGAATGTTAAAATAATTTAGTTGTAAAAACAATGTTATTAGGTATATAATATATTAGTTTTAATCACATAAAAAAAAATATGAATAGAGCGATTTAAGTTATGTATTATTATATACCTTATTATATTGTGAATAGTTTTGTTTTAGTCAAAGTTAATTTTAGATATTAATACATATAATAATTGTAAATTAATTAATAACTACTATATAAAGTACCTAATAAAAATTATTTAATTTTTTAAAATCCTATTCAATAGTAATATATTACTTTTTATTAGTGATTTTTTGTAAAGTTGGAACAAAGTATAAAACTAGAAAATATAATATTAATAGATCAATATAAGACTAAAATTGATTGAAACTACTGTCAGCAAGTAGTAGACCATTTTATGGAAGTATAAAGTTACAGATCAATAGTCCATCTACATAGCCAACTAAATGGTATAACATGTATAAACATCATTCATCATATCACTGACAAATTAACGAAATTTTATCAACAATTATATAATAAATAATAAGAAGAACGGGTTGTGCAAATTTACATACAAAGTCCTGATTTTAAGCAAAACTGTAAGAGTTCAATAATTGTTAAAATCAGATTAATAACAAGAAAACCAATTGGCTGTATTGCAAGTATTCAAGAAATATTGCACAAATGTTGTATTTGACTAGTGCACTATTGTACAATGTTATCTGCTCTATATGCCCACATAACATTTGATAAATAATGTTGGTTAATGTATAGACGTTGTTAAAGCAATGAATTAAATCCAAGGGTATAATATGTATAAATATTTGTTGCCGAGATAATTTAAGGTATTTCTTCATCAGAGCTGAGCAACATCGCCTTTTCATTATACACCGGTGCTTGTTTCTTAGCAGATTTTGATTTTCCATTGTTATCATTGATTCCACTTTTTGATCCATAGTTTTTTTGGCCACCTGTAATATTCAAGACTTGGTATTACAAATATCTAACAAATTATTCACATTTCATCAAAATAAACATATTATAATGTATCTATAAGGTTTACCTGCTGTAGTTTTTTGCGACGACTGATACTAAAATACTATTTGTTATGATTTATGATGGAAATAGCTTTTTATAAGGTATTTAAATACATGCAGATATTGTAGTATATTGATGGAAGGATGAATTCAAATATTTTTAGAATTGAAAACTTTTGTATTTATTATAAAATGTACAATTAACTTTAATTAACTATAAAATATAAGTTTGCGAGGATCGTTCCCCAAACACTTATTACAAGTGTAATAATATAGACAATATAGTGCTAATCTAAGTATACATATAATCGTATTAAATTAATTAAATTATATATAATTTAATATAAATACCTATCTATTTAGTTACATAGATATCCAATTAAAATTAAGTAAATACTTTTAATAGGTACAATTAAGCAATAGTTTAAAAATAAGCTTCTAATTTGTTTTTAAATACAGATCACAAATTTAAAAATTAATGTCTTAAAAGTAATTAATGCATAGAAAAATTTACTGTTCACAAGTTTTTGTAAGTATAGTATACAAAAAACAATATACTTACTATTTTGGAGAAAAATGTTGACTAGTAAGAATAATGGGGAAATTTTTTTATTTATTAAATGGGAATATACATAGCAGTATTACTCTTATTATTACTATAAATATAGCAAAATAGAAAAAACACAAACAAGGGACATTTTTAAATAGCGTTAAGTACTTCATAACATTAAAAAAAAATATATAAATAAGTATAACAAAATCACATTGCATCAACCCGATAAAGAAAAATCAAGCAGATTTGGAGTCAATCCACACTAAACATAAACATTATACAAACATCTTTTGAAGTAAAAGAAAAATTATTATTTATACAAGAATACCTATCTAATAAAACATGATCATGAAAATAAAATCTAAATAATAATAACTAAAATAATAAAAAAATATATAAAAAAATAATGGTTAAAAATAAAATGCAAAGAGAGCAAAATACAACTAAAACACATGTCCATGCTTATAATTTTTCATAAGGCCGAGAGGAACCAACGTCTGGAAAAAAAAAAAAATTCTAACTCTGTAACTTATATATTAGACATTAAAACAATATTCACTATCTTAAATATTTTAAAATAAAATACCATTAATAACCAAATACCAAAAACTTATTTAATGTTAACTTATTTTTAAGTCAATGTATGCAATAGCAAAAATAAAATTAGTAAATTATGCACAGTAATTTTTGAAATGATTTGCTTTTACCAATACCAGATTTTCTAGATTAAGTTATACTTTTTATCATTTAATTGTATGGTAGTTAAAATATTTATAAAGAGACTTATATTATTATATTATAAAATTTAAAAAAAAATGTATTCTATTTATATTTATGATTTTTAGTTTATAATTTACTTTTGAAATAAAAATTAACTATTATTTATAACCTATATATTTACTTACAGTAAAAAAAAGGCTAACAAAATTTTTTTTATTAAGATCAAAAGTAAAAACTATAGAAAATTCTAAATTGTATAGCCATCAATCAATAGTGAAAGAGCCTTAAGCAAATGGCTAATTCAAAATAAAAATACACACGCATGCCATGTAATATTTAAACATCTTACCTGAACTATACTGTGTATATTGTTGATACTGTGGATGGAAATTATGTATGGCATCCGTCATTATATCTTTTGGATTCATTGTTTCCTGAATAAAACAAATATTTGTATTAATTCATAGGATATATAATATGTTTTTATTCATTCAGCATACCTTTAAACTACTAGAAATACTTTGCATTGTAACGGTACGTGAATTAGATGGATTTCCTGTTCCTGTTTGTGCGTTATTAGCATATATCTCATAAGGAAATGCAGCTCTTAGGGCCAATGCAGCAAACAGCATCTCAATGCAGATTAAAAAGTTTTGGTAGCCAGCTGATACTGTACCAGCACTAGTAGGTTGGCCACTGGAATCAATGACGGGATCTATGAATTTAGCTTTTTCCAAAATTGCCAGTAATACACCTAGAAAAATATGCACATAGTTATTAAATAATACATACATCACAATAGTATTCAGTGTTTTTTTTTACCTTGCCAGAATGACAGGAAAATCACACTCTTGATGGTACAAAACTTTAAGACTGGTTCGAAGGGTATTAGGAGATCTCGAGTAGCAAAGTAAAACAGGAACAATCCATAAAGTGCTAAACTGACAGACATATTGTAAATGGCTGTGACATACAAGTATCCTCCATTCATACTATGAAAACACAATTTTGATTAAAATATTTTATACATCAATAATAGTTTTTAATGCATTACCTCCAATCGCCATCATGATAATGCCCAATGTATTGTAGGAATATAATGACAAAAGCCATTGAAGGTTTTACCAAACAAAACTGTAGTGTTGCTTGCTTGCAAAAACGTAGGAACCCAATTGTGTAAGTACGTCCTGTCAAACAACAAGTTCCATATTGCCAGCTAGACCTAATATAAACAGATAAAAATGTTAAATCTATGAGATTAGTAATTTATAGTAAATATAAGTAAATGCACGATAATATAGTATATAGTCATACAGAAGTAGTTAAGACTTCTGCGCACATAAAAACACTACATTATGATATAGTTAATTGTTCAAATACATATACGGGGTAGTTTATTTAACTGGCTAAGCTATATTTTCTACTAAATTTTTGTGTTTAAGAAAAATAAACACAAAATGAATTTATATAATAAGTCTAGGCAGTCTAGCCATAAACTCTAGGTCCACCTATAAATAGATCATCCAGTATATACATTATACATATATTAAAATATGTAATACGTCAAGAAAAAAATAATGGAAATTAATTTTGCATAGGTCTGTTCTACTTACTGAATAGGTTTCCCACGAATTTCGCTCATTATGTTCCCTTCACCGCCCAAATATTCATAGCATAAACTCATGAAATTGTATATCACGAAAGCTGTTTAAAAAAAATACATATGTATAATATAATGAATATGACAAACAAAAAAAGTAGTCACATTATTTTATAGCTATTTCGTTATTTGTTTTTTGTTATTTGTTAAACGCGTGTGTAAGTACCTTCGTAGCAATCTCTGATTGTAAAGAAGTACACGTAGTAGTGTTCGTTGTTGAAGAACAACAAACTGACCCACGAGTGTAGCGCGTAAATAGGTACAATGAACAATATTCGGATGATCCATCGTTGTTCCGCTGGATTCGTGTTCCATCGTAGGTGATAATATATCTAAAAAAAATAATTTACAATTACTTCATAAGTTATTACGGCAGACGGCAATATTTTCAAAAAGTATCAGGATTTCGGGAACATCACTATTTGGATAAAAATAAAATGCAGGTACTATTATAGATTTCAAATGTTACGGACCATTGATTTCAATAACAAGCTGAATATCTGTACATATTACAGTTGTCAATAATTTATTAAGTATAACTATAAATTTAAACTTTCTAAGTTATATAAGTTAGTGTTATTTTGAAAACACTGCATAATTATTATAAACAAAATTATGCTAAAACGAAAGCCACATGATAAATTCGAAATCGTATTCTGGCGGAGACTATTTAAAATGTGGTTGCAGAGAGAGAAATCGACAATCTTTTATTGTTTTCATTACATATATGAACCCTTATTGTACGGTATATATAGTTTAAGTCTTGAGAAAATATATTCTTTCTAGGGACATCCATAATTTTTAGATTACACCAATAAATGAATATGAATATCATGAAATATATAAATATAGATAGTTTATATAAAGTGTGTAAATATTTATAATTTTAAATACTGACGCAATATATTCAGTAATGACTCGATAATAAAAATCGTGTAAATATAAAAAGATTCGGAACGTATTTTAAGTTTATCGTGTATATATGATATGTATTATGTGATTCTAGGATTTCACCCCCCCCCCCCCCCAATTTATGGAACGTTTCCTCCCTGGACAAAAATTAAAAGTAAAAAAAATTAAACAATAATATACAATGCAAATCAATGAATTTCAAATGATTTAACTAATATTTAAATATAATTCAATAATACGTCATAATAACACTATTGCCTATACAAAATTAACTAAAACTTAAAAGTCGACATGATGATCGTATACTTCGGGTAAAACCGAAAAACCCATTTTCCAACTTCTTATTAGGTGTAAAATATATATATATATATATTGATTCGGGGGAAATGTCTCAATACAGAGGGGAAACGTCCAGTACCGCTAAAATCCGCAAGTTGGAAAGGCACAGGGGGGGGGGGGGCGTCCAAATACCGTACTATAAAAACTACATCAGAAAGCATTATATAAGACTTATATAATGCTTTCTGATGTACATACTTAGTATGTCGAAATCGAAACCGACGAAACGTTGTTATACTGGGGTACAATGGGTCAAATACAAATAATAACAATAAACTAATTATAATTTAATTGTATACTTATCTATTATAAATTAATATCTTATCGGACATTGTCGAGTGGGATAGCACATATAGAAAGAAATGTATTGACAAATAACGAATAAGTACCTACTATAGCCATTAATCTATACCATTTTATTACTAAAATGTCATTGACTATAAAAATCTAGCATAATATAATATTGTTAAGTATTGACACATCACATGCGATATGCCTCCGAAATAACTTCGCGAAAATAATCATCAACTTAGCATATTTTTTCTATTCATTCAAAAATATTTAAAAATGTTTAACATTAAGAAAATGGAGCTCAATTAGTCAGTGACCCCTATTATCTTATGTTAATTTATGCTTAGTGATCAGTATTAAAGTTTATGAAAATTCGCTATTCAAGCAACAGTTATAAATTATAATTGACTTTTTTTGTTAACAAAGTGATGTGTAGAATATAATAAGCAACATATGTGGGTTATTTGCAAGTTTAAGCAGTTATTAACTAATATACTATTGTACCTACATAATATAATATACGTATTTTATGACAGTGAATATCAGGAAGTTCATTGGTCTTTGATTGCTCCATTAAAATTATTGCAGTAGGTAAAAACTAGTATGACATAGGTAATATAGAAATGTCTTTAAAACACCAACAGTAAGTAATGGAGTTTTCATTTGACGGCTAGTGCGCACTACCCGGAACGAGTTACACAGGCAATTTTTGAAGAGGACAACACACTTAGTTTTGTTATCTCATAGTATATCTCATACTTGGACCATATTATACAGCAAAAAATTAGTTAACGAAGATCTATCATACATTTTAGGGAAACCTCTTTAAAAAATGTAAGAAATCAATAAATTCGAGTGCATCTCTTAGAACTTATTTGTTCATCTTACATAATACTTATATATTTTTTATATAATATATAAAAATATTTTAGATGTATTATTTATCAGTACTTTTAAACTGGAATTGCATTGGAAGTGTTAAATTTGAATTCAGTGACATAAAAATGTAAAACATTGCATACGAAAAATGATTCTGAGCGAAGACAGTCTGTCAGCGTATAATATTACTAAGTACTTACTTTTATTTTATGATATTATTGGGATTAAAGTAATTTATTTTACTTTATAATAGGCATTGGTACAATAGTAGGTTAAATTTATAATTGCCGAAAATATTGCATTTGAAAATGTCCTTGTGTGTATAAAATAAAATATATACCTACCCACTCTAAAAGTTTCAAACTTTCAGGTACCCACAAATAATAGTATAATAATATCTTGGTTTAAATATGCAATTTTATCCAAATTTGAACTTAAAATAACTATAAAACTGTTTATATATATATTTTAAATTGTTTGGTTACAGAATTAACTACTCACCCAGAACCTTGCTTAAAATGTTAAATTCTTAGCTATAAAAGTTGAACGTTTAAGAAAAATTTTAATTACAAGATAATTTGTAAATTTTGAATTTAATAAATGTAGTTAAAATTTGAACTTTAAATGCTTATAAAAAAATCGCGGCCATGTATTTTTAATGTTTTTCAACTACTATTGCAACAATCAGGCCCCTTGTAATACATTTTCAAGATTTTTGAGTTTTTGACCCTACAAACAAAATGTTATTGGCATTTATAAAAAATAAATAAATTGAACATGTCTGTAAACAGCTCAAAACTAGTATTTAATCAAGTAAAGGAAACTATAAAGTATTATATTAGTAATTAAGTAGTATTTTCAAAGTTTTTCGCCGGCCAAATTTTTTTTTATTAACAGTAATTTTTAAAAAAATGAATACAAATCGAAAATTTCAAATACCTATAAATAGGTCAACACGAGTCAAAATTCGATGTATCTACGGTAATTCTTTTAAGAGTTACGTCAAAAACTAATTTTGAGTGAAAATCCCCGTTTTTTCAGGCACTATTAAAAATGATTGGGAACTTTACATTTTGCCCCCCCCCCCCCCGGATGCAGCAATTAGATTCAATTTCCTAACGAAAAAAGGTAGTTTAGCAAGAGGCAGCAAAGTTATCACAAAAATATCAATAACATGCAAAAAAAGCACAAAAATGTTTTGTCGAGAACTTCTATGAGTATGACATTATTAGTAGTTTATTTCTGCTATAACTTTAAGTTCTTGAAAAAAAAATGTTAATGCTCAAGTCTCAAGCCCTACAAATAACATACTGTATTGTACTAATTCAAATGTATTTACATTAGATGAACTCATCTCTACAACTCTACGCATAACCTAACATTAGTTAGGGGATAACACTAATAAAAAAATTAACATTATTAATTCACCAATATTAACATTTAATGTTAACCACAGTTTGAATAGTTATTACTTATTAGTCCACAACTATAAATATTGTTAACAATAATATTATTCTGAAGACATTAAAATAATTAGGTGCAATCAAATTATTAGTACCTAATGATTATGTTATTTGTTTAAATGTTATTCATTTTTATTTACAGTCACCAATTTGGCTGCAATAACTGTACTTTTAGTTTTCTTTGATATTTCCCAGAACTAATCATTGGATATCAGTACTGTGTAGACAAAGTAACTGTACAATATAGTTGTATATAAATCTGAGTTTTAAATTTTCTTAATACAATCATTGGTAACAAACAACAGGCAATATCACATAAGGTAAGTAGAAGTATAAAAAAAATACTATCCAAATAGGGGAACATATTATTGTGTAATAACTAAAATGATGTGGTTTGGAATCACTAAAAACAAAATAATATTTTGTGAAAAATACCACGAAAGAAATACATATAAAATACAACCAAGCCACAATTCACCTTGACAGTTGTTACCAAAACCTTGGGTCATTACTACATTAGACACGCCATTATTATTAATATTATTGTTGTTATTATTATTATCATGTACTTTGACATATTATAATATAGTGTATAGTAGTGTTTCCCAAACTTTTTTTATACCACATCCCCATTAGATTTTCAAAAATATTAGTTCTCCCACCTCAATAAATTTAGAAAAAAAAATGATGACTTTTTTGTTTAAGTTGAACATGTATGAGTAAAAATAAATAAATGACATACAAATTAAACAGTTTCCCGTGCCTTCCCACCCACTAGGGTGCTCCAAGCTGTTAGGGAAACAATGGTCATTAGTAATCTGATCAATAATTTAAGACATCACAACTAAGATATTTTTAATGAAGTTAGGTATACCCACATATGTTTTTTTTTAATATTTGCCAATCATTATGTGAGAAATAAAAAAAAAATTTACCAAACACAATGACTAAAAACTAAATTCAAAAAAATATTTGTTATTTGATGAAATGAGTTGTACTATAATTAAAAAAAGATTTAATTTTATAACTTAAAAGATATGATTGTGACAACTTAGTTCTGCTTATATTGTTTTCCTCCATCATAATTATACTAACATGGAATTATCTTTAAACGATTTCCTATGAAATGAAAAGAAACAAGGATTTCTAAAAATCGCATTCAATAAACAGGAAATAATGATAGTATTAAAACATTTTGAAATATATAAATATAAATTAAATTGACAAATATAGTTCTAAGAAATAATTATGTAATATTCGAATAAATTTCAGTCTTGATAGTATAAAGATTGGAAATAAAATACATTGATAAAATATCGTAAAATATCAATGATTAAAATATTAGTGTCAAAAAAAATTAGATAATCCATTTTTGAAAAGGATTTAAAACATTCCTCCATTATTGTTTAAAAAAAAAACATATATAATTATAAGGTCTATTTTACCTGTTGGCATGTAACAAATACTGCTGTCCAAACAAATAGCCCAGCAATTACTTGGGCAGCAGTAGTTTGTAAAAATATTGGATTTGATTGTGTGATAGCTTGTTGTGTGATAACTTCTATAGCCTCCGTTGTTGTTTCTGTATTATTACTAGATGCCATTCTAAAAATAATAAACACTAGTTAGTATAAATTATCAATCTATTTTTATTACCATGATACAATTTCAATATAAAATATGTAATTTTGGTAGTAATAGTATACTGTTTAATGTTCATAAATAGTAAAGTAGAATATACACATAATATAGAATTTGTATCAGTTTGTTTAACAAACTCTTGCACTTTGATAAATTATTCTTAGACTCATTATAAAATGAGATTATTTCAGCTTTCAAAATTCAGATTGTGATCCTGAGTGCCCCTATGGAGATCAAATAACTTAAGAAATACCTACTTGTGTTTTAATTTTGTACCTAGTGCTTGGAAAAAGCTGACACTTGATGTCTAGTTTTTTAATTATTTTTAATTTTTATGTTGATAACATAATTTTGAATTGCTCTTATAACTTCACATAACATACATACCTATAGATAGGTAATCAATAAATATGATGCATGAATATTCAAACAGTATAATATTTTAGACAGACATTTCATGAACTCTAAGAAAGTGAGGAATTCATTTTTATTCAAAATGTAATTATTGATATTCTTTGATAAAATATTATACTATAATGTAATTATTTTCAAGCTACCACATTTCCTCATAAAATGAACATTTCACGTTTGTTCTTTGATTTTACCCAGAATTTTATCTACCTACTCATAATATGAAATGAATACATATTACATCATTTACCATTATTGGATTTCAAAGAAAAATAATTTTTCATATACTTAAATCGTATTCTAGACATTTATTTAGATAATTTGATTTACAAATAATAACAATAAAATCAGTTTATAATTATAAATGGATATACAAATATGAATTAAGTATATTGTAATGAAAGTTTATTTAGTAACCTTTAAATAAAGTTCTTAAATATGATATTGATACTCTATTCAATCTAAGTTTACCCACTTTGGTGCATGCATACTCTGTGATTGGTTGGCAACTGAAGTTACTTCTCGTTTCTAACGGACATCGTCCTGCGGTAAGGACTACACGACGGTGTGTTTTAAGTAGGTCATCGAGATGGTAAACTTAGATGGACTACAGCAATGGTTTTCAAACTGTGGTACGCGAAAGACTACATGGGGGTACGCGGAAGGCCTTAAGTAACACTGAACCAGATATTTCATCGCCAATATCAAATCTACAAATCCATGGTTCTCATTGAAATTTTGTTATTTAATAAATATCTAAATTTTTAAACACTAATAAATTTGTATTAATAAATAAATAATAATTATATTGTCGTATTTTACTGCATTTTTATTTAAAATAAATGCATATAACTATGTAAAATTTGTATCTTTCTATTTTTAATCATCAGTGGCAAGCAACTGATTGATAATATACTAGTGGTATGTGAAAAAAAATTTAGAGAACCGCTGGACTAGAGTATAGTTAAATAATATTTTAAATGAATAGATAATTTTTAGATAGTAGCATATACAATTTTAAGTTTTTAACTAAAATAGTTCAAACATTCAGTCTTCCAAATGAATTCAGATGTTAAAATGATATTATTGTACTAAATAGTAAATACACATTAGGTAATAACTCTAGGGTAAACTAATATTTAGAAGAATAGGTCTAATTTTGAGATACTTTTTTTTTGTGGTTTCAAGTATTAAATAATACAAAATAATGTGTAGGTACCTACTATAAATTATAATATTCTATCTATTGATAAACTTTAAGTCTTTAACCATTATTTATAGCCTGATCTTCAACCTTAACTATGATATAGATAGTGACATGTATATTAAGTAATAACCAACAGAGATAAAAACATTACTCGTGTTCTACTTAATCAATTTGAAAATTGTCTATTAGAGTAAATACTAAATTGACCAATTTGCAATTGCTCTAAATTAATATAAGAGAATATTATTATAATAAGTCATACTTTCATGTTTTTTATTTTATTTAACTATACTTAAAAAAAAATAAATTGTTTTTGTTTAAAATAATTTACTCCTTAAAAAAAATATGTTTAGTATCACAGATAGGTATATTAGGGTACCTAATATTATTTTAACGTTTTAGCTAATAGATTTATAGACTAATGCACATTATGTTTGGTACCAGTTTAATTTAAATGTAACAAGAGTCAAGACTTAGTATTGATTACCTGTTTGAAATATACTATACTATATAATAGTCATGGATTAATGTACTTATTAGTTATTACATTCTTTTAAAAATAAATTGCCATAATCAATAATGACCTACTGAAATAATTTTTAGTAAACATAATATTATGTTATGTAATAATAGAGTATTTTAATTTTTTAACTCTTATTTTCAATAAAATGTCAACCTTGGTTGGCTTGATAGGTCATTACTTATTATGTTCAATGTTCATGGACAAAAACAGAGACAAATATATTCAATTGAAATTCCATATCTCACATGGTTGCATATGCATAGATGTCTTTCGAAGATTTTGATACAAACCAGTCGAATTAATACATTAGGTTAAGTACCTGGGCATGTATTTTTTTTTTTTATAATCAAATAAAAAACAGGTAAGGTATCTAAGAACAGAACAATAAATGTTTTTTTTTTAAATTATCAATATATTAATTACGTTGAGGTCATAGGCGTATTATAGTTTTTTTTTAATAATTTGATTCTGCTTAAAATATTTGGCTTTATTTCCATATCTGTAGATAAACTAATAAAGAATGTAAGCTAAAAAAACATGAAAATAATAATTTAAAATTACAAAAAGACAAAAAGTTATAATATCATTATGTATTACTTTTTTAATCAAATTATTATAAAAAAAAAAAACTATGAGCTTTTAATTTATTTTCAGGTTTATATCTAACTTTTCAAAAAACATTTAGTTTTCAATGTTAAGAGTAACTTGCATGCAAAAGTAACTTATATACAACCTAACCTGCATGGACATAATAGAACTATAATATATTGTTTTTGTTTTGTTTAATAGGTAATTAACTTTCTATCTCGACCCTAAAGTCCACAATATCCTACATATTATTAAAATCACCAATCAAGTGATTTAAATTTTATAATGAGTAGTTTAAAATGCATCAAATAAAGTGATTTAGGTGCCGTCTATTATTATTTATTAATACAATAGTTAAATCAAGACAGCTGTTAATTTATAAAATTGGTCTAGATAAAATGTACAAAGTTAATAACTTGGTTAATTACTTAATGTTTGTTTAATAATATGTTAATGATAATAATTAATTTAAAGAGTTAAGGACCCATTTAGTATTTTTATTGTTAGGGTAATAACAGTAACTTTAAATACCTATCTGGAATACCTAAAATTTCTGGTATTAAAAAAAAAACTTACAGATAAATAGTAGGTACTTATTGCATAATGATTACCTAGTAGGATATCAAGTATATGTTCACATTCTTAGATATTTGAAAATTATAATTGAATAAAAGTTTTGATTACCTACTTAGAAGAAACTAAATTTGGTTTTGAATGTTACATAATTATAAATTATAAATACTACCTGCTGCTACTATATAACATTTGAAAATATCACTAGTTATTACATATCATAACAATAACACAAGATTTGTTATATGACCTATAGTGTATTCCATGAGAGAATAACCAGTCCGGCGACCGATGCTGCACATCTCCAACCAACTACCCAGCGTTAGCGTGATTATGTGGTTCTTGACGCACCAATTGAATAATTTGTGATGCTCGAAAAGTGATTATTTTCTTGTGGAATTAAGTATAGTTAGATGGAATTCATTACTGATAATTCTCTAAAAACTTGTTACATAGACTTGAAAAATATTTTCAATTTCATTACTACCTTAAATGAAATAAAATAATTGAAAGCAGAGTTAATAACACACCAATAATAGTACCTACTCATTTATTATCAAAGTAAACATTTTTTAAAATTATCTCGTCTGGACATTTAAAGATAGAGACAAGAATTTAAATTGGTCACATATCTCATATTCTAACTATATCATTAAATAAATAGAAATATTATAGATACAGTTAAATGTTAAAAGACCAATAAGTGTTTGATTTGATCTTCCTTTATTTGTAATTTAACACTAAAATGAAAAAACATTTTGTATGTTATAACTTAACAAACATGGTTTCAACGCTGATTTTTATACTGATTTTAAAAGTTTACCTAATATGATCTAGTGTAAGGTTTTCTTAAAATATTGTAGTGATACTTCACCGTAGAGAACAGATATGTCTACATCCATTAATACAATTTACTTTGGTATTAACACCAGAACAAAATTGTCATAATATTACTATGTTATAAGCGTAAACTTGATGAGTTACTTGCACCTATCCCATACAAATTTGGATGTCTTGTAAAAATGTTAAATAGATAGGTACATAGGTAGATAAATACTTACTGCCAGTATCAAATTAAAATTCATAGAGTTTTTCACAGTATAATATATTACTAAATTAATTGCACAAATGTTGTGTGTTTTAATTAGCTGAATACAATTTTGAAATATCTATCAAAAATATGACTTGATGCGTTTTAATAGAATGTCCAGAATATTTTCTTGTAAGTTTGTTCCAACAAAGCTATTATTTATTAAGTACCTATTACCGCAATTACATTTAATAAATATAAATGTGTTATTTATGAATTATTAGTCACCTTATATTAGTAAAATAGTTAGGTATGTGTGAAACGATTGTTTTAAAATTAGCTTTAACGGAACTCATGAAAATCTAGTCGTGATTTTTGAATGGTAAACAGAGTACATATCAATGAGTTCAGTACAATTTATCAAACAATGAATAAGAGAACCAAACACACACAAATGAGGGTAAGTATTTCTGTTATGGTGGTAATTAATAGACAGAAGTCAACAAATTGTGGTCGTTTGAATGAGGTAGACTTTAAAAACTAACTGAAACAGCGGTAATACATTACTATTAAGACAGCCTGCAAAAACATATTGGATCTCACTCACCTACTGCCGGTGTAGTGTAAGGGCGACGGGTTAGCTGATGGTTTGTGTCCACTGCCGGTCGGTAGCAGTAAGTGATTTATGGTAACACAACTATTGTTCCATTTCGCGTCTACCAAGTGGAAGCATGGCGGAAGCTGCGGGACTTGACTGGACCGTTGTGTTCACTGACATATTGTTGGCTGGAATCGGTCATTTTTTTTCCTCGTTTCCTTGAACGCCGTTCGCATGACCCGGGGAAACGAGTCGAAAGTTGACCGACGTGTCGGTTTGCACGACTATGCGTCGGCGGCGCGAAAAGTGAATGTATCCAAAATACACAGCGGACGGCGTGCGCTGACGAAGGCGGACGTTCGGTGCGAAGAGCTGAACTGACTAGTCTCTAGTGACGGTGATCGCGGCGCGGCGGCGGAGGCGGTGGGTTGGTAGGGAAAAAAGCTAAATACGCGACAGTGATAATTGATCCGACCAGCGCGCGCGCCGATCACGACTCACGAGGATTGTGGAGGAGTAGGACTGTAGTCTGTGGTCGGTAGGAGCAGTGGAAGGAGAAATGTATCGCCGTGACGTCGTCGGCGGCGTTGGTGTTGGAGGCAACAGATGACGACGGCGGCCGCCCGCGGGACAAAAACAGCCGCTCCTTATCACTGCCACTCGCCAGCCGAGATAACGCCGAAAAACGAAAAAGTCTTATCACAAACCTTGCGTAGTTGCGTGCGTACTGCGTAATCAGACTGCAGACTCTAGTCCAGTACTCGATGTGGGTTAGTGACTGTCGCTGAAAAATTGAGAATATTTTATTATGCTAAATTATTGTAAATGTACTGGCCTATAGTGCTGTAGTTCCGAATTACTGAATGTATTAATATTTAAGAATTTAATATATTTTGATATGCTTTAAATCCTAAAAGTTTTCAGAGGGGGCCTCAGAAGGCCAACGTTATTAGTGAGTCGATATTATGACCAGTAGATATTGTTCTATGATATGACCAACACCAACTGAGACGCCTAACGTTTTATCATGGCTCTTGTGTTCAACGACAACGATCCTTGGTAAGTCGATAACTGTCTTATTCAATTTTTTGAACTGCATGTAACCGTTTTCATTAGTAGTTATGGTGCTCAATAGTTATTTACGCCCCAAATTACAATCTAAGTTACAATCAGTTAATTAATTGATATGACATATGTTTGGAGAATATTTAAAATAACATAGATACCTTTAGTTTTTATTGTTTTAAAAAAAATTGTTTTTTCAGGTTAATCGAATACGAGTCATGTGAGAAGCTATATAGAGAAATTGAAGGATTATTAAATGTGAGAGAATTAGAGCAAAAGTCTTCCGAAAAATATGTTTTGTATTCATCACAAGTCCGGCTTAGGCTAAAACAATTTACTGATGAAGTCCAACAGTTATCTCATAAACTTAGAGGACTTGCAACATCTAAAGCTGTGTATCCTTTGCTATAAAAATTGAAAGTAATTTTTTTAGTTTTACATTAAACTTTCCTGAGTTATCTAACATAGTACACTGGACGAAGAGGAGCGACGTCAACGAATGCTTGAGCTACTCCAAAGCAGAAATATTTTATTAAATCAACGTTTTCAAAATAGGTGATATATTGTTTTAAAACACATTTAATTTTTGCAATAGTTTTTAATTTATTATCCATTATGTATAAATTATAAGCCATTTAAAATGTAATGTTGTGGTATTCTTTTTAGGAATAATAGTCATACACTGGACCGTCAAGAATTGATGAGACCAAGTACTAGTAAGGCCAAAAAAACTGAAATGCCAACTACTGGTTGGTTGGATAGTGATGATGATGACTATAATGATGATAAACAACCTTTACTTAGTGAAAAAGTGCTTAAACAACAGCAACAGTACTTGATAAAAGGTAAAGAGTAAAAAATATTAAGACTATAATCTTAGATTTAATCTCTGATTTAATGTATAAGATTATAAATTATGGTTACCTACATTGTCAACTTTTATTGTACAGAACAAGACGATGGATTAAATGAATTAGCATCGATTGTCTCTAGACAGAAAAATATTGCTATCACCATAAGCAGTGAAGTTGATCTACAAAATGGTCAGTATAAAATGTAATTTTTTAAAGTTGGCTATAAAAGTTTATTATTATATTACAGAACTAGTTGATGACCTGTTGGTGAAAATGGACAAAACAACTGCTGGAATTGAAAGTGAGACCAAGGAAGTAGTTCAGATATTAAAAAAAGATTCAACTCGAGGTATTTAGTTGGTACTAATACATTTTAAAACATAAAATAATTAATTTATATTATTTACAGGACTTTGGGTGATAATTATTCTTCTACTGATTGCAAATATATTTGTTGCATTGTCATGATATCTGGTTAAAATATTCAAATTCAACTTGCAATAATTATGTTAAAATTATTTTTCTATATACCTTTTAATATTTATTGATATTCAAATGTTATTTTATTATGATTGTTAATCATTGGATATTTTTTAAAAATGAATAAAGTAATTCCAAAATTTTTATACTTATAAAATAATTAATTTTATTCTACCTACTTTATCTAAAATAATATCTCTAAACATTTTTCTCAACATTTAAAATCCAATAAAATTATGGAAAATAGAGATTCCATTTGAGTATTTGTAGTTCCTTGTTCAATAGTAAATTAAAATGGCAAGTCACAATAAAACCAAAAAAAAAATATTATTTAATTATTAGGTAGAAGTTAATATTAAAGGTTTTTAGATTCTAAGTGGAGCGATGAATGTATTGATGTTACAATGATGTGTTTTTTTATTTATTTACGTCTGTCTGTTATTGCGGTGATTCAGGGCAGCAAAAGTGCTTCAATTTTCTTCAACAGCAACTTTTCTGGTAAGAAAGTGAATCTAGGTGGTGTAATCAGGAGGTCAAAATCTAAAATTCCTATTAATTTTCTAAAGCGACAACTGACAAGAAAAACAAACAAAAAATTAAGGAAACCAGGAATTTTTACCCAAAACCAGTTTTCCAACACAGTTAACAGTAAAACTAAAACAAAAAGATACCAAAATCCAATAAAATAGAAAACCAAAAGAAATTATATCACGATAAAATAATAATAACTCTATATTGTCGAAAAATTGGTAATCCTGATAACTAATTGTGAAAAAAAGGTGAGTACGTAAGAACAAATTTTCGATTTGTAGATGTATTTTATAAAACTGTACGACTAGAGCATTACTTACTAGTTACTAATGGGTATTGCCGATATAGCTGTATGCCTATAGGTGTAGATATTTAATAAAAACATCTGTTAACAATATTATCACTCATACCATATTATATATCAACAGAGTTCTAAAAAATTTGAATCATATAATACAAATAATCCAATCCAATACTAAGGAAAGACAATAATTTCTGCTATATTGATATGGAAATGAACTATGAAGTACCTATGACTTATTATTTTCAATGAATAATTAATTATGTAACATTAGACGGTGACCGATGCTGATTTAAGTATGGGAAAAATTAAAAAAGTGCAGAAGCCAACCTTCTTAGGAACTTAAGCAAAAGGCAATAGTAATCGGCTAGAATGGAGAATAATTGGAGTTTTAAACATTCTTACGGGCTGTGAAAATAAAACAGTTCTATTACCTACAGTAAAATATTGTACTATTACATAGTACAGTTGGAGTGGGTTTAATAAATTTCTACCCTAAAAATTGAACTTATTTCACTGTAAATTATAGTAATAGACAATAGTATATATTTATATCATAAATTATCGTTATTAGCTGTTGAGTTAGTACCGACTTAAGTCCGTAGCATAAATAGGTACGCAATAGCTTAAAATGAATCCAAATATTTTGAAAATGTCATTGTGTATTATAGAGAAACATACTACACTACTACAGTAATACCCACTTAAACGTCCTGGTGAATATTATTTTTTAAATACAACAAAATAAGTATTAACTAATAACTAAAATCAAAATTCGTGATTCTGAAGTATTATTCAGTCTGCGCAATGAGTGTATTGTTATTTACAAATTTAAAATAGATTAAAATATTACAGTTTTTACAAAATTATGATAATTGTTCTTCAATGTCCAAAGACCAAAAGTAATTAGGTACAACATAGACTAGGTACTGGTAAATGAATAATGATAAATAATTAAAAACTGTTTTTAATTAGGTACCACCCCTCTATAACAATTATTGCATCTACGTATATAATAATCTATATATATATATAAAATCCAAATACCACTTAGTCACTGATCGCTGTTTCTCAAAAACTACGCAACGCACAAACTTGAAATTTGGAATAGAGGTTCTTCTCATATTTTCACTGTGCAACAAGAAAGGATTTTCAAAAATGTTGCGTATTAGTGGAGTAATTAACAATTATAATTATTCACCGCCAATACTAATGTGCGGCCCGCGGTTTTCTAGCTACCTTCAACTTATCTTTTTTGTCTGTTGTGTAGATAAGAATTGTTCCGAGAAGTTATAGGGATATATTGTAAATATGAGAAAAACAAAACCACAAACGGGCGAAGCCGGGTAATTCAGCTAATGTTTTAACAATGCACACCTAATAAATAAGAATATAATTAGTTATAAACTTATGAGTTATAACTTCTATGTAGGTAACTAATAAACACGGTCTATAATATTCTACCAGTGTAATAAATAATAATATTGTCATAGTCGGATAGTCCACATACTTTAATACTTGGTGTCGACAGTTGATGACATATATTGTCAAAACAATTTATTTTATAAAAATACACCCAACCCATATTTCATAAGTGTTGGGAGTGCGTTCAAGACACCACTGACAATATGACAACAAAATTGAGTAATTATTGTAATTACTGAGTAATTATTGAGTAATATTATTAACAATAATGCTTTGATCATATTTTACAATTTTAGAACTATAATATTTGATAGTATATCTACGACGCCGCGTGATCATCGTTTTACAATAAATTATTTAGGTAAAAATCAGTTAGGAAAATAGCTTTTTTCGATTTTGTTTGAATTATATTATTATTAAACTTTACCTATGAATGGAAAAATAGTATAATTATATAAAAATAGTTTGTAATTATCTTTCTCTACATATATTATATTATTATTATTATTATACCTGTAATCAAATCATTTATATATCATGATATTAAATTGCAGTAGTCATGACTGGTAAAAATAAAAAGTAATTAATAACAGGAAACTGCAATACTTGATGCTCGTTTATGTCCTTATCTTATTGAATATTATCGAGTTATAGAATAATAATGTAGTAGGTACTTCAGTAGGTACCAAATATATGTGAGAAATTAATTAAGATACTTAATCGATTTATCAATATTGATTTTGGTAACCACGGTAACGGATTGTCAGGACGGTGGACACAACGGGGATTCTATTCTTTGTATTTTGTATAGAACCCTAAAATTATAATTTCGTAAATGATGTATATTTAATACATTCAGCTTTTGTTTATCATGCTGGTTCACTTGGACTTGGCCAGTAGTACTTAAACTTATCATAGTGCTTTACTGCCTATTGAAGTGTCATAGTGATTTTAGCTTTTGCCACCACTCATTGTCAAATGGTGGAGGGGGAAGGGATGTGGCGAAACTAAAGCGTAAATGTCTTAGCATATTATTATAGCTTAAAGTGTTTTCAATTAACTTTTATAAATAGGTTTTTAAGAGGACATCGTTCCCACATGTGTCGTCTCTGTCTGACTAACGCATAGGTAACATGGAAAATATTTAGTTGAGAATTATCCATTTTATACTTTGGTATTTTAGATTCTGAGTGGAACGATGAATATATTGATTTTACAATCATGGGTATTTTTTTTTTTGTCTGTGAATACGAAAGTATAGTGATAATAATACTTCGATTTTCAACTTCAGTAGGTATCTTTTCCGATGGGCAGTAAATCTAGTTGGTGAAGATTTTGGTAAAATACTGTAGATACATGACATTTTCACTGAATAGCATATTAAAATTTTCCATACACCATACATTTTCAAACTATTTTGGCTCGTATTGAGTTATTTAAATAATTTTCAATTTTAAAAATTTTATTTTCTATAAATGTCAATAAAATGTTATTCGTTGAGTCTAAAAGTTTGAAAATTGAATACAAGGCTCCTCACACATTATTACAATATCAGTTAAAAAATATTAAAAAAATATAGTCAAGATTTTTTCATAAACATTCAAAGTTTAAAAATATAAAAAAAAATATATAAACACAGTTTTTTTCTCAGTTACTTTAAGTTCAAATTTGGACGAAATTACATATTAAAACCAAGAATAACAATTTTAGTTATTTTGTTGTAATTTAAAAATATTGTTCTTGAGTACCTACTTGAAACTTTTAGAGTATATTATTATAATTCACACACACAACTAGATTTTCAAATGCAATTTTTTCAACAAAAATTAATTATTTTTATCCCTATAATATCATAAAATCTACCTACTTAATAATTTTATATAGACTGATAGACCATCTTAGCTCAGAATCGTTTTTCGTATACAATGATACAATCGTCATATTCACATTTAACACATTCATTAATTATAGCCGAGCGTTACCTACTATTACCTGATTTTTAAATATTATAGTGAATTGACTTACTATAGTATTATACTATTTGAAGGTAAGATTGTTATTTATATATGGTCATATACTCATATGGATGACAACCTTGATCGATGGTTTGGACGTATGCCCACCCCGCAATTGTCAACATATATATTACTGCCCCGACGATGCAATTTTAGTCCATTGGGAGAAAGTGTATATTCACAGAAACATAATTAAGATGCATTGTTTTTTCACCAACTATTGTAATTTATAAAATATTTTTTTTTTGGTTTTTTGTTGTTTTTGGTGGTTGTATTACATTAAAATGCAACAATAACATAAAATAGCGAGAGGAAAATGTTGTGAAAACTGTTGTAACCACGAGAAACTTTTATTATTTGGATAAAAAAAAAAGATTATACATCATTCTACAGTGAAATTTTACAAATAAATTAGAGTGGTGGGGAAAATGATTAAAATGTACATAACACAAAATTAAATAACAAATATAATAATATATAAAAAAAATGTGTATTAATACAATTTGTTTCTTTTGCCTGCAAAAATTATTATTATTGAATAATTAAATTTTCATAATAATCATATTTACATTATGGTTTATTTTATGATAGTGGGTAAGTAGATAATTGTTAAAAAATATAAAATAAAATATGTTAAATAAAAACGGTTTTCATTTATAAATAAAAAATAAACAAAAATAAAATAATCGTACACTTTACAAGTATCAAACACGCAGTAAAGAAAAAAATAAGCGTATATATATTTATATATATAAAAATTGAAAACCAAGGTATCTTAAAACATAAATTAATAGGAATTACCGATGTTGTATAAGATACTAATTACTACTTATATTACGGACAACTATAATAATAATAATAATAATAATAATAATAATAATTTAATGATAATAAGGACTGAATATAATGTAGTTAAATATATTATTTTATGATAATATTATGGCATACACTTATTACATATATATTGTATATGCTATATAAATTTGAACACCAAAAACTCTAATGAGATGACTAAAGATTTTTTGATTTAGGTACTTATCAGTTAACTATGCGCAGTATATAGTATATGGGCGGGAGCCGACTAAAAGCGACACTTCTGCAGTGAACGATTCATGGACGACGCTGCTCATCCTATTCCAATGTGATGGTTGAACCATAGCAGGGTGTCTACATGTATTGTACACAAGGGGAAAGGGATTAGTTGATTCATTCTATTGAACACTAGGTTGTAGATAATAATTAATATTATTAGGTAAATAATTTATAAAATACTATCGTATAGTAATAATAATAATAATAATAATAATTTAATGGAATTGTTTATTATTGCTATAATATGCTTATAAATTTGTATGCGAACGCGCTAAGAGTACTTATTAGTACATATTTTATTAAAACATTTATGTATAGCCATTTAAGTATATGATAAAAATGTTCAATTATAATCATTTATATATTCATATACGAATAAACGAAAAACGTATACTCGACGCTAACCTAATGACTTAAGAGTTACAAAATACATGATATTAGTATCGGTAATATTGTGAATTATTTTAATATTTAACGTAATATTGAGAATGGAGAAATAAGTGGCCATACTATAAAATGTGTCTACTACCGGTTACGCCGTGTGTTCTTTCTATAGTACTCACACAATGTACACGCACACACATAACATTACACCGCACGTCGACGAATTAAAACGATTAACGTCTATATAGAAATAATAAATATTCGTGTTTGGCTGTATATATTATAATAATAATAATATATTACGGATGAAGAGTATCCTACCTACGTACCTACGTACCTAATATTGTAATAAGGACGAAAAGAACCATATAATAAGGGGAGACTCGTATCGTATATATTATTATTATAGAAGCCTGCAGGGAACGAGAAAGTTGGAGTAGTGATGGTGGTGGTGGGGGGGATGTTGGTGGTTCTGGTGAGTGATATATATATGTATATCTTAAAGGTGATTTCTCGCTGAGGGTATATATTGTAGTTTTTAATGACGTTTTTCCTTTTTTTTTTAATCGCAGTGTTGGGCCCGTCTCTGGAACCGCCGCATGCGGTTGTGCCACTCTTCTCGCCACTCGATCACTATCGATCTCTGCGTCAACACCAGTCCGTCGCGCCGTTCGCCGTCGTTCTCCTTGCCGAGGATCAGGTAAAGCCTATATGAGATGGAAAAAAATTAACATTCAATGCAATTACTCCAAACCGTCGTGAGCTATCCATGTAACAATTATATAATACAAAGGAAATATTCACCTTCCAGGCTTGATCTTGGGACACTTGCACTTCAGGTCGTTGTCGTGTATCCAGAATGTGGTCGGCCCCCTGCGAAGTCTCGACGCCTGGCCACGCTTGTACACTGACTGCACGTTCATCGTGAATTTGGCCCAGTTTTTAGACACTATCGGTTCCGACATTTTGCCCAGTATCGCTGTACAAAAAATGTGTGATATTATGTTGTCGTTATTATTGTTATCATTATTATTAGAAGTTATGCCGCATGCGGCATTCCGTGATTATAATAAATTCGTCTGGAAAATGTATTTCATTTAAACTTAAAACAAAGGTTGGTGAATCCCACCAGGTAACTATATTCGGCTTTTAAATGGTTACAGAAATGTCGGTATTGTCTTTTAAAAATCAAACATTTAAACATTTAAAGTGAATTCACCAACGTAAAACTCTCCAACAAACATAAAGGTAACAGTATAATACGTTGGAATTGCATGTACTACCTACTTATCTTAAATGTTTAAAAAATATCATTTCATTTAAATTGACTTAGTAATTTTTGAATCAATTAATTGTCACTGTCAAAATGACTAGCACCCTGTATTATTGTCTATAGTAAAAGATCACTAAACTACTTATCTGCATTTTTTTATAATATATACATAGGTATTAATCTTATTAATAATAATTTATTATATATAGGTATTTCTAAAAGTGTACAGGCAGTGAATGCTGTCCGCGGCGGTTGTCAAATACTCTTATGCATACTAACTTTTTAGTGTTTGATTATATAGTGAATACGTATTCATTATTATTATTATTTTTTATTATTATTTTATAAGATATATATGTTTTTATTTTATATACAATGTACATATATACATTTTGCCGAATACCTTTTCATCGTGTTTCGTCGCGTAGGAATTTTATACTTGTACGTATTGCCGTCGAGTTGATTGGTTTTCGTGAAAATGGTTTACCTTAAAAATTTAACCTGTTTTCGATGTTCAACAGTCGTAAAATGAAAACATTTTCCACTTAAATAGAATAAAGTCACATTTTATGAAATAAAATAAATTAACCTGTGAGTTTTTTGGGTATACTGTAATGCGGTTTCTATTTAAAACGTTAGTGGTAAAAAACTAAAGAAAAGTTATTATAAATATATATAACCAATAAATTACTTGAAAAATATTCTGCTTCAAGATAAGAAATTAAAAGTGTATATTGTACGAAAAAGTATAAAAAATTTAGGTTTGTAATGACTTAAAATTTTATAAAAAAACATTTTTTCTCATCTGATATGACGAATGTCAACTGTTAAAATAATCACTTTGTACAGATATAATGTTCAGAAAAAGTGAAATTCATAATAGTAGGCTATATCAGCCCCCAGAACGATTTATTTTCCTTAAACAACGTCTACCATTAATAATACAATATTATTATATGTATAATATATATGAGGTCAAATTTAATCTCATCAGTTTTATTCAAAAAGTATAGCTATTTTATAACAATGTTACGCATACAAAATATTGCTAACAATGCTAACCGAGTAAAAGTTAATTATCTTTATCATATTAGTTATTTAAATTGTTTTATAATTAAAATTCTGTTTCCTTAATTGATAAAAGAACAATCCAATATTACAACGACGAACGATCAGGTTGTTCTAAAACTATGCTATAAAAAATATGCTGTTTAAATCAAGTGCATTTAAATTACCTAATTATTAAGAGCACTAATCTAACCAGTGACCAATGTAACTTTGTTGCTATAAGAGTCCTTATATGATGCTCTGCACATCATAGTCGACTTTATAATACAAGAGGTCTCTTGAGTTATTGAAAACAAAATGATTCTGACAAGTTTTTGTTAAATCTCTTAAGATAATTAAAAATTTTAATTAAATTTAACAAAATCTAATTTTATCAACAAAAATATGACTATATAGATGCTCTATGGGTGTATACTGTATAGATGTATATGAGCGCACTAATTATATAGTTACAAGTATTATTTTAGATTGAAATTGTTATAAATATTATAAATTATGTTGTTTCAAATAAACCACATAATTAACGTTTAATGAATTCAATATTTTATTATCAATTTAAACATAATTTAAACATGTAATTTATACATGCCATTTTATATAGTCTGATGTCGGACAATACGCGAATATTTAATTTAAATGTTTACCTAATAATTGTCAGGTACTTTACGGTCGGTAATATAAAATTATCCGTAGACCCTAGTAGAATATTATTTTAATTTTAATTTAGATTTAAATTACAAATAAACCTTCGAGGCTAAGACAGTTCGGAGATGTACCCGTCGAGATAGTGTCTTTTATTGTTATTTTCCTGGTCTGTCTGTGTACTCGACAAGCGATTTATTATAGTACTATGTACAAGATAAACCTTATACCTGTAAAACTTGAGTAGGTAAAGAAAATTTACATTTTTACTTGATACGTAGGCACATATTACGTATACGTTTTTTTCTTCATATTTGTCGTGTTTAAAAACGCGTAAAAAGTTATTAAGCTATAGTTCTTCAATTGCTTTGTGTACGAACATTTAAAAAAAATCGTTTGTATATTATATATGTCTTTTTCAAGAACACCCGTGACTCCCGTTTGATGTTCGGTCCGCGTCTATCTCCTTTTATGTAACTTACAATTTAGTATTTACAACATAACCCTCGCGCCATTCGATCGTATAACTAGGTATGGAATCCTGTAAAAATAATAATTTACGTACCGTAATCTCTGCGGCAGTACTTGTTCAAATTTAGTCTCCTGGTTCCGGATCGACACTTGCCGCATTGATCTGTCGAACAAAAACATTTTTTATAATATAAGATAAAACGATTATCCCGGGTATCGTAATAAAACCATAAAAAAAGGAAACTATATAATATTGTATGTAGGTACAAGAATAGTTCGTTTGCCGATACCTAAAATACGTGCATTATGTGTATATTATATGTACAGTTAGAATTAAGTGTAAATATAATAGTATAAATAGTAAATACCTACCCAATATATGTGAAACACAACTATAGTAAATAATCATAATATCTGTGTGTTAAGTATTCGTTTACGAACGGTAAATACGAAAATCCGGCCGAAGACCACACTGTCGCACTAATCATTGGGATTAAGGTTTGGGTAGGGGATGATTTTATGATGAGTTTTTAATCTCAAAGAGGCGGCGTGCTTACACGTCGTTTGATGAACGTTACATTTTTTATTTTAATACTTATGTGTATATGTATAACGAACCTACACATATATTTGTCATGTATACATAATATAGACAGGCGACAGTCAAAACACAAAATATTTAATTCAGGCCACATAAACCTGTTGAACGGAGACCACCCCACACATAAAAGTGGATAAATTAATGGCCCAGTTATCACCGTCGCGGTAGGTTTAATGTTTCCGTGCTATCGTGTAATAACCCCTGCCCCTCCCACCAACGTAAATGTACCACCAACGCCACAGACGACACCGCATAATATAACAACTGTCAATCTCCTCATCGAATCGGTGTCGGGTTTCCGGCTCAAAACACTTGACGCCTTATCATCATAATAATATACACACACACACACACACCAACAGACTACGGCAAGTATATAAAAGTCATCTACAACAGTTGATGTATGATGAGTACCTGCGATCCACGAGGACCTTACACGTTTTTCGACGTCGTGCGCCACCACAAAATATCATACACACTCTCCGAATAATATTCTTATAAGTTTTAAATTGAAGATACATTTCGTCGAGTCTCTTATCGCTTTCGTTCTCCGTATATATAGCATCTTTCTCTGATACACACACGCCAACAACTATAATATGTATCCCCCGAGAGCGTTTTCGGAGAATCGTATCGCCGACGGTACATATATATGTATCGGTACGTCTATATTTTTATTATTCCGAGTGTTAAACCTGCAGCGCGGCAGTATAAGATAAAATGTCGTCTTCGCAGTTCGCGTAATGCGTTGCGGGCCAAGATCGAAAACCATCGGTTTTCTCCACACTAAAACGCATTTGATCTGCAGAGGGGCGAGGTGCACGCCACTTTATATATACGACCGTCGAGCACACACACGTTACACCGACGGTTGTTGGTCATTATACGTCTCCGGCCTCCCCTTAATGATAACATCTTCGCTAAATTGCGTACGGGCTTATTTATATTCGACTGTCTGCTAGCCAAGGAAGTTAACCCTCATCGTCTTCAACAATAACATCACTGTTATCTATATCAGCCTATTTATACCTCCTACAGACTACGCGCTCTACGCGGCCGAATCGAACATTTTTAATTGTCCGCTTGCTTATATTATGCACATTGTAAGCTTCGTTGAATGCGGTTACTCCCTTGATCCCAAGAAGTTTTTTCGTCTACTGCAGATATTAAAAACAAAAAATGTCACTGGTCACTTACAAATCTAAACTGGGAAATATTCTTCAGCGACCTGTCACTGTTTTCCGCTCTCACATACCCTGTATATTATTATGTAATACATAGTCTGCAAATGGGGGAAAAAATATTAAAACGTTATTAAAACACCTATGTATAAAATATATATATAATGTCTTGTTTTTTTCCTGCCATGCAGTAGTCGCTTTACGCATTCTTCATCCGTCGGCCGAGTAATGAGCGCCCGTAAGAAAAAGAATCGTGTTTATAGTGTTGCAGCTATCGCGATGAACGTGTTAAATTTTGTCGATTATCTTTTATTATTTTTTTTTTTTATAAAAAAAAGGGAATTTGACTTTGATAAATGGGATTCACACCCCTTGGTCTGTCGCACCGAGGCCGTAATCCATTAACGACTTGGACGTACCCGATTCGATCCGAACCTAGATATTTGGCCATGAATTCTTAAGTCCCGCAGGGACCATATCTCGAATGATTTTACTCGAATTAACATATAGCTGGTGGCCAAGAAAATGAAGAATTATACATTTTTTATAATATTAAATATAAAAACAGTATGATCAAACTGACGTTACTTGATAATCGGATGTACATATAACGCGAGATATATATTATTTTTTATTAAATGTTCAATATATTTTTTGTACAATAACATGTCACACGTTATTTTAGATTGTTGCAGGGCGAGATTTAAATTAAATTGTATTTTTTTTACTTTTATTTTGAGTGACAACATAATACTTTAATAAAAATACATATTTTAATTAAAAATACAAATCAGATTGAAAAAATTGATATGGGTATAAAAAATTCCAAAACCAGAACCAATGATACAATATTAAGTTAATAAGCATTGGATAGGTACAATTTTTATTAAATAAATATTAAATACCGTGGTGGTTATCTTCGTCATCTTCATCATAATCTCCTTCGTCTCCTCCTTCATTTCCTGCTGCACGAGCATCCGACGACATTTGGTTCACAAAAATCTTTGAAGGCAATTCTGTTAGGCAAATTAAATTAATGATAAACTAAAAGTTAATATCATAAAAATATTGAATTTTACTTATGCATGGTGCGATCTGCGATCTACTTTGTTGGTATCCTTTAGCGCATCTGTCGCATGTTATCCCGGTCACACCGTCTTTGCATGGACATTGGCCAGTAGTGTGATTGCATGTTTTACCGGATGCACCAACTGGATGACAGTTGCATGCTGAAAAATTGAATTAATAATCATATCATTTAACTTTTTCAAATGTATTTAAGTATAACATTTTATAACATAATAGAATCAAATGATGATGCAATTAATATAGAAGTCGATAACATCAGAGCCAATAGACCTACAATTATAAACAGTACTAATATCATAACATATTTTAACAAATTTAATATATTTTTTTTACATGTATCTGATAGCTGTATTAGATTAAAACCCTTTTAACATATAGTCGGCATTTAAACTAAAATTATATATGTATATATAAACATGTATAACCGAGATATTGTAAGTATACGGTTATGTTTTCCACGGAAAGGTATTTATTATTTAGTTAAAAATAAATAAGTTTAATGGTTAGTTTTTATTTAAATATATGTATTTCAATCACGAAAAAATATACCTACATAGTTTAAAGTTAATGTAATTGTAAAATCGTCAAAAGGTAGGGCTTAAAAACACATTTAAGAGAATGTATTTGCCAAGTCTTAACCAAAATCGATATATTTATGCGATAAATTTACAGAATCGTAATTTCAGAGGGGACCTGGGATAAGTATACGTATATCAGATAGGAGTTTTTTAAGGAGATGCTAAATCACCGGTGCCTCGAGGGATGAAAAAACGGTAACGGAGGGTAACTATAGTGAATCGAAAAGAATTGCACTAGTGGTGTCTAAATATACAGGTCCGAGTCTGGTAAAAGATATATTGCTGTTATCCTATGAACAGACAAACTAGAATATTCGACAAATGTACTGTAAAATTAGTTTCCACTGCGAGAATTTGGCTCGAA
Source organism: Myzus persicae (assembly GCF_001856785.1). Lineage (NCBI taxonomy): Eukaryota > Metazoa > Arthropoda > Insecta > Hemiptera > Aphididae > Myzus > Myzus persicae. The sequence goes on from NW_019101697.1 coordinate 248,844, forward strand.
ATCGCATTAATCCTTGGGCATAAGTTTCAAAAGTATTTGTTTTTAAATATTTAATTGCCAATCAGACGATTGGTGAATTTAATTCCCTGGAAAATTACCATAATGAATAGGATATTGTAGAAATTTTATGAACCGAATGAAATTAATTATTGTTAGAATTTCCTATAAGCCCTCCGGTTAGTTAGGGACACACCCGTCAAACACCCCAAAAACAATTTTAATAATGACGTCGCCTTTCACAATAACAATAAATAATAATAATTATATACTTTTCACAATTTCCAATTATTATATTGTGTTTTTATTTACAGCTAATATATATTTAGTAGCGTACTGCCAAAAATGTTATACCAAATAACATAATATTTTTATTTTCCCTTTGGGGCTGAAAATCTTGTTTGTAATCTACACATTAAAAAAAAATGATAAAATATAACAAGCTAATCAGAAATAGTTAAAATTTACACATAATGTATACATCATAACCACCTTCTTGTATTCTTCAGCGCACAATGTATACTGTATACCATTAAATATGCATATAAAATAAGTAGGTTGTATATTTAGCATTTTTTAATTGTATTCATAGGCCAAACATACTCTTTTCTTGGGTAATCATAATTTTGTTTACACCATAATAGTGCATAAACCAATTATTATTTTTTAATATTGTGTGTATTACATTTTATGATTGATTGTATAACATTATGTATACGTAACATAAAAAAGGTAATAGTTATAAGTAAAGAATTCATTATGAATATTATGCTTATTGTGTAATTTGTATTCATAAATTAAATTATTAAAATGTTAATCGAGCATAATATCCAAGGATAAAATAGTCGTACAAGAAAATGGCCATGTTAATAAAAAAAATCTAACGACAAAGATCCAATAGATATGAAATCAAATTCAAAATATTCAAGTACCTATAGGCAATAAAACTAAATAGAATAAAAAGAACCCAAACGAATTTTATGAGGTATAAGTTGATACTGTAAAGCGATTGGAGATAATTTTACCTAGCTCGTATTATAGACCATAAGAAAACATTTTACCCATTGTGTAATAACTAATGGGTGCACTGAGAGTGAATAACGTTTTAGAAGCAATTCTTAATATAATAAGAAAAATAATTGTATGATTGCTTATATTTTTATAAACAAATGTAGATACATTCTATGTCTACAAAGTGTATTATTTTAATAAGGTTGATAATAAATTTGTGGTTCTTTTTCTTTTTCTTCTGTTTATCCATGCGATTTTGTGTCTTTATTATTGTTGTTTCGAATTTTTTTATTACGGAATTTTTATTGTTAGATCTTTAATTCTAAATTCACAAAGTGAAAAAAATAATTTAATTTATAACACCTATAATGTTTATGTTTTGTGTTAAAGTTGGCAATTCGTGTAAGCAAATTATTATATATTTATATAACTACACAGTGCTACATCATAGGTAATACAACATAAAATAAAATCGTTGCCTTTGTATTTATATACTATTTGAAACATATTTTATATTATGTTATTCTAAGAAAGTACGTTTAACGTGTGAACGAATTGTGTTAATAACAAAACTTTTTTACGGTCAACAATATTATTATAATATAATTTGTTCCAAACGTAGTTTAATAAATAGCCAATCATTATCTCGTTTTTCAGACATTAATTTTTACAAACAAAGATTTTTGAAACGAATTTATTACAAAACCACCAAACAGTGTGAACCGCTTAATTGACTGCACCTACGGACTGTCATGGCTCCCCGCGTTGCTGCAATTGATTTACAGACAGAACTATTATTGCATCAATATTATAAGCATGAGTAGGTATACTGTATAGAATGGATCTAGTATTGACGTTGTGTACGTGCAATCACACACACATACACAATATACCTATACATAATATACAGTATATATAATACATTGAGGGAAATATATATATATATATGTATACAGTGCTGAACATTTTAATCGTCAGTTTACTCTAGACATATTTATCTCGTCTGAGATAATTTTTTTGAAATACCTATATCAAGTATATTTTTGTTTGGGGAAAAAAATAGTTACAATAATCTTTTTCTAAGAATTTTGCTTTGAAAGGATCGTTTCTGTCGGTTGCAGATGAATACAACGTTGTCTGTGACTACACGCGACGACGAGACAAGACAGGAAATATAGGCAGCAAAATTAGTTTACAGTTCAAAAGGTTCAGTAGCAAAGCAAACACAACTAAAAGGTGAAAGCGATCGGATACGAGTGTAATATACTACCCCCTTTAAGACTTTTTAATAAATCCGTTCATCCCTTCGGAGAAACGAAAGTGTGCGCAATTAATACTTTGAAGGCAAAAAATAAAAATAAGTGACGTTGCTACACATTTGCATCATTATCGCCCAAAGCGATGTTACACAATTTGTCGGGGAGGTTTCGAAAGACATTTCGAAGTTTTGCATTTTGTGTTGGAGTGTTTCCGCGTAGCTCGAGGGCCTACTCACCATATAGAAAATAAAATATGCATACATTATGATGAATAATATAGTTATGGATGCGTACGCATATACGTTTTCCGGTTATTATATTATTTATCTGACTTAAAAAAAGTTTATTAGTATATTATTACACGTTTGCCTGCACGTCAAAGCTGTATTGTTTCGTTACCGTTAGTTTATTTTCTTGTCAAATATGATTACGTAAATTATAGGCTTCGAGATCATTAATATTAAAAACGACAATCAATCATAAACGATTATTGAGTATTCACGTTTTCTCCAACTAACTTTTCCACTGTATGTATTATACGCGTCGGACGGATATCAAACGCCCGGAGATATTTTATAGATGATAAATAAAACATTTTATTGGTACGATAATTATTATTAGAACGAACAACAACAATCAATGACGGCGGGCTGCCGTGCTACCGATGGCCACTTTCCGCCGGAGGTCATAGTAGAATGAAGTGTTAATGAGATTCTATTTAAAAAAAAGGAAAGACAAAGATTCGTTCAGTGCGTTTCAATAATTAAGAAGTACGTCTACCAGAATTTTGTCCGTTTCTCTTTAGGATGCTGATCACGAAACACATTTTTGTTTACCGGTTAGATACTATATTAACGATCTGTGGGTAACTATTCTATACATACCTAATGGCGTGGTAGTCGCGAGTCTGTTCGACCCAATAAATCCTCGTTTTCGCGGCAAACTGCTCGAAAAGTTTTTAAACGGATAAAAATCGATTATTATTTTCCAACCGGTAATGTTATCCAATTAGTCTTAAATCGGGTTAAGCCGAGTGTGTAGGGGTCGTTCGGATCCAATAATTTACGTTCGCGTTTGTTTTTTAATGAAATTTACCGATCGCACGTTGTATGCCGCCCTTAATCCCCACTCCGAAAACATTACAAAATATATTTATTGAGCCTTCCTATAGCCTACCATCTCGTCTCTCCATTCTGCAGTATAGGTATATTATAACGGGTTATTCTATTATTTGCAGTGAATTGATTTAAATATATTTAGGGTAGGTAATCATTATCGACAAAAATAGGTTTCATGCCATGCAAATCTATAACTACACCGTCTTATTATACAGTATATAATATGTTTATTGTTTTTATTACATTCATTTATAATTTTTTATAACGGTAGATACCGCCCATACTATATAAATACACCAATAATCAATATACTCCACTACTCGAGTATTTTTTTACAGTTTCATTTTCACTCAAATTATATGCGATATTTGTGTAATATTTATTAAAAATTACTAGGTTTATAATTAATAATATAGATTGCTACCTAAGCAGGCGTAGGAATAAAATATATATAAAAAAATAATAAAAAAATCAATGCATAAATTATAGTACGTGTATTTTTGGTGTTCAATAAATCAAATAAGCTTTAAAAATATATTTTTTGTATTACTTTGAATTTTTTGAATTATCATATTTGATGAACCAATAAACGTGAACTAACGACGCAGGATTTGTCTTTAGCTTTTGCAAGTTGAATATAATACGTGAAAAATAAAGATTAAATTTAATTGAAACAAAAAAAAAACGTCTAGTGTGCCATACTGTATATACGAATACATACTACGACGCGGGTATAGAATTACGGGAAGCTCGTCTAATTTATTGTTAATAGACTTAGGGTCGGGGGATTTTTTTTTTAATATGGTTGTCTAATAACTCGGTGGAAATTAATATAGCCCCCTAAAGGCGCAGACCGACAGACACCTACTGCCGCTGCGTGGCGATGAAGACGACTATAATATGTGTGGGACGGTCCGCCGCCGCCTTGGTTAAAACATAACTAACGACCCTCGTATTATCATTATTATTATTAGTATTATTATTATTATCATTATTATTACCGTCGAGGCCGATTACTGGAAAACATAATTTAACTATAAACCGCGAAAATATGGCTCCGAATTTAAGTGCAGCTGTGGTGTAACCAGCGCACGTGGCGACGACGTATAGGCATACACTGTTCCTAACAGCCTAATTGCGTCTTCGAACATTTGCAAAATATTACCGTGCACGTAATTGTATTATTATTACTACGCCTGACACTGGCGGCGAACACGCACAATATGTAACCCGGCAATTTCAACCCTTAAGGCTAGCAGTGCATAGTAAAGCTAGTGAAAAATCGCATCACTTTCCGACCTTTTGGAAAGATTTAATGAAAACTATATTATAGCACCCGCTGGGGTATAGAACATATAGGTATAGGTAAACCTACGCGGCCGTAGTGAGTGCGTAAATAACGGAGCGTTTGGCTGCGGGCAACTTACATAAATCAGCTAAATCCTTTTGGCTCTTTTAACCCGCAAAGGCTCTTAGAGAATATAGGGCTGTACGCACACTTATACGTGAGAGCCCAGAAACACACACGACGAAAAGGTGTATAGTTTGGACACGAGGTGCGCAACAAACGAAATTAACGTTCACATAATGTAGGCACATTACGTTGTCCACATAACATTAGTGTGCGCGCGCGGGGTAAAGTGTAAAAACGAATAAATCGTTTCGGGTTTATTTTTATTTTAACGCCGGCGAGTGCAGTTGGGAACAATAATGAAATATTATGTAAATTGAATTATTATCGAAAACGTTAAATTTTATAAATTATTACTTTTTAAATTGTTATACGATTTATAATACCATATACCTATTATAATGCGTGTATGTATAAGTAAATTATAATATGTAGTACCTATATGGGACATGAAGTGGAAAAACGAATGGCACAAATATTGGTATTTTAAGTGCATACGGACCATCTGATTGTTAAAACGATATTATAAAATATTAAGTTGGTCTGTACAAAGTACATGTATATTATTATATACTGTTCTGTGCTGTGAGTACACGTATATTTATGTATATATTGGTATACATTTTTTTCTAAGGATTCAAAAATGTAATTGATTGAAAAATGGATGTATATTCAAGAACATAAATATTTTTATAAGCATAAAATAATAATAATCACAACATTTATATTGCTTAACTTATTTATTAGTATTAACTATAAATATATTCGAATATCATAGTAATTACGAAGCCAGAACACACTGCAGTTGTATTGCAATAAGTACCAACTTTTGAATTTACTCACACAATATGTTTTCTCTTAGTTAAAACTTTTAAAAAACAGTGTATTTGTACAAAATATTAATTATTTTAAGTTAATTTATTACGACTTGTAATGTTTCTCTTGAGATTTAATGCAGGTAGGTAATAAAAAATAAATTAAAAAAGTGACACAACTTTTTAGATTTTAGTACCTAGTATAAATATTTTAATTTTATAAATAATATATTGTTGTTGAACTTTAAAATTATAATTAAAAATTTTAATTATGAGCATTGTTTATTTTATTTATATTTTAACACTTGGTACGTGATTTTGGGTTTAAAAAATAAATGTATTATAGTCGGTATAATAAATTGCTTGTAAATTCAACGAAGATGGGAAATTTAGAAATAGATAACGAGTAAGAGATGTTCCATACAATGTTTGAACTATGAATAAGTGTTATTAATCGATAGTTTACCTACATTTAACCTCATATAGACAATACATATTTGGTATCATGATGAATCAATCATAGACTTAGAACTTATAATCATGTTATTATAAGACATATTCAGTGTTCATTGCTTAGGTTTAACCATGAATGATGATTATATGCGCATACTATTAAGTAAAATCCGTTAGAAAAGAAAATAAGTTGCGTGTGACGACAATTACTGCATATACGGACATATTTTATTATTGAAATAGGACCTCGCCCGATGCTAGTTTCACTATCCATAACAAATATTATATGTATACAATCTCTTGTCGCATTCGAGTTGAATAAAACCGTAAAATAGAATTTACGCAACACAACCTCAAACTATTCTCCGGACATAGGTTTCCGTAAATCGATGCCCCCTCCCCCGGTCGCAGCCACCACCGACCCTACGAGAAAAATAAATTAATAATAATAATAAACGTATTTTATCCTGTCGCGCTGTCCGACTTAATCTGCATTTTCAAACGAGCCTATATTATAATAATATAACCCACGCTGGAATGCCGGCGCACGGCGACGCAGACAAACTATCACACACATGAGGGCGCACTCATTAATAAGTTGTCGATTTATTGTCCGTGTATATACATTATACATTGTACACTTATATATACGTATGTGGTATGTGATATAATATATGGACATTGTACGCATATATACACTACCGGTTTTACACATAATATTTCCTCCATTCGTATGTATACGAGACAGTGATAAACGAAATTGGACGGGCGCATATAAAGGATGACCGACAGTGGATGGCAATCACAAACCGCATCCGAAAAACAATTTACTGGATCTCGAGTCTCGACGCATACAAAATACGAATAAGCGTTAAATAACTTAGAGTGAGAGATGGTATTCAAGAGTTTGCCCGTCATTTTCAGAACTATCGTTTCAGCGGGTTTGCTGTAAAAAATTTATTTTTGAAATTTGACAGTATATACATTTTTTAGGTCTTACCAAAGAAATAGAAATGCGATATAGTTTCGAATAAAAAATCTTTCAAATCATAATACTTTTTTTATTTTTTTAAAACAAAAAAATTAAACAGCTGTGTATAAGTTATAAATTTAAAATGATGGTTTTTTAATTAAGAAAATTAATTGATTTAGAATTTATCTTAAGCAAACAAATTTTAATTTAATGCGCGTTAGAGTTTAAAAGTTCATTAGTACAAAAATACCCATTGAGTTCCAAACTTTTAAAAAACTTGAAGATTCTATTGAATGTCAAGTAAAGACAGTAAAGTTATTAATTTAAGATTCTTTAACCAGTCAACCTTATTCACCGAATAAAATAAAACGGAATAGACTGTTTTATTAAATATATCTACGCCGCAATTAATTTATACTCGCTTAATGGTATATACATATCCCTCCTCTCACAATAATAATAATAATAATAATAATTTACCCGTATATTTTATTCAAATTTATTTTAAGAGATTCGTGTTTTGAAGTACAAAATCACAAAATATTTTTTCTATGTATTTAATAAAAATGCTAATAAACTAGAGTATTGCTGAATATTAAATTGCTTTTATAAAAACTAAAAATATAAAAATAAAAAAGTGCTGCAGCTTGTCGAGGGTATATCGTCATTAAACAACTAATAAGTCACTGTAATCTATGTGTTAAATTTGAATTTAATCATAAATTATTACACACAAAAAATCATTCTAAGCGAAGTCGATTTTCCATATTGTTATGATGCTGTTATAGTATTATTTATTAATTACCATTAGTAAAACGGTAGGTTTAATTAATTTTTTCAAAAAACTTTGCATTTATTATATTATTATTATTATTATTCATTTATGAAAAGTGCTAATATAAGCATTTGGTGAAGAATTCGAATATCTATTTATGTTTATTCTTTTTAAATTAACAACAAAATAAGAAAATTGATTTTGTGAAAAACAATTCGTACCCCGTTTTTCCTGAATTTTTTCGTCCTCGATTATTAAAAAATGTACTAGACGTTTTTATTTTGGACCCCCCAGATAAGTCAGAAACCATCCTCAACGTTGACAATCTAATAATTTTTACTGTTCCAAAAGGTGATGACAGATTTAAAAAGAAGACACATATCAATGTAAAATCAAAACACCGATAAAAATCTAAAATTAATTGTTATAAATATGATAATATATTTGTATTTTCCTAAAACATTTATCAAAGTTATATATAATAGCACTATAGGAAGAAGTGTAGGTACTCGTTCAATAAACAGTATTTTTAAATGTTAAACTTGACCCTATAGTTTTATCAGAAAAATAAAGATTCTGCTAAAAGAGAATGATTATATGAATTGAATGAGTTATATAGCTGTGGTCTAGCGTATAAAATCCGTCTATCGTCAATTTCGAAGCGTCATTATTATACAACACGTATTCATATACAATATGTATTATGTATAATATGCATTGTACCATTCACGTCGTATATATAGGACGCCGCATTGATACCCCTCGATACAAATTTTACCCTACTTCAATAAATCATTGTGTCCAAAGTCCAAGTACCTATATATTATTATTATTATTATTGTCATCTCCTATAGAATATCAATGCCTGCTTTGGTTTTTGGTACTTAATAGGAAAATAAAATCGTTTTTGTATTCTCTCGGTCAAAGTATAGTCGCGAAGTATATAATAATATAAGTGATAAGAAGAACCCTTTCGGCACGAGTTCATTTAAGTCTATATATACAGATAAACAGTATAAAAGAACGGTTAAATGGATACAGTATTTGACCTTCCCGTGAACGAAATCTCCGTGCGTGGAATTTAAAAACCATTTATAGCATCGGTGCAAAATGAAAACCTGCCAACAGAGATCGGTTTTTGCTCTGGCTACGTTTTACGCTCGCAAAAAGCGATTTGTCAAACAGTAACCGTAATATTCGGTTCAAACACATGAGCTGTCAGACCACAGCAATATGTAATAATACTAATAAGAAATCGCGATGTATTATAATATAATATTTGTTGTGCTGGTTGTCGGAAGGGAGTGAGTATGGACCATAATTGAGTCTCTCGTTTAATCCCCAGCGCCCCAATATACGGTGTAAACAAGGGAGAGGTGACTCACGCATTTCCGTCGGGTTAAAACAGTCGGTTACTATTGCGCTTTTTGTAAGAAATATATATACATATATATATTGGATCAAGGTTTTTGATTTAGAACATTATTGTTTTCTACTGCCACGTAGAGTGTTTCAGTTTCACCAAGCATGAGCTCACTCCCTTTCATCCTTGAATAATGAATTTATTAAAATACTGAGTTTTGGAATATTTTACATAATTTAAAGAAAATATACAGATTTATTTTTTTTCAAATTAAATCATAATTTTTACAGTAAATTGTTAAGTAGATAATTTTTTGAAAAAATAGTGCCTCAGTTATTCTTACGTTCTTTGTACCAAATGTAGCTCATAATAGTAGATTTAGAAGATATGATTAGGGGAATGATGATCTGAAAAATTGCAGTAGTTAAAATTAATTCATTGAAAACTTATAACTTATAAAAACCGTCAGAGTAATGTAAGTAGGTACTAGACCAAATATTACATACTATGTTTAAATTTCATGTAAAACTATGAATACATTATGTAATACCACATTATAAAATTAATAACCGCAGAAAGTATTCTTTAAACATACCCTTTAAATAGTTAAAAGAAGTTAAGTTTTTTAATTATGGTCTTTAATAAGTGTACCTACTTAAAAATACCAAAAAATCAGAGTTTGAATAAATGCATTGTTTATTACCTGATGATAAAAATCGGATGAGCATGGTTGATGAATAGTCCATGTACATATTATTATTTATCTTAATTTTCGAAGATTAAAAATGTGTGCAAATCTATATTTTCAAAATTTTTTAAAGATACCTCACATTTTTTTTATTATTTGATAATTTTATTTATAAACAAATCTTTTAAGATTGTCTGTTTGAAAAATGTAAGGCAGTAAACCAAAGTATAAAAATAAGGATACATTTCTCGTTTTATAAAGAGATTATATCTTTACAGCTAAAATAATTACCTTATCGTGTTATACTATCTATAAAATATAAATACAGTTTAACTTGTTTGGCAGATATGCAAATATTGAAACATAAATGTTCGATGGTAAAGTATAAAAACTAAAGGAAAATTATCTAACTTTGTATCTACATCATCCCACATAATTATTAACTTTATAAAATATATTATAAAATAATAAGTGGATTATGTTTAATTTTGTCATATACCTAAATTATATAAATTTAAATTTAATATTTGATTTCTAAGTAACTGGATTATACTGAAAATCAACTAATAAGTTATTTATTTGATAATAATTACTTATTCAAAATTACGATGTTTAAATAGTTTAAATAAAATTAATATTAAACTAACAATGACAACTTATTATCAGTACATCTTGATTTTTGATAGTTATTTTAATATTTAATATTCATTATAATATGTTACAATAAGTAATAAATTACTTGTAATGAACAGCGTTGTGCAGATTACGATTTCATAATATTATTATTTATTTAATATTTATAGGTAATGAACAATACAAGTTGTGTTTATTATATGAAAGAATTGCAGAGAACTAGGGATATGTATTATGTACAGCAGTTGATATAGACGTATACCTAGTTTTTAATAGATGGAAGACGGATGTAATATGGATCAAAATAATGAACGTTTATTTTTTTTCTACAAATAACTTCCAAAACAACATTAACAATTCTATTATAAACAAACAGTACTTTCAAAATCAGCCAATCACCGACTATTGCTGGTCGAACAAAACGAGAACATCTGCCGGTGATCGGGGCCTGCTCCTGTGAATGACACTAAGTCGGACCCGAGCGACACAATGGTAGTTGGTACCCAGGTATACTACAGACAGAGGGGGGATGGTGACCTAAGCGCGTTTATGAAAGCGAAATTTATCCCCCTATCCTCCCCCATTCCAGCCGGATTTTAATATTTACGTCTGGGGGAAATGAAAAAAAGCCGATTTATATTAGACTTATCGGACCGCAAAATCGGAGCACGTGCTGCTTTACACCATTTCAGTAATTTTTTCTCGATTCCGAATATTATATGCGGTCCCCCCACATATGCAAGGGGATGTCCCGCGTCCAGTAAGAGCGTATTTCCGGGTTTCGACAGTCTAAACAGAAGGGGAGGTAAATAAACGGATTGTATTTACACATTAATAAGCCCATAGACGACGGGCACACATTTTTCAAGTATCTGTAAAGTATTAATAGTATAAGAAATCGTTTTATTGAATTAGATTTTTTTAACATTCAATATAATGTTTGGTTTTTATAATTTATTGTTCTAGTAGGTACTCAAATGTCATAATGTTCATATGCAGTCTTAGCCAAATTAAATCAATTATTCGTGGGTAGTGGGTACCTACATTTTTTACATTATAATAACTACAGCATTTTTTGTATATTTTGAAAATAAATATTTTATTTTATTTAAATAAAATCGAATATTTTTCGACAAGATAATACTATGTTCAAAATTGTATTTACCATTTAATAAGTTATAACATTATACGTGTGGGGTAAGTTATTAGAGAAAACCAAAATATTACATTTTAAATATATTTAAACATTCATGAGCATCATTGTCCGTTATCTATATACAATATACATAGAAATATATTTTGTAAAATGAACCACATTAATATAATGAGTATTGGAAGAAATATTTGTATGTTTACCATAAAAAAGTAGTTGGGAACTAAACAAAAATAAAACTTATAGATATGGGATTATTGAATTAAATTAAAAAATATTTGAATATATTTTTTTTACAAATACATTTTCTCTAACGTTTAGAAATCATCGCTTAAGGTAATGCAATTTATTATTTATAAAAATATATATGTATATTTTGTATATAATATTTATATGTATTTTTTCATTTCTAGAATCTATTAAGATTAATGACTAAGTGTCTGATTAACTCCATAAGAACGATTTATAAAACGAAATTATAATTATAATAATATTACATTAAAACAATATTAATAAAAATGCACATTATTTAAATTAAACTCAATTATATACCATTACATATTTTTTTAACGTATACAATATTTTAAACTTTAAATGATTAATTAAAAATATTTATGAAATGATTTTCACTGAAATTAAATTGTTTACTGTTTCTACTGAAATATAATAAGTTATGAATCTACCTATTAATGTGCATAATTATTCTAACAGTTTAAATTATGGAGACACATCACATAATATCATAGGTTTTATATAATACATTAACATAACTATTTCTAATTCAAAAATATTTAATACAGGTATTACTTTTTTAAGTACTTATTTACCTATTTTCATTATTACAAAATTAATATTTCACAACAATATTATCATTGTTCATTATAGATGTCATTCCAAGTGTATTTTACGAGGAGCACATAATTTTCCTAACCAGCCGACCATTCAACACTAAAATACAATGGCCCCAAAAACTGGTCCACCGGGGCCTCGTCGACAATTCATATGCTACCAATCGGTATAGCACTAATGAACTATTATAAAGTTTTATGGCGTATTCCCTCGTCGGTAAACTTATTGATATTATATACGGTCAATTTGTCAAAACTAATAATAAAAAAAAGAGCCGAACACGAAGCAAGAGAGAAAAAATGGAACCGGAGAAATGAGAGAAATGCGATTTATCGCGAAAACCGCGATAATGTTGTTCTGGCCGTTCTTGTCGAGGATAAGATTTCTCCAAGGGATTATATACTACACAGCAGACTCACATACGTACACGCGTACGTGTAGGTCAACAATCTACCCTGGGCAGGAAATTGTCCCAGGAGAGCCGTTTACCGGTTTCCATCGCGAAGATATTACGCGCCGCCCGCCCCGCCGAATAAACGTCCGCTCGTAAATTCTAGGAGAGAAAAAATAAATCCGGAGGCACCCGCCCGACCATCGATGGGGACAACGTTGCACTCGGACAATAATTTATTTTCATCGATTTGACATCGCGGATTGTCCGGTGTTCCTATTAATTAGGATTCGCGTGACATCGCACGAGGAAAAAAACAGATGACAATTTACCCATATTATAATACAAACATTCATTTTATAATACATCTAATACATAATATTATGTTTATATTTATTATGTATATATATGAGGTGTAGGTAGTAGCGTACTACCGCTCTCCGGATTACCGGTTTTTTGTTCCTTTAACAATTTTATCGTTGTGGTGGGAGTGTTGGGTATGTGACAGTCGTCATTGATGGATGACCCACGAACGTAGTTATACCCAGGTGTTGAATATCATTTAGAGAAACTGTTGGAAGTGTTTTTTTAATAATACGACTATACCACAGGACCACCGTTGATGAATATGCATTCAAAATAGGTATTTTTAGCGTCTCTCATCGAGGGCCGGACGAATTGTCTTTTTATTTGTTTTTATGTATACTCGATTTTTTCCACCTCGCAGTGTAATTCATTTAATATGATTGGCATTAAAGTTTAGGACAACGCAAACAAAATCAGACAATTCGTTTGTATAATATAAACATTCCAAAGTAATAAAATACCAAATGTAGGTACTTAAAACCAAATTAAATGTGCTATGGAGTAACAACAGTAAAAACCACATAAAACTTACAAAATAGATGTACAGTCTTATGTTACCTATTTTAATTTAAGTATTTAAGTACGAAAATTGTTCGTGTTAAATTTAGTAATTATTTTTTTTATAAAATATCATTTTATTTAATATAAGTGCATGCAACGCTTTGTGCTAATATAGGTACTTGAAAGTAAACTACAATCTATAATGTCAGTCGTCAAATGTATAATATGACAGTAGGTACTGAATAAAAAACATTCCAAAATAGGAAGATAATAATATGTAAAATAAGGTTTTCTGTGAATATAACATTTTGTAACACAATAATAGTAAGAACCTGTTTGGACGCTCTCTAACTGCTTTTTACTTCTTATACAGAGATACGACTATACGAAGAATGAATATTAATTTAGTAAGAAGTAATATACTAACTGGATTACACTGAATATTGCGATAAATGTATACAATACCTATTACATTTTTAACAATATGTTTCAATATTAAAACATACTACACATCCAGGTAATACAGTAAACTATTTTCTATAAAAAAGGACTAAATTGGAAAAAATCTTAACCTCACCTCAGTCTCTGAAATTATAATACTATCGTTAAAAAATACTTAGGAGATGTTAAACCATTTAATGAGTAGGTATATCGTTATACCTATCTATCGGAGTAAAAGGAGAATTTGATTATGTATATAAGTACAAGAAACTAACTATACCAATTAAAATTATATACCTTCCTATATTGTATATTTATATATTACTTTTAAATGTTTGATTTTAATGGCGCTTGCCTAGAAACATCAAAGAGATTGTTTATTTCAAGTGGCTATTAACTTTCTTCCCTCTTTTTTTGAATTTTATCTCATAAACGGTATTTGTATTTTATAAAAAAAGTATATACATATTTGTGTTTAATTATTTTACTACTTTTTATGATTATGGATGTTAAAATATAAAAATTGATAATGTTAACCCTTAATTTATTAGTAAACTAATATTAAGAACCAATACATTACTACTAATTTTTATTTAATTGCTTTATTGTTATTGGTAAGCTATTTAGATTTCTAAACTACATTTACTTGACTTAAGTATGCTTAATTAATAATATAATGTTATATGTTTAATAACTATTGGTATATATTATAATTTGTTAAATACCGGTATATTATATCGAATAAGATAATTTTAGAAATACTGAGGTTTTATAATCTATAATACAGTAAATGTATGTTCAATGGTAAAATGTCAGCTTGTAAAGAAAAACTAGGAGTAAAAACGCTTTTTGTGAAGACTTGTTCGCGATTGGAACATTTTTGTAAACTTAATACATCCAAATGCATTTCTTTTATGTATATTTTTTTAACTAAAGCTA
This sequence comes from Myzus persicae, assembly GCF_001856785.1. Taxonomy (NCBI): domain Eukaryota; kingdom Metazoa; phylum Arthropoda; class Insecta; order Hemiptera; family Aphididae; genus Myzus; species Myzus persicae. The sequence goes on from NW_019101697.1 coordinate 263,980, forward strand.
TAATTAGATGGAATACTTTGTAAGTGTTGACGGACTATCAATCACTTGGCGCAATGATTCACATTGTGTCGTTACATATGTAGTATTATAATAAGTTATCTTTAAATCAATTATCTTTATATACAATTACTTTAAAAGATTAATGATACATCTACAATAGTTATGACTTAAGATGAGCCTAAGATGAATATATTTTTATTAATTAAGTGAAATGTAGAAAGTTTTTAGTGGAATATTTGTTGGACTAAAATGTATTCCGATTTAATGATTAGAATATTGAAACATAAACATTTGTAAATAAACATTTTACTATTGTAAACGCTGATGTAATTACCTGATACCTACCGTCTTATTTTAAAGGAAAAAAAATAGTAAGATTTATAAATTTGCCAAGTTGGCGGTCGGTAAGTGGTATGTATGATATTTTATTTTTATAATAATTTGATTCATCAGTTATATTGTCACCTTATCGTATTCTTTAAATTATTGTTAGATATTGAGATTCAAGATGAGATAAATAAATCGTTTATTTGTACTCATGCATGTATTATACTTATGTAAAATAAATACTACAACATCGTAACATTATTTTAAAAGTCTAAATACAAAAAACGATTACGTTACATTTTGTATACGTACTACGTAACACCTATAGTAATTTTGTCTATAGAGATTCAACTTAAATTTAATATCTTATGTTCCTGTTTTACCAATTTTAAAAGCCATTTTCTGTTGTGAGTACAAAAACCCATTTAGATTTAAGTGCCATGTCATTTTCACCTTCAGACATTCGAGTTCACACGTCTCGTGATCCATCATTGTTGTATCATTTTTCACTCGGAACCATGTGCAAAGTACATTTCCTGAATACTTGGAAAACCAAATAAGTTGAAATTGGGTTTGGAGGGTGTTCACTGTTCATATAGTTGGGAAACTGATGCGATTTTTAACTCTTATTTCTCCCCAATATCTTTAGAAGCAGTCAACTATGATAAATACAAGTGTCAATGCATGATTCGCTCCCTCGTGGTTTTCGATCTGAGGGCTTCGAGAACAATTATTCTTGTTTTGGCTCCTTCTTTTTAATGATTTGGCAAAAGATTCATGACATTGACGATGAAAATCAAATTCTTAACCACTATTCTGCAGAGTGCAGGATATGTTGTGATTAAATTTTAAACGTTACCAAAGCTTAAGCAATGAGATATTTATTCATTGCACATACATTTTTATCATATTATAATATAATTTAAATAATAAGCTCACGTATAAAACTAGTATGTAATGAACAGATGCAGATAGTCAAATTATTTTATACGTGATATGGTATTATTTATATTATAATTTTGTCTGGTAAGAAGATTATTAATACATACGTATGCGATATGTATACCAAACACTATATACGAGTACAGCGTAATGTAAACACTGCGAACAGTTTTCTATCTTTATGCGTTTGCAAAAATATTATTTTTATTTTAGAAACAATACAATCTGTAAATATATTTATGATACGAATTTTTGATAACATATAGATATTTATGACAGGAAAAAATTCATTTGAATGCCTAAGTGCCTACCCTTTTTGGAAGCACTCCTATGTGAAAATATATAGAATAAAACAAAGATTACTTTTTTTGCGAGGCAAATTACGTTTTACAGATTTGTTAAAACATAATAATCTGATAAGTGCAAATGTTATTAAAAATTTTGAGTTGTGGTATCGTGTAGATAATAATTGTTGTTAGCAGTGAAACCCAGATATATACGTTAACAATGGCGACCAAAATATATCTCTTGTTTTAGCATTAAGAAAAATACAATTTTTTTTTATACTACCCGCTTTAATTTTTGTCTTTTTGAGGTCAACTAGCCTTTCTGATAATATTAACGTTGTGGTATCCACTTGGGCCACCTATCTTTTGTCCCATGTGTTTAATTAGTCAAGCCCGCGACAATAGAACGTGTACATACTACATATATAATATGCACTTATACATATATTATATGGATATGAATCGAGTTTTTCGAAAAACCATATCACGTGTATGGAAAGCAAAGGAAAATAATAATGACCAGTGGTTTATTGCTAATGACGATGTTAACGTATAGTGACTATAATTATTGCTCCAGATAAAAACGGGTTTTGGTCAGCAGCCGAGAATACAAGAGGGAATATCGTACGTTATAACTACTGTTCCTGCAGGCTAAATCGTAGGTGTTATCAGTTTTGGCGTACACACACGTTAAACATATAATTGTGTACATAATATTATAATATAATATAATATAATATTATGTTAGGTACATTATACGAGCGAAGCAGCGGCGGCGGTGCCTTTGTGTTGCCCACACTGAGGTATAAAATATAAAATAAAAATACAGACTCGACCACATGGTACAGGGTGAACTCCATATTGATGTACGCATATATTACATAGGAAGGTTTCTAACGCGTTGAATAATAATGTCTGTTTGAAAAAAATTGCTCACTGTTTTATATCAAACTTTATATTACATATCTACCTATATTATTTTCAACAGTCAATCACGAATTATTCGACCGGAGGATACGATTTGCGAATTACCATATAATATTGCACATTTAGCGTGTCTGCCGAAAAAAGATTGTAAAAATAATAAAACAGAATCGTTTACCCTATAGTATAATAAAGCCGACTCCACTTGCCCTAGGCAATATAGCGCAGCCAACGTTTGTAATAATAAGAAATAAAATATTTAAAATCAAGTAACTGCTGGCAGATCGTTTGTACAACAAAAGCAAAGTGTGTATGTATAATAATAATAAAACATTAATCATAACGCGATTAAAACAGTGTTGTATACAGCCATATAGGTATATAGGTAGGTAAATCATACGAACACACACACACAATATGTGAGTGTGCATTGTCGCATTGGAAATAAAAAAAAATATTCTGCATATTAGTACGCTCGGTTTGAATAACAACACATACGCATGCTTTTTATTCAAAAACCGTTTGACTCAGGTACGTTTTAAGAATATAAAATGTCTGTTATAAATGTTTTGTTTGTAATATGTTTCTGTACATCAAACTTATTATGCCTATTACCATTTGACCATGACAGTGGTAAATAGATCAACAGAGAGTATTTCTATCATAGAATATTTGTAAATTGTAATACTTATTTTTATTGAGTTATTATTGTTGATTAAAAATATATGATTTTATAAGGAATTTACATTTTAATGTTATCTTCGGTAGTGCAAATTAATTTTTTATAGGTAATACATGTTATTAAATATATAGCAGAATTTTATAACCGAGAATAAAAATGAAATAAACATTAAGTCCCGTTTATTTTTTAGAAATTGTATACAAATTACTTTAATAGCTGAATAAAAGTTTTCAATTTAATTATTAATCTAGTTCACCAACGGCAGTCTAAGTGAACATAACTTTGAAGATAGTCATGGAATCATTGCACAGTCAAAACGTCGAACTAAACAAAACAAACATAAAGAGTAGGTACCTCAAACTATAAATCGAGTTCCTTATGAAAACACAAGCGAAACTCTAAAATAATAATTTACATAACTACCTAATAATTTATTGTTGGTAGTAATTAATATCACTATAGTGTTCTTAGTAATAAGTTAACCAATTCATTTAAAATAAAGTGCTTAAAATATTTGTAATAGACTAGGGAGGTATACCGGCCATTATTGCCCAACCAGGTATTTTGTCTTATCACTTACATTAAAACATTTGATGAATTAAACTGTGGTATTGTAGTTATACAAATACAAATTTGCTATTTTAATTTTATTTATAACAGTATTAAAAGTATTATATGTTACTTAGAGCCTTGAAATTCGACCTCCATTATAATTTATTTTTATTTAAAAAAAATCTATGGATACTTAAGACTTTGTAACACTTAAATTATTTATATGACATAGGTTTACCGGGACTCGCAGACAAGAGACCCACTCGAAAAAAAAACGAGTGAGAGGGCAGCGAGAAACTTATCCCTTTCCATTTTTAAGCACCTTGCATTATGGCTGTTTCCACGCAGAAGTCCATTAGTCACGGGGGCCTTTTTACACACATCCATCAGAGTCGCTAGCCCTCCTCACATCAATAGTCTAACGATTGTATACATCACACGCACCCTGTGTGTTGAGTTAGGACTTAGGACGGGAGGTAGACAACTTTGACTCGTCCAATGGCCAAGCCCCCCGAGATAAAGAAGCCCGTTCATGCAGGGCGTTCGGGTGCGTGGATGGGAGCGGCGAGACTGTTAGGGTGTAGGGGTGTAATCCGTTTTTACTGGAAACGGATCAATTTGTCTAACCTTTGCCCCAGGCTACGGTAAATATCGTCCAGTTTGGTCTCATTCCCGGTCCAGTCAGATGTATCCGGTTGAAATAAATCGCTTCGGATTCTAAAAACTGTATTATCGTATGCGCCGAAAGGATTTTACGAGCTATGAACGAATTCTCTGGAGGTCCCAGAAATAAGTTTGTTTTTCGTTAAAAAGACACGGCGATTGACAATTCGTTTGTTTTATGCTACGCAATATCCGTTTTGTCTTAACTTCCGAAGTAAAACCGTATTTCCGTGTTTGCATGAAAAGTAAATGTTTAGTTGAGAGGATGATAATCCAAGGAGCCGAAACTAGCCGTATTATATCTTTTATCGATTTATTTTGAAATTTAAAACAATAATATATTAGTAATTACCTAGTTTATTACTGAATTAAACCTATTTGTTCTTAATCTGTAATAATATATTACAACAATATTTTAGGCAATTGAAAAATGCATGATTTTTAATTTAATATTATTTCATGTAGGTATTGCGTAGTATATCGTACTAGAGTACTGTATAGAACATAGTTTAAAATAATATAATGTATAATTGGGTTAATAAGTGTTAAGATTTATGAATATATAAAACATATATTTAAGTATGAGTTTGCGTTAGATTTAAAACTTGTTTATTCGTTTGAGGATAAAACGAGTTTTTAAAGATTTGGATATAGGCTCGTGTTATATTTTATAAAATATAAAAAATGTGTTTATTATAATCTTAAAAATCTTAATATTTTTTTAAAAATAGACTATATAGATCACACAAAATATTAATTATGTATTTTAGTTAGCTGATATAAAACGTATAACACGAAATGATCGCATTAATAATACTAAATAATATGAAGTAATAGAAAAGATAAAAAATATGAAGCATCCAAAATATATTCTTTGAGGCATCATTAAAATTTAAGTATAAAATATAGATGCACTATAATATAACTCCTAATGTAAATAATTATAAACACAAAAATAGTGTAATATAATAAAGTTTAAGATTTGCAGTTTAGCAGCTGCCATGGGATTGTGAGGTATAATATAACCTTTTACTGAATTTGATTAACAGGGGAATATATCAAAAGCCAAAATTAATTATCATCTCGTAGGTCTTCATTTAAATTTTAATCAAATAATCCGTGTATAATTACGGAAGGACTCACCTCAGAGGCTCAAAATGGCAAAGGTTAAGGGGTTGTGTGAATACATTATTAATAATCAAACTTTAAGAAGTCTTCTACCATTAAGCTTTCAATGTTTAAACTTAGTAATTATGTATAACAAAGCCTACAGATATATTTAAGTCATAAAATTGTTTATGTTAAACATAACTGAAGTACTTACATAATATAGATACTACGAATACATGTATGTGTGAAAAATTCGTTTTTCTAATTATTAAGTTATAATTTTCGATCACAAAATAAAATTCAATCTGCAAAATATCATCTATTAAAAAACCGTAAATGTTGGAATATTTTTTATTACTTTGTTGAATAGATTAGCAAACTTGTGATAACAATAATTTAAGAAATCCTCAAGAAATAGGATAAAAATTGTGTGTTAAGTTGTACATTCTCAATTGCAAAAAATATTTCAAAAGGCAAATAAAGTGTAGTAGAATAATTTATGTCTATAGATTTATATGCTAATTACGATGTCTACACTTATATTTATCGTTTTATTAGTATATTGTGGTTGGGTAAATTATCTCTCTTCGATATGTGTTTAAATTAAAATGTTCAAAACACGTTCCAAGACCATCTTTTAAAAAAGTTGAATGTTTCATTCCCATTTAAATGAATAGAATTATTTCTTATAAGTTATAATTTATGTTAGGTATTTAGGTTTATACTTATACACTTGAATCTATGAACACATGGTTGTGCATAGTGTATTTTGAATAGTTAAATCACAAAAGGTATACAGTACTAATTTGTGTCATTGATATGACAAACAACATTTGAATTAGTAAAAATAATTTTTTTACAACAGATGCACCAATTACAGTGTACCACATACTGCCAATTTGATTTGACAATTATTTTTAAGTAGATTTTAATAATAATAAATTATATAATAGAGAAGGCAAATTTATATTCTTTTTTCACTTTCAAAAAATAAAAATATTACGTGCCTGGTATGAATAATATATCGATTTGATTTAATACTTTGTAATATGTTTTAATTCGTATGCAAAACACCATTTTAATTGTCTCGTTTATTGCCTGTTTTCTCGTGTCATTCGATTACTTTGATCCCCTATCATCGTTAGATGTTAGCCTCTTAATCTCACACCATAAGTCACGTTTGGGCAATAATGTAACCCCCCGGTCGTTTTTTTACCCGAACAACACATAGCCGGTTTATTGATAACGCTTCACCCGTGTTCGTGAATCATAAGCGAGGATCTCACTATACCATCAGCATATTATATGCCCGGTATCTTTAAATCCTCACGATTTTTCAATTTTCTTTTCTTTATTATTAATATCATATTACATTTTTTTTTTATCACAAAGGGATGTCTGCATAAATAAACCATTCTGCTGACCCAAAATAGCACACATCACATACGAACAACCAACAGTCCTCTGTAACGAAATATCATCACGTTGACACTCGTATATATTATATTAAAAAAATAATAAATAAAATTAACACGACAAAAAACATGGTGTTAAATTAAAAAATGATCATCGTTTGTAAAGAATTTTATAACACAGGTTTTCATTAAAGTATAAAAAAAAATGTTTTTTTCACAGACAATAAGAGGGAATTATGATGAATCTATTAAGTATAAATGCACTATAGGTAATATTATTTAGGAATATGTATTTTTTTCAAAGCTGTATATGAACATGTACCTATAACCTAACCTATGTCAGTATGGCACTTATAAAATATGCGTTTTGAAGTATTTTCAAGGTGTATACTTATTAAATAAAACAATTTTAAATGAACGCGAATATAGTACTAACATTTTAAATTATACGAAAGACGTTAAATGAGTTGCTCTTTTACTTATAATTTGAGTCATGGTTTCATTTGTTTGTTCACTATTATTATTGTAACCTATCCCTATGTTATCGCTGTATTTTTACATCTAAAGCAGAGAAAAAATAATTACCTACCTTTACAAGCCTTTCGATGTGTTATGGGCTTAGTAGGATCCCTGTAGTATCCCTCCTTGCAGTAATGACAGTATCTGCCAGCCGTGAAGTGTCTACACTTAAGGCACACGCCACCGCTCACCCGACCTGACAGTTTGTACAGCTCCATGTCGAACCGACATCGTTTTGCATGTTCATTGCAGTTACAAGCTGCAATCATAAAAAAATATTATTATTACATTCATTAAACATTATTCATTTTTCTTTTGAGATACCATCATCATTATGAACGCATAGTGTAACACTATGTATAGGACCTACACACTAGTACATTATGCATAGTTGTAGGTACATGCGAGGTAGGTACGTGTATACGTATGTATAATTGTATACGTTTATATACTATTCTAAGTGTTTTAAATTTGATTAATATACCAAAAAACCGAATCCCAATGATTCCAAAAATAAGATCGAAAAATCTAAAAAGATTTTAAAACAATTTTTTTGTACCTACTTCATAATATCAGTTTTCTCTGAAAATATACAAATCATTATAATAATTCCAATATTTTTATAGCACAAAGTTTTGCTTTATCTGTAATAATAGTGTCTATATTTGTATAACATAAATTTTAATATTAACATTACTTTTCAACAAGTCATTAAATGCGATTGTATCGTGTACTATTTTAACTTGCTTGTAGGTATATTTATTGCTAATTAATATATTATATTATTATGATTGATGTATGCAGCAGCGTGTTGATATGATGAGTTATGACTTGGTAGGTACCTACATTTAAATCATTTGGAAGTAATACAATTGAAATTATTTTTATTTAAAAACTGATTTATGTTGGTAATATATTATAAACTCAAACCTTAATAATCTTTACCCTTAAAAGGCCAATTGTTTTAATTGTATGAAGTTGCTTTTATGGTTATAGTAATGATTGTGAATTCACATTTTATAAAGTCCCGACTTCTTGACAAATTCACCTTCGTTTGCTCGTTAATTTTCGACTCACGTTTATGGTTTGTTACACCTCTTGGTGGTATAATCATTATAAAGAAACTTCTAACAATTTTTGTTGAGTTTTTACTTTTACGTAAAACTTAAATAATCCCTCAAGCATATTAAAAATGAAAAAAATGTTCATCTTTGATCCAGAGGCTTGTAGAAAAACAATATTATATGTAGTCATCAGTCTATTCGAGGTTAGTTATAATATAAAGTTATAAATATTATTGTTATAATTAAATGTTGTAGTATTAACCATTAGTAACTATTTCGATTTAAAATAATAAAAGTGTGAAACAATTTTTTTTAAATTTAATTAAACACATTATTATTAATTGTTTTAACTATACTTAAATTCATTAATTATTTTAAAGTATGTATCTCTAAATATTTTTTTACATGTTCATTAAATATTTTATCACAATTCATAATTATTAAAGTCATACTAATAAGTGAGAAGTGTAAAATGTTAAATTCCCCAAAAATGAATGATGTTAATTAAATTTTAAAATACTGCACCAAAAACCAATGATAACTCAATGATATAATATAATAATAAAATAAAAAACAACCCAATTTAACATTTATGGCTTTACTTAGTCTTTAACTGTCGGAACATGACAACTTATTTGCATATAGAATATTCGTAAGCCTTACTTAACCAAGGTATATAAGTTAGTTTTTTTATTTTAGCTTTATATTTTATTCTTGGCTATTTGTAAAACTTGTAATATCAAAAATAAATTATATAGCATCAAAAATTTTCTGTAGGTAACGCATTATTTTTATGAGACAATTTGTTTATTACTGACCATAAATACATTTTAATATTGATGTAACAAGCGGATGTATAATAAAATTTAAACATTCGGATACTACTCAAAGGAATAAAACATTTATGAAGAATGACGACAGATGAAAGATGATGAAAAAAAGTCAAGCGTTTGTCACATATTAATATACTCTCTATATATAGACATGATATTTAGGGTCGGTTAGTGAATGAAACTGTGAGGGTTAAGGTTTAAAGAGTTCCGGTAATTCACAATATACCACCATATTCATACAAGAATAAGTAGGAATATACTACAATAATTACCAACTAGTAAGAAAAGTTATAACATTAAAATTATATCATCTTAAAGAAATATTTAAATTTTATTCACGATCGAAAAACTACTAATAAAATATAATCGTTTTTAATACCTATGTAATAAAATAAAAACTATATATTACGTTTAAAACGTTCAGTATTTATTGGGTTGGCCATACATAATAATATTATTACACCAATTATTGAGGTATAACTTATAAATAAACACGAGGAACATTACAAACGTCTAACAGTTTTTCTTTTAAACCAAAGAATTTATTATTAGAATGTTATTCTCCGAGTTTTTCTGAAGTAATTATGAATGGTATACTGGAGTAGGTACACTAAACTGAGGTCGGCTCGGATAGTCGGAACCGTTAACACATATTAAACGTATTATGTGCATTATAAATTTATATTTTATCTTTATTCTTTATGCTTTAAATATTATTATCATCATCAATATCCCACTCAAGAAAATATCAAACAAATCAGAACGAATAGATGAAGCTTAAACAAACATAATCTGGTACATGTAAATTTATTGTAATGTACACATATAATTAATGAAACTGGTATCGATTTTACATGTCAATACTATGCGAGATACACTTTAAAAAAAAACGTAAATATCTACCTACCTACTTTGTGAACGAACCCGACATCCGTTAACACTCGCACATTAAGTGCGTGAGTACCTATTACACTAATAATCGTTCATCGAAATAATGACTGGATTGTAAAATGTGTATAATGAAAATTAAAAATGCAAAATCAGTAATTATGTATTATCACCTACTCAAAATGCTGTGCTGTCTGACGTGTGTGCATCGCCGATAATCCGGAACCATACGTGTGTAAATCATGGGCGGACGACTGCGGCGGTGGAACACTGGACAGTTACGACACGTATGGCCTACAGGTATACTACGAATGACCACTATTAGTCAGAGGCGGATTAAAATACCACGAAATCATGGTCAATTAACTAATTAAATCGAAATGCAGAGGAAGGATTTCAGATCGGATCTAAAAAGCCTCTGGAATTATTATTATACCACATTATACATTATTGTATACTGAAAAAGCGTGATTGTGAGAGTGCGTGCGCGCACACGTGTAAATGTAGGTATCTATACATATTATATTATTATAGGAGTAGCCAGATGGAATGAAACAGAGTGACCTACAGGTACAATAACAAGCGATCGGAAGCGGAATCCGTGCGGGTCTGTACCTACGTATTTTCTAGACCATACAGACGTCAATAATGTCTTAGGCTAATTGCTCGGTATTAAATCTTCCATGTAATTGAATTTCTTAGTGACAGCCAAGCCAACGTGATCGGATATAATGATAGTAATAGAAGAGTCAAAAGAGCCGTACGGTCCCGATAAATTTTAAATGTGTATAAATAAAGAAAAATCTAAGCGATGTCGTGCATGTATAATATAGTAAGAAAGTTTGCTGGTGTTTAATATGATTTGTGATTTTTGTCAGATAATTTTACGGCCCATGCCTACAATAAAAAGGGAAATCACCATTTAAGTAATTCACACGGTTATTAGATTTCGTTTTCTTGAATACAAACTTTAAATTTATTTTTTTATAAACACTTTTTAGTAACTAACTACTGAGAAGAACGAAGGCTTTGAAATGTTAATATTATAACACTTTGTGTTAATGACTTATAAAACCCAAGTAAGTATAAAATCGAGAATAATTTTAAATCAAGTATTTTAAGACATCCGACAACGACTAATGATCATAATATTTATTTAGAACTTTTATTTGTAATTTAAAATAAAATGATCTCAATTCAACTGACTTTGAAAACACAATTCCTATATTACAATAAATGTTTATGAGAATTATTATTAAAACCATAAAGCAATTTTACACTCTAAAATTATAATAAAATGATTCTCAAATAATATGTTCTTACTATTAATATGAATTTATCTTCTATCAAGATTTGTAAGCTAGGATAAATGAAAACATTTAACAGTATATCGAAAAAAATATTTCATAAAATATCAACACCTAAGTCAACAAACACACAATTAAAAAAATCAATAAATACATAAATTAAAATAACTCGAATTTCACATTATGATGCATTATAAAACTGCATACGTTAAAATGTACATTTGTCAGTAAGCAAGGACATTTACATATAAATATACTATAACATAATATTATAATATCATTATTACCGTTTATGTTGTTTTTTCTATTGTCTATTACCTACGACAACTATTATTTTGGTAACTGTCATATTATACTTCCATATGATTACACTAGACTAACAAGTGCATATTATACTGTAATATAATACTCATATCATCTAATTGTATGTACCTTTAATATAATATTAACATTTTGTGTTCTAACTAAAACTAAACTATCAATTCGATTATACTATTTTATATTTTAATAAAGGTGAATTTTCGTGTGTTAACAAAAAAGACACTAAGATATTAGGTATATTTAATAATATATATTAGCAGTAATTTATTTTATGGAATTTAGTCTTAAAAAAAAAAATGAAATAATAAATATGTACTCGTATTTCAAAATCCCCATGACATATAAATGTTGTAATTTATTGGATTTTTATTCAACATTTTTTTTAAAGAAAGTTAAATTTGTAATCTTAAGGTGTCTCGAAAACGACGTAAAATATTACTTTTGGCAAAGCCTATAGATATGTCAAAATAATAAACAAGACATTGGTTGAAAGAAGTGTCTTGTTTATCTTACTAAAAATATAATATCAATGAATTTAAAATCGTTAAATAGCTTCTTCAAAAATGATTAAAATGTTGTTAATAACACGGAATTATTTGTAAAACAATCAATTTAAAGTTCAGCATAGCAACTATAGTAAGTGACAACAAAGTAACAAATATATAGAATATTATCTTAAGTTTAGACTATTCTTAACCATTATTATAATTGTTACTGATGAACTTAACCATACAGGTAATTTAAGTACTCGAGAAGTTGAGAATAGATTTAGTGATTGAAAAATGAAAAACTATGAGTACTGTTAAGACTAAAAGTCGGGCACGAGAAACGTGCGATATCGGGGACGAGTGTCGAAATAATAGTTTATAATCATTGAAAGAATCCGTTTTTATCAAGTACTTTCCAAAGTATGTATATTGTATACATTATATTATAATAGTCACTGTGACTGCATATATAGGTAGGTCTATGTGTCCACAGCACCCACACCCACGTATACAAATGAATTATGGATGTACGTTTGTAACCGCCGTTAGGTACTGGTTATGAAACTTAACCGTAGAAATCAATATTTTAGTATTATTATTATTATTATTATTATTATTATTATGACTGTAAGTATTGTAGAACAGTAAAGTGCAGTAATACTATACTATCCAGTATCCGTACTATTATACGAATATCTATGACTGAAAACGGCCGTAGAAAAAATTCACATCGAGTGGGTTGCATAACGATACGCGCGAACAGGTAAGGTAGACAGATGGATGGAGTGGTGACAAACTTGTGAAGCGGAAACTCACTTCTTTGGCACAAGACAGCCAACATACCTACTTACATATATAGGAAGAACATACGAATACATGCCGGAGGCAAAGAAACAGATTATTGTCACACAAATCAAAATATTGCTGTATAGATGTCGTCACGACTACACAATATTACACGTAGGGACATAGAAAATGTATTAAACGAAAATAACTTTTGAAAATACTTGATAAAGATACTTTGAGTCTGATTCGTACACATTAGAAATGTAGAAATGTGTAAATATGTAATAACTTTTATAATATTTAACATTCGTCTAGATAAAGATTTTTTTAAATAAAATATTTACATATATATTTATTTATCAGACAATAGTTGAATTATTAAATGGAATTGAATTTTTATCGTGTCAATATAATTTTTTTTGTAAAATTGGAAAGAGCAGAGATAAACTTTAGTGTTGAAAAGAAAAAGGTCAACAGTAATAGCAATTAAGTACGCTAACCACTGTGCGCCCCTTGAACCAGGCTATTTAATAAAACAAAATTCAACAACATGAAAAAAGTAAAAGTTTTCATGTTAAATATTGTGTGATGTATCAGCAAAGTTCTGGCTATAATTTTGTAAAACAATATGCGCAAAGTTTGGTAGAGAAAATAGACGTTCTTTTTCATCCGGAGGTAATATTCAAAGAACTCCAGTGGAGCAATATTTTATTAATTTTAGTACTGAAAGTAACGAAAGGTTTTTATATACATATATAAACAAAACTAACTAAAGAGTAAAGATATTGTAAAACACAGTTCAAAGTACCAGTATACAAAAAGCGGGTACCTAATTTAAGTTTATTGTTTCAGGGAATGTTAGTTCTTTTGCAACGGATACTCAAGATTTTATAGACACGTACCATACATATATACAGACATTGTGAACAAATATAAAATACATTTTATGTACTGAATTCTCAAACTTCGGTAGTATATAGTTTTAAATTTATATTACAAATTGTATACTGAGTAAAATATTACACCTATAGTAATAATATTGTATTTATAATTTTTTACTGTACCTAACTAAAAAATAAACTTCATATATATGTTTAGACACACTCAATAAATCAGGCTAAAACTGTATATTGGTAAATGATGAAAGTATTATGACAACCCGTTTTTTTTAAATGACAAATTTTCAAAAGCCAACAAATAAAAAAAAAAAATATTTTTAAAAACCTAAATATATAACTTATGAATTTTGGTAATATTTAGTCCTACCTAGATGTATGATTAAATTCATAGTACATGTTATTAATTTAAAAAATTTTATCAATAAAAATTTTTTTATTTTTTTATTTTATATAGGTCACGTCTAAAATATTACTATAGTTCCAGATGTAATTATGACGTATAACGTATTTGTACAAGTAGGTACATACATCATCTTGAAAACCTTATCTTAGCAAACATTACAAAGGATGGTCATTATTAATTATTTGGCAGTGTACTGCCTGTTGTTGTCTACGGTGGTCGCTAAAAACATTGGGTGAAGGCGCTTGGGATACAGAAAAAGTCCTAATATATCTATTTTGAGACACCGGCTTGGCTAACTTCCATTGAGGAAACAGAGAATGTAGCTTTTTTGTCGATTTCATTCTATCTTCACTCCTTCTCTTTTTAGGACCTATTATGACATCTGCAGTGATCCTGATTAATGACAATATCCTATACACAGTGTTATAGAACAGAGGCCGAAAAACAACAAATGCTCTAGGAAGAAATAAAAAAAAAGTTTTGACTTTTGGAGCCCCTCTGAAACCTCGATAAAACGTCCTCCATTGCATTTTGGTTCCGGGAACAAGACAGACAATGTTATTGGGCTATTTGTCAACTTGGTATTCGTCAGAAACTTCATTTGACACTTTATGAACGGGGGATATTAATATATTTTTTCAATTAAAATTCCGTAACTTTCAGACAGCTAGTGGACAATAGAATACCACTTGACGAAGATTAAAAGTCGATAACAAATTACAATTACAATATAACTCAAAAGTACGAAAAACTAAAAAGTTTTCTAGTGAACAAAACTGTTTTTAAAATGGGGATATTTTTTAAAAATAAAACCATATTCAATTCATAAATAACTCTCAAGACTGTACTGCTTACGATAAATTATCAAAAATATAACAATATTATTTGATACCAAAATAATGGATATTAAATTTACACTCAATATTGTATAAAATTATTTTTATGCATTAGTAGTTTACAACCTATATATATTTTTAATGCAGAAGTTCTTATAAATACCATATGTTAATAATTAGTCCCTTGATAGTTTCATATATTTGTAAAAGCATAGGTATAAAATGTTCAATTTTAGAATCGAGAAAACACAAGCCTGAAATTTTTTGCTCTTGGGAATATTAAAAATACTTTTTTTATAGAAAATAAAACTTTTCTTGCAATCCATTCAAGAAGTCTCAGAATATCTTCCATACATCACCACCTGCTGCCATGACAATCTAATAACTTTGAATCTGTTTTATTTTTGACGTTGAAAATAAGAATTTAGATATGTTTACTTTAATGTATAATATTATGAACTTTAAAAAACATGAACTTCGAAAATAAATAAAAATGATTTATTACAGAAAATTGATGTAGTTTTTATTAAAAAAAAAGTATGAATTAATATTACCTTTAAAAATCATTTAACTACTATATGACTATATATATTTTTTTGTTATAAATAAGTAAACAAATCAGAGCTACTTATAAATTATAATATAGCCAATAATCCAATATAGATAATAAGTCATCGAGATTAATAAAATCGCTTTTACTACAGTCTACTCTTCTAGTTTATTCTCGTAATATTTACTTTTTAAACAGTTGAGTTATAAATCATTCTGCTTAGTTACCTGGGTGGTTAAATATCAAATACTTATGACTGTATAAGTATCTACCAACAAATTATTAATTTTCTAAGTGTGTTAGCTATATTCACCCTGAGAAAAATGAACAATTTTAAAATACAGCACTATGTGAATTTTGGTTTTGGAGTAAGTACCTCAGTTAACGAGCGTGATGGTATCAGTGTAATCTTGCTTTGTGGACAAATCCGACCAAGGTGGCCGGTGGGCAATCCACCTAAGGTACAACGCTTGGTGTATTTATTGGATTGAAGTATAATAATACTTCATGAGCTGTAGGTGTACCCTGCCCGAGGTAATTAATAATTTAAAAATATGTTAATTGTTGATATTATTCGTAAATAGTTTACATTGCACATGATCAACAAAAATATTTTGAAAGATGTTTATTAGCGCCACAAATCGGTCCACAGTTAAGTGTCTGTATAAAAAATGTCTGAAATATTGTCGCTAAAATTGATCGAGTAGTTTTTATAATCTACAACCACAAATAAATATTGGCTGTTTTTCTGTAATAATATAGATCAGGAATCCATATTATATATTTATGAAGCATTAGACTGCATTTAAATATTATGAATTTGTTTTTATATTTATAAGTGATGTATTGCACAATACTTCTTACGTCTTACTATGTTATTTTTAAAGTACTCCAAGTTTAATAAATTATTGCAGTTTGTTGATTTATGTGGCTAATTCGTCTCGGGCGGTTTTTTCATTACAATATCCACTGGGCAATGGCAGACCCCAAGTATACTGCACATTATTAGATTATACACTGTATATATATTATATATACATGTATAAGAGTGGTGGAAAGTTGTTTTCGGCATATATGAGAAAAGGGGAGGAAGTGATGGAGGTCATGGTGAACTACTGTGTGTGGTCGGAAACATCGACGCGTGTAAAAAGATTTTTATGGATTTCAGAGCCCATTCGAGGGTGAAATTAGTTGCCGGGAGAAATATTTTCCCTTTTGTATGTGTATAAGAAATAAGAACGAAGAAATGTTTATTTGCCACCCCTTCTAAGTTAACGCAAGCTATTGAGTCTACTTGTATGTAAGTATGAAAACAAATCGAATCATGTTTTTAACTTACGAATTGGTAGTAAGTGCAAGTTAAAATGGTTACAAACATTTCGTCTTTAAATAATATATGTACCTATAGTGAATATTATTGTATATATTATAGGTACTATGTGCATAGTAAATGTTCACAATTTAAAATTATCTATTCTATAAATCTAATTAAAATGCATTATATTACACTATTCAAGGTGTTCTATAATTAAAATTAAAATTAAATTTAAACAATTTTTATTACTCGTTTATCCATAGCCGAAAATGTTAATTTTAGAATATCTAACCATATCTAACCTTATTTAACCTATACTGTTTTTTTTTTTTTTAACGGTAAATTGGAAAATACAAATAATATAATACATCTTATAAATTATAATATTTGTTTTTAAAACTGTTAATCAACATTATATTGGTATTAATATACAGACTATAGGTAGTTGTTTACTAAAACGGAACGTCTAAGCGTGACAATGATTGCAAGTTAAACCAATACGGATACTTTGAAAAAAAATGTGAGTTTGCGACTGGATTTATTTCATGGAGTAACATGGAATGATGTGTCAATTACGAGTCATCCCTGAGGGGGTTCAACTGCGGATCCCGAGGCAGACAAAATGGTCAAAGGCCGTTAATTGAAAAGTCTGATAAACGCTCGGGGTGCGATTACCGACCGAGTACTAACCACCCCCGGGGTCTGATGCCTATTTTCCGGTATATGCTCTAAATTATCAGCGACATCATACAGGTGCTTCTCGTTCTCATTAGCATAACGCCCGAGCCTGCATTCGCACTTGACCGATATCATTGAGTGTTCATTGTTGTATGACGTGCACTCCAAATCGGGATTTCGACAGATGTTGATACCGCACATTCGATTTTCAAGTATGTGAGCGCCTACGAGTAAATGACCCTCTTTTGTAAAGAATACGTTACCACACAAAGTGTATGTATATGGACAAACGAGATCTACGTCAAATTGTGTAAATAAAACTGTGGTCTGCATGTACCCTCTTATGTTGTATAAGATTTAAATATATAATATATTGATGAATTTAGATCGACTTTTTTACAACAACAATATCCGAAATGTAACTTTTTGTTTATAGAATATTTAAATAATGGAATGATCGACACAATTGTATGCATTATACAAATTATGGCACATATTTAAATTCCTACTTAATATAAAAATAAAATAAATACGTAGTTAATAATATTAATATAAATGTATTTTTTTCCGAGATATTGAAATTCACTTATATTTTAATTTATATACTAGTTTTTAAATTTAAAATACACTTGAAACTTTCACCCTTACTGTAATTACTATACAATTTGTAGATACAATTGTACCGTTCAAATTGTTATTCATAAGATCTCTATTTAAAATATAATTGTTATGACAAAAAACTATTTCAAAAAATGTTTATTAAATTATTTTTTCTTTTTCTTTAAGATTTTTTTTATTTTACAACTGTAAAACTACAACTATTCACTCAAATACATGAATATCCCCAATTATGTTAAGTCCGTTTAACTCTTTTAAAACTAATCTCATAATACTAAGTGGTATGTTATAATATTTAATTAGAATATAAGTATTTTTGAACCAGAAAATTAAATTTCCAAGAAGAATTCATGATATTTTGTAATAAAACCTATTTTGGTTGTAACATTTTCAGTCTTAATGTACCTATTAATGTCTAATGATGGCGTGAAAACATGAGGAAGTGAAGTGACAAAATGCTTCCTTAAATGATTGTCATTATAAAACCACAATATTATACAAACATACTTACACAAAATACATAAACTAGAATGCATTCGTATTTAAAAAATTATATTTTACAATCCGATGTCGATTAATAAGATTCAAAAATAAAATTCAAATGAAGCCACCTCGAGTTCTGCAACTCAGTTTAATAGTAATAATTATAAAAAATTAATACTACAAAGTAAAAAGTATACATTTTTTATTCAAATGAAAATAATGCAATATTGGTAACTTACATAAATATTAGTTTATTTTATATCATTTATTTATTTTTATTTTAAAATTCCAAGAAAAAATGTGATAAAAATGTTAATTAACCGTTTTTTTCTTCAATAGAATAAATAATATAACAATTTAGGTTTTTAAATTAATTATTAAAATATCTCTCATTGTTATACAAAACTTTTTTGGATTAAAAATTCTAATGACGTGCAGTGTATAGCTGTGGACATTTTCGAACCAATTAACTAAATATTTATATTATGATGTTTTTTTGTCGTAAATAAAAAATTAATTTATGATTTTCATAAATATGTTCAAAACAAATATCTAGGTACCTACATACTCTCATTTAATATATTCCCAATGATAAAATAATAGATATTAAAAAAAACAATATTTTTTATAGTGATTGTTTGTTTTATAAATCAGACACATAAGTAGAACTTAACTTTTTTATAACTTACTGCTTATAACGAGAAAATATTGTATGAAACTCACCTGAAACAAACAAAAATATTGATGTTAGCTATAGCAAAAAATCTTTATTTCATAAATTATAAAATTAAGTGACATAAAAACTTATGAAAAGAAATAAACTTGATTTCTTTGGTTTTAAATTTAAATTCATATCATAATCCATACAAATACAAATATATATAATATATATTACTACATTTATCAAAAAATACAAAACAAGGGTCCTACATATAGTAATATCAGATTTCTTTTTTATTGAAATAAACATATTTTTATAGAACATACTTTTTATAATAATTATTATGGTTTTAATTTTTGGCAAGTCTAAAGCAATAAATCTCGACACCTTTGAGGGTTATTAATTGCTAAGTCTGCGTGACCAATTAATATGTAAGAAGTATGTGTATTCGAGTGAGGATATGAGGAGGACTTCAGGTGTGGTCCAACTATACAAGAACGGTGTAAACACGAATTATAATCATCCCATGTAGTATTATTGTAATAGAAGACGTCTTGGATATTATACTGCAGTGTTTGTTGTGTATAGTTCTCATAATAAATGATAGTACCTACCTATAATATAATAGTATTTCATACAGCGAAACTTCAAGTTTTCAATATCATATTATATTTCATGATATCTCTGATTGTAAATCTTTGATAAATTATACTACACCTTATCATAATATTAAGATGAATAAACTACGGCGAACGGGTAAATGTATGTATCTAAACTGGTTATGAATAACTATCAGCTATTAGTAACTATGGTAAAAATTATTTGATACGAAAAGGATTTATATACTTATAGAGAAGAAAAAATAACACATATTTTATAATTGTAAAATATAAGAATATAAATTCACATATTATGTAACCATTATAATATTACTAAAATCGAGTTCGCAGATAATAATAAAAAAGGTTTTTGAGTATTAAATTGAATTATTTAAATTTTAATGGTTATCATTTTGATGCCTTGAAAATTAGTTTAACATTCATAAAAAACAATAATTAAAATGCATATTTAATGGTATACAATTGATGTGGTTATAATTATGTTTAAATTTAAATGTTTGAATAAATTTATATATATATATATGGAGTATGGACACAGTATATTTAATTTGAGGAGTCTGCTTGACTTTAAAGAATACTACACCCACATTTTCTATTATATGACTAACATCAGAAAACTAATCGTTCGTACTTCCAAGAAACATCTTTATGGTTTATTTGAACATAAAGTTTATTTCAATTGACAAAATATTTATTTTTTAAATACATTAACTCTAGATAATGTTTTTTTTTATCCACATATTGTATTTATGTTTATTGTTTATGTGTATCTACCTAAATGTTGGTCTTAAATTTTTTTAATATTATGACTAGGTATAAGAATGGAAGATTTAAATGTAAAAGTAATTTATTCGAAAAAACTGAAGACAACAGTCACTTAAAACTTTTAATAGTTCATAACTTATATGTAAATATTTGTTTAAAACAATAATACAACTTATAAGTTTGTTTACTTTAATACATTATAAAATAAAAATTATACGTAAATATTAACAGTAATATAATGCATACTTTAGATATGGTTTTATACTTTTATAGTATAAAATAAGTTCTACGTGGTTTCAAGATAAAAATATTAAGACTTGGAAATTTAAACATTATGCATAAATCATAAAAAACACAACAATTTATTTACCTATATATTTAATAAGTTTTGTTTACGAGTGCCGCAATTTCAAATCGAATCAACGGAAAACAGTGGGTTTCCATTGGGAAGAGAAGCAGGTGAGTGGGCGAGCGAATATAAGTCGTATAAACGTTGAACGTCCGCGTTAAGAGTACCATTGTGCCGGTTGGGATTGCTCGGGGAGTCATAATGTAACGACTCAATTATGCCGCCTTTATAATTATCGTCAGGAGATGGAATCCAAGACGTCCGTGTTTATCCTGCGAGGGTCGTCATCATGACAGCGGGGGCATAGTGTACATCAAAAAAAAAAAAAGGATAAGGGGATGTTTGGCCGCAGGGTCGGTTCAAAACTCACCCCAGCAGAAGCCGGTGCCGCCCCTATATATTATGGTGTACACGACGCGCACACTGCCCGACGAATATCGTTTTAATTAATTCGGATAAAATACAATAACATGTAAATCGAATCGTTCGCCTCCCTATATAGTATGTGCGGATGTATACACTATTGCAGCAGCAGTCCCTGATGGAATCGTCTGGATTAAAATAGCAATATAACATCCGCCCTTTCACGGAAACGATAGATGAGAAAAAACTCACTACTCGATGTACCCACGACCCATCCATCAAAGCAAATAGTCCATATATTGATCGATGATTTTGTGCATTGCATGAATGTTGAAGTGATAATTTGATAAAATTATGCATGCTAGTGTTCTGCCATTGAACCTTAATCGTAATATTATTATATATATTATATTCTACAGCTGCTCGTCTCAACGGTGCGAGCCCTACACTCATAATGCGTTTTACTAACGGTCAACGGGACCAGTAACTAGAAACTATCAAAAGTTATTATAAGTTATAACCCGTCATTTTTAGTATATTAGTATAGTATAACTTTTTCTTGCTTATACAGTTGAATACAAATCCAGAACCTACTAGATTAATTAAAAATGGATGTTATTTGTTACCTACACTTTTAAATAGGTATTTAAATAAAATTAGACTAGACAATATATGTATATTAAAAATTGAAGACTCCATATTTGAATTGAATAATAATTATTTTTCATGTATCCTAGAATTATTGTATAACTACTTATCTACTTGGACATAGTTATGGTTATAGCCTATAGGTTAACAGTTTATACTCTATAGTTAAATATTATAATAAAATAAAAGGTATATTGTCATATTCATAGCTATAGAAATAATAATTATAATATTTAGTTATAAATATGTAAAAGTCATAATAGTTTACAACAGGTACAATATAAAGGTATCATTATCATTATCTCCATTTATTATTAATGAAACAATAACACAAAATAAGAGTTATCAAACATCTTACTTAACTTTGAAGTAGTTACTAACCTAACCCAACCTATACTGGTTAGTGGTTAGAACCTATACTAATCATTTTTAATAAATAGACAAATACATTTAATGGGATGGAATATTTACTATACTAGGTTCAATATGTGTTATATTTGTGTAAGCTACTATCTATTAAACTTAATATATTATTGAATTTCGCAAATGCGTACTTATAATAATATATAGGAATTAGCAAACATTCAAGTAATACCGAGCATTTAATTGCAAGAAATTACAGTACACCTGAATACACCCGTTGCATTTTATTATTATATATAAATAATAAATATCAAAACCAACGAAAGCATTTACTCGACCGGAATTGATTTGTCGATAGGCAGTGTAAATCTCATTAGGGCGAGCAAGTATTCATAGTAGAACTACAAAAGGCTCGTTGGTCCGGACAAATATAATTAAATAAATCCGAGCCAGTTGTAATTGCTTGAAACAATGGGCAGCCGGCAAGGACAGGTGAGTGACGGTTAACGGGTGTGGAACCAAATATTGCAAGCATCCGGTCGTTGGTTAGGTTAGACCAAAATGTGTTTTCATAATATCTTCGTGGCTAAGTGTATTTAGCATAATGCTCAAGTATTTTGCACTGTTTCAAATACTTTTCATCATAATATACACCCTTCACCCACATTAATATGCAGTTCGTTAGTTCTTTATTATTCGTAGCCAAGGAGCGAAATCCTCCGTCCATTCATTATAAAGTAGATTTCGGATACAAAGTAAAAAATACGCTATTCGCGTGTAACGTTCTTTCAAATTTATGATGTCAGTAGTAAACTCGTAAATATAAAGAAAAAAGGGGAAATATTTTGTTTTAACCCATATAAAATTCCGTGTATTATGTTTCAACCTTGTTAAAAAATATTTATTTCCCACCAGTTATTGATACTATCCAAACTACTATTTATACAATGCTAATCGGCGTACGTGCAAAAAGTATTTCTCGACAAATGACAATACTTGAAATTTGGGCTTAGGAGTTAGGACCCCACAACTACGGTCTCATATCCTAATAGCATCTAAATGTTTATAAATGCCATGGAAATTCAGTCATAAAAACTAAATTTGAGGAACAATCTTAAATTAATTTTGCTAAAATTATCCAATAGGTATTAAATTCATCTTGAAGTGCTTACATTAGTTATTAAATTAATTAATTATTTAAAAAATAAATCATTTAAATAATTTTTTAATTTTTTTGTTTATTGTTATATGACTTCCAATTTAACGTAATGTATCTACTACCTATTATTGCATAGTTTTTCAACCAAAGGGATAAAAAATTAATTAAAAAAAATAAATAAATAATTGTTATTTGTCCCGAACTTTACCTAAATTAGTTCTCCATATTACACATTATTTAATAAAAAACATATCTGCTTATTAAACTAGTTTATTTGAATGTTAAAATTGCTTGGGATTTTTAAATTGTACTTATAAAAAACATTGTAACATAACTTATATTTTATTCGCTTAAACGAGTAAAAAATGAGGACTCATAAAGTCATAATTATAGAAGCAAACTAAAAAAACCCCCTTGCATTTATTTATATATCTGCTAAGATTTATAGTGCTTAAATTAAAATTAATGGAAGTCTACATTTTGCATTATACCCGACACCGTTGTATCTGCTTTGCTACTTCGGACAAATTTAACTTATGGCTTTTTCAATGTGAGGTTTTTAAAAAGTGACAATATGTTTTTTTATACCCAATGGCAACAAATACTTTCAAATAACTATACTAGATACTTTTTTTTTCTTAATATCGCAGGAAAAAACATCGAACGATTGATTTCTATGAATTTCATCTAACAAAAGTTAATGCACGTATAACCGTAGAATTATTTATTTATTTCGTATGGCTGATACACAAATCAGCATTAATAAATATAAACGGTACCTAACATATAAGTTAAAAGAAGACAGTAGAGTCGTAGATTTGTATTATTAAAATAAAGATAGTACTTAAAGTATTAACGAAATTCCATTGCAAGTTTACGCTTTAAAAATATAACAAAATGTTAACGGAATAAAAAAAATGGACTAAACAAATTATTTAATGGGGAATATATTTGAAGGTTTCAATGTGGTAGTCGCAATGGACAATACTTGAATCACTAACGAAGAGAACATGTTTTCATTCCCTAGTCATTCAAAAACAAACCGACTACGTATTTAAAGAATTTGGAAGTAGTCTATTGTTTTTTTTCTTATGTCAGTGGTCCATATCGATTCTTATCTTGAAGAACCCATGAGTAATTTTTTCACTACCTAGTGTCGTTATATCGTTTGAGGAATCCATTGTGTATCATTTTTTAAATAAATTCTTAAGCCTTTGAAATGCCGAAGGTAGAACATTTAATTTTACACTTGATTGACGGTTGTTTTACAAACATTGATGATTACATATTGCTCTGTATATAGTAATAACACGAATCATCACATTATATAGGTATTTATATATACAATAAACAAAAACAATAAATATGTTAAACATAGAATCTTTAGTTAAATATTACCGAAATTATTAATAATTGTCAAAGTGTATTAAATATATTAATGTAGTTTTTTTTACACTAATAAAATGTTGAGTAACCAACATAAAAAAAATATTTTTCAAATATCGAGTTTATTACAATAACTATTGTCTATATTATGTAGTCTATATAGGTACCTATTATTTTAATGATTTAAAATGGTATGAACTTTAAACTGCAATGGGTATTTTTTTTTCAAAAAATGTTAATTATACATTTAAAATAAGTTTTATATTATTTTAAAAATTAAAAATGTTGTATAATGTATTTCAACGTCCATATTAACTATGAAAGTTAGGTAGGTACATAGATAATAAATGGATATATGTAGATATATATTCCAGTTGGATACATCATAATATTATTCAACAATAAAAATTCAGCTGGTATACTCAATTTGAAACTCTTTCTTTACTGTTATTCTAACATTGAATACAGTACCAAGAAATGCCTCAATAACATAAGACCGTCAAAATAAAAGGCATTTTGACCGTGACCTTTTCCTATAACGATATGTTCTTCGAAAATCATCCCCGATGACCGGGTTGCGATTACATTGTCAAGATTAAGTAATAGTGAGAAAAAACCATCTCCTATATTGGTTGTGGGCCATAAAGGTCAAAAGGGTCACAAACACAAACGACCGTAGGACTAGACTGCTTGGCGCGACGTACAACAATGGCTGATTTATTATTTATTGTACACGTTTATAATATTATGTGTACGACGAATGTATAGTCGTATAGGATACGCGCGTTTGTCTTAAATACAATAAAATAAAATAAAGGCACGCGATGTATCTGAACACATGTGCGTCCAATGAGTATTCCATATGTATAAAACTTCATTCCATGACGAAATGGTCGATTTCACGCATTCTGCAGTGTATTTAGAACGTGTGTTTTATGTATAACGGCTAAAAATGGTGTCAGGAGAAAAATTTATGACAAAACTAACGAGTTTTGTTGGGCCAACAAAACTATGAAATCCTGAATGATCTAGGCCCTTAGTCCCAGTGTCCAAATTGTTTTAATAAAAAATTCGATTTCGGACTTCAGACACACGACATGTGTTCGGAATAAGTTATTTTTCTTTACTGTCTGAATATCCAACAAGAGTAGCGAGACACTAATGAAACGTAGAAAGAAAAAAAAGACTTATAGCGTCTGAATACTTGTTGAATACAAATTGGAACTCAGATGGCCGGTTTTGCTCCGTGGTAAAAGATATAATATCCAGAACGTTATTTTTTACAGTGATTTTTTCCTCCATAAAATAAAGATAAAGTCTTTAACAGACTTAACTAACCGAGTGCTAACGATTAAATTAATTCAAACAAAAAAGTTATTATTTTGCTTAAAATATAAATACCTAAGCTATTAAATGTTTTAATTTTTATTTCATAAATAATTATGAGTAAATAATATTTTCTTGAAACTATAAATTAACAATTATAAAAAACATAGGCTTTATATAAATCACCAAATTACTTACGTAATTACACATGAAATAAAATATAAAAATACGCATGAAACTATAAAATCTGTATTAAGATTTGTATTCAAATCTTATTATAATTATAATTTTGTAAAATAATATTAAATATAATTTTTATACTTAACAGCATTGAGCATATTATATAATAATTTATAATTGTTAAAAATAATGGTGATGAAATATAATTTTGAATTAGAATATAATATCGTATATTTTGGTAATTAAATATATATTTCGTATGACAAAGTAGAGCAACAAATTTAAACATGTAAATAATAACAAAACTATATTTAATAGGATAAAAATAATAATAATAATATAATAATATGCCTAATATGACAGATGGTAACTATTATAGCTGAGATGAATTTGGAACTATGGGCTATAGATTCATGTCCAGATTTCGTATCCAATCAATCACATCCATGTTAGCTGTATGGATATCATTTATAGTGCCTTTGAATGCACGGGACGGGCATTCAGTTGCTATATGGGAAATTGTTTGCATATCATTTCCACAGTCACATGAAGGAGTAGTGTGTAATTCAATTTGTACATCATGTGGTTACATCTTCCATGACCGGTTCTAATGCGATTTAGGGTCACCCAAATTTGTCTAGGCAGATCGAAGCCTGGTTGCTTGGAAGTTGGGTTGGTAACAATGTTTTGTCCATCATGGTTCTTCGCCATCCAATCCTCAAGCCATTTGGTATTTCCCCCCTGTGTTTTCCAGTAATAGCATCTCTGCGGTTTTCCAGGGTGGTTTGCGTGACTTAAGACGTAGTCTATCCACATTTAGTCTTACATCTACGTGTATCGGAAGGTTCTTGTTATTGCTTATCTCAGTCCATTCCCAGATGAGATCTTGTTCTCTTCGGATCTTAGGAAGAGCTATATTGCTAAGTACTGGGAGCCATTTTAAAGGGCTAGTTTTTAATGTTCCCCCTATGATTCTCATTGCTGATTTGAGCTGTGTATCAAGTTTGGAAATTAAATTACAATACAATTTACAAAAATATACTTTAAATTTAAGTAATTTAAAATTTAATTAACTTCATCTTAATTGTTATATGACTGTTTTATTATCTATGCTCTTGAATGCAGTATAATAATAAGAATAAAAAATCTTTTTTTGTTGTTAGTGCAATTTAAAAAAAAAGAAAATTGATCTCTCGATATGATCAACTATGTAAGATAAACAAAATTGATCTACTCAAATTTTTAACCATATTTAACATATAACATAGTGTAAATACATGGTATGATAAATGCACGTCAATATATTTCGATCAATAAATTTAGGTTTATGACATTATTATTTATAACAAGTTGGTGAATGAATAGACTATAAATCCGTTTAACTTTTAAAATTAAACACTTTTTGATTTCAGATTTTTAAAATATTTTGTTAAAAATACATACGTACATGCATAAGAAGATGATAATATTATAACATTTCGAATTAAAATCAACAATGACATAATTTAAATGCAAATAATAAATATTAAATATAAAATATATATTAGATTATTATGAACATTATTTTCCATAAAAATATTTACGTTCAGATTGTTTACTCGTAGATTAGGAAATATGAACAAATTATAATATAATATAATTTGTAGATAAAATATGATTTTAAGTATGCATAATATTTGCTTTTTAAATAGATTTTACCCTAATCAAATACATATTTAAGTACCTAGATACTAAAAATAACAAGTAATAATTTTTAAATTCTATCCTATAAGTTTGATTTTGTAAGTATCTAAAATTATTTACTAAATATCTTTAAATTAAATGGATAGGTACTGTTGCTCACAGAATAACGTATATTTAAATGAAACACACACCATTCATTAATCACTCTGTCAACAATCATAAAAAATTAAATAATTAGCTTACATATTTTATATGTTTTCATGAAATATTAAGTTAACATGATATTATGACAAAACTTTTAGATGTAGATCATTCTTTTAACATTTAATTAACTAAGTTTGGAAACAAAGTATAATTATTTTCATATATTTTTTTGTACCTACCTACGTCCAACATAAATCATTATTATAACATTGATACAACAAATGTAACTTGTAAATGAAAACAAAAAATCGTGCAGGTGTATTTATAAATTTAAGTAGGTGGAAGGTAGTGAATAAGGTTATGTTTAATTCCGAGAGGGTATCAATAATGTGATCTACAGCTTACAATAATTCGTATTACCCGTCGGTGTACCTGATACAGACATACAGTGGTTAATTATACTAATTATTATAATCTATTCAAAATTACATGATATCTTACCTAGGTACTATATGAAGACTATAATTTGTAACGTAATTCAAGTATTATGTAGGTACAACATTTTTTTCTCCTATACTTATAAAATATCTGTTGAATTTTATACAAAAATACAAAATATCGTATAATATAGGGAATTCTTTTTCAATCAATCATATTAAAATATTATACTCATACGTTATCTAAGACACATTCAAAGATAGATTCATCATTAGATATTATTGAAAAACAATTTTAAGTATCATTGAAATGGTCTATCTAAATGAACAATCTCAAAATTATAATACTCATAATATTATATACATATTACACGAGTTAAACTCTTATTTTATTCATCACCTTTTACATATGTTTTTATTCACATTCACATACCGATCTTTAATTTTATAGGAATTCAATATTTTATTATCATTACAGTCTAATAATTATTATCATAGATCTATAAAATATACATAAGTACTACGATTGAGTATAAAATAATATTATTATTGGTTATTTTCTCCCTATTTTTCAAAAAGAATTGTATAACTTTATATTTGTCTTAATCTCTAAGGGACTTTATCCGCCATATTTCAAAATTGTATTATTTTATATATATTTATTAAGGTTTACATGGCTTAACATGCTAAGTTACATAATCATTTGTATTTTAAGTATTTCTACACGATAAGCACGCAATAATATTGAATCCTGCAAGACTGTAGAAATATCGGACAGACGAGAATATTGTGGCGCAGGTGGTCCACCGGTTCTCCATAATATAATATCTCGCCGCTTATAAAACCCCAAGTACCGGTGTGTGTATACTCGAACATATATGCTTACAGCCGATAAAAATCTCCACAAAGCCACTGTTTTTTTCTCCATTTCTCTTTCGTCCTATCTCTTTCTGTTCATTCGATCCCCTACACGACCCCATATCGCATATTTTACAGTGCTGTCAAACACGGAGGTTATTAATAGAGTATCCGCGGGGCTACATTGTCCATGAATGACAATATTCGCACTATGTGATAAATACGAGCCCATTACCCGGCAGCGTATACAATAATAACAATAATATAATACTATATATATGTACCTATACTCTATAGGTACACACAACACACACGACACACACATACATATAAATGAATAGCATATACAATAAATTGTATGTAGATACTCATAATATATTTATATTTTTAAATTTGAATACAAGTTCCTCCAGAAGCAGTAACGTTTATCTGCAATAATCGAATATTTGAGATAAAAAAAACTCAAGACACATTTTACGATTGTTATTTCTACGAATTTACGTCAGGGTGATGAAAAATAAGTCACAATTTTATTAGTTATAAAACCATATCGGTAAGAAGATGGTCTGGACAAAACGGTTTAGAGATTATGGACAAATGGGTCATGAATTATTTACGATTTCTGATTGTAATTTGTGACACGTACGGAGTACAGACCAAACTTGTTTTTCTCAAAAAATTGTATTTTTGTTTAAAACACTTTTAAGCGTTTTCATTTATTTTTAAATCTAAAATTATTACTTTATTTGCAAAAAAAAAAATAAAGCGACTGAAATGTATAGATATAGGTACCTTACCAGTTACCAGTCAGCAGACATTTTAAACTGGAATGTGTCAGCATCGAGAATTCAAGAGTAACAAAAATACCTCATACACGCTACACAAAATAAACGTGAATAGTTGTATGATGTTATAATTTGTTATAACAAATGATATGTCGTACATAAATACTTATACTATAATACAATTTTAGTAACTTTTAGAGAAACAAGAATGGTAAACGATCGAAAACAATTTGTATTCGAGGTAGTTAAAAATTCAAAATACATATTTTCTTTCTAATGATAAAAGTATAAAAAATATGTCTCTATTATGAGAAAATAATGATCAATACACTTATTATTGAAGAACTGCTATAGCCTATAGGATAAAATACTTGTACAAACTACAAACACAAACATTATATTATGTGACGACTGATGTTATAATATAATATCTAGTGTAAATATATAATAATTTATGATATAATAACATTAAAACCTAAAATCTATGAAAGGTGCATATAGTTAGATAAGATGATTTATGAAATAGACTTGAAGTATAATAATTTTTATGAATGAATATCACTGAGACAATGTAGAAATTATGTAACTTATATAATTATTAATTACCTACAGAATGACAATAATTGTATAAAAATAGAATTCTATTTTAGAAAGAATTTTTATTTAATAGCGTAGAGTATAATACTAATAAGTATATAATAAGTATATATACTTAGTAGTATCAGGAAACAGAAGTGAGCAACTTCATATCATTATTTTTGTTATTATAGAAATGAGCCATAATTTAATGCAATTTAATTATTCTACTGATATTATTGAATTTTGGTTAAAAAATTATTTTTATTTTTGTTTAAAACCACTGACTTCATAAAATTGTATAAAAAAATATTTCTTAAATAGATCATTTTCTTACAATAATATGGTTTTTAAAATGAAACAAGTGTTTATATTTATGCGGACTAATATTTTACTAAATTATAAATCAACATATTATTTTTGATACAGTCAGCCTTCCTATTGTAATACAGATATTATTTTAAGGTATAATATGATTATTCAAATGAATTAAATTATTCAACAATATTTAACAATATTATCTGCCACACTAAATAACTCTTGTTATAATCCAGACGAAGTCGTCACACTTCCATGAAACCTTCGTTTTTCAAGGAACATGTAATTTTTCCCAAGTGTAGATTTAAAGCATACAGTATTCATACTTTGTACACAGTAATTTACACACTAATGTAGAGAACAAAACCGATATGTTTATGACCGGACGTAGAAGTGTGCGTGGGAGTTCAGAATTTCCATTTTATCCTAAGGAAGACACCACCAACGGGCAAATGTTAATTGTCAAAACCGGTGACCACCAGAGATAAATAAAAATTTAAGACAAAAAAAACCCTCTACAGGACCTTGTTATAAATATTATATAATATATAATAATATGTACCTATACTTACGTATAAGTTACAACTACTACCTAGTCGAGAATAATAATTACCCCATGAGGTCCAGAGGCACTTTCGTACACAGGAAAAGTAGCATAGTAGGTACATAATATAATATAATACTATTGAGAAATTAATAGGTATCCGTTTCGCCCCGATTCTGTTGACGACTAGGGCAAAGTTTAATACAAAATACTTTTACGAAACATATCGGTAACGAGACATGATATAATAATAATAAGTTTATTACTTGTTTTAAAAATAAACAAAAAAATGTAATAATAAATTATGAATATTATGTATAAATGATATATTATATTGTTCCACATTACAGCAAGGATAATTGTGGGTTAATGGGAATGAATTTTACGATTCTATTATAGTTTCATGGATAGACGATATCTAAGAGAACGCATCGGTTAATCATAAAAGGGCAACAAGGAAATTTATGAAAATTAACTTAATTAGGTATATGACTTGAAACTCAATAAATTATGTATAACCCATGGCTGTTAAATAATATTTTGAATTGTATAGAATTTTAAGTTAAAATTTGTGAAATATTTGTCATTTAATATAAATTTTACAGTTATTATTAGATTATAAATCATTAATCCAAAATGTATACTATAATATTATGAATTTCCGTTCGAATTAAAAAATAACAGTGACAAAGT
Source organism: Myzus persicae (assembly GCF_001856785.1). Classification (NCBI taxonomy): domain Eukaryota; kingdom Metazoa; phylum Arthropoda; class Insecta; order Hemiptera; family Aphididae; genus Myzus; species Myzus persicae. The sequence continues at coordinate 296,728 of NW_019101697.1, forward strand.
TTTGTTTATTTTTATTTAAAAAAAGTATTTTTAATGAAGATTATTCGATAATTTGTTTATTGTTCATAATAATTTAGTATTTTTAGAAATATTTATTAAAGTAGATTGTCCTTGACAAATTTAATTTCCATGATTTATATACCTACGCATAAAAGTTTTTTAGTAGGTAACAGTGAAATCGTTTGATAAGAATAGGTTGTGTTTACGCATAAATATTGTAGTTCCCCGAAGGGTTAAAAACATGTTTCGTATACCTGTTGTTATAATCGGAAATAATGATCTATTATTTTATGCACTTATAGACAATAGCCAGGGACGGATTCAAAGTAAAGAATGTATGCCACACAAATATTTATAATGTTCGTTTTTAAATATTAAACAAGTATCAATCCATCACTTCCTTATTATTAAAGTATAATTTAGAGTTGCCATAATATAATATAAACAGAACAAAATGAATAAATAGAAGTATCAGAATAATTTAAAATTTTTCTGATTTTTATGTAATTATTAAAATTTCTATGATCCAAATAATTTATTAAAGTACAAAATCTAAATCCCGTTTAATAATTACATAATTACACACAATACATTTTTTATTTAATTACCTAAATGAATCAATTATTAGGTTAAACATTTATTTTTAGAGTAGAAATTTGTATTTGTATTATAGTTTTTGTGTTGTGTGAGTTACTGTGGTAGAGGGTAGATATCGATCCTTTGCCTCTCCCTGTATCTATCCCTGGCCATAGTCAATCACAGTAATTGTTATAAAATATTGTAAATCATTTAGGAAACTTTTAACAGTTTAAAATGTTGATAAAAATATATGTTAAATGAAAATTAAGAGCAATTAATGTGGCATTTGGTATAATAGTTTTAAGTTTATAAAATATTGACGAAAAATAAATAATACAATGTAATTGCTTGTTCAACTAATATAAGTGTTAACGTTTAAAATTTAGTTCATCAATTCCTTTAATTTTTATATAAAATATAGGTACACATAATATGTATAAAACATGTTTATTCTAATAATTATTGATAATACTGTAATAATTAAATAGGTATACTCATAGCAATATAACGTAGTTTAGAGAAGAGAATGGTATTGATTTATTCATTTCACTGATATGTTACCAAAATTATGGAACTAAAAACGAAGGTTTTCATACACTAAAATGATTATAAGACTAAAATATAAGTAGTTTTCACTATTATAGGTACAAGAAATTTTACAAGAAAATTTTTTTTTTTTATGACATAAATACAATAAAATTTGAACATAAGTCAGATCAAATTAGTGGACGTCGAGGTAAACGTAATGTCATAGAACAAATGAAATGTAAGCTAGCGTCATAATTGTAATTATACGAACATCACGATTTGTATACACAAAATGATAATGTTATAGCTAAGAATTATTTATTTTAAAATTCATTCCGACACAGATAATTGTATTATCGAGTTTTCAATAAAATTAACATATTATTATTAACTTTTCGTCGGGGACGATAAAATTATTTCATAAATTAGTAAAACTGTTGAAATCCATTCAAGAATTAAGTTAAAATGTGAAAACCAATTCCTATAAGACACATTATGTACATTTAAATATTTTACAATCTAAATGGGCAATTCCTAATGATAGGTACTCTTATTTTCTTATAATAATCATGATTGTATAGAAATATAATACCTGAGTTGTAAATATTCACACCGACTTGTACTAAGAAGAAACTTTTTTCCGGTTTAATTTTAACAGTCCGAAAAAGGCAAAACTGAAATACAACAGAAAAACATTGCTTGTTCATCTTTTATTCAAATAATTTTATTTTTTTCAACTTCAAAGTTTTTTTAACAAAAGTATTAGTTTTTCCGATTTCCCACTGTAGAAATCAAATATATTCACCCATAATTATATAAATTTTAACTTCTTACATAAATCATTTAACCTTTAAAAATAATTATCTTGAAACAAATTATTCAGGTACCAAAAAAAATTTACCTACTCATATGAATTTTAAAAAAAGAAAGTTTTTTAATGAAATATGTCAAAATATATCATCAGAATGTTGATAATATATAGATTGGAAATAGAGACTAATAATCTAGTTGGTACTTTAAAGAATCATTTATCGCTTCTCTTGATAGCATTTCTAGTGTTGAAAAATGTACAATTCCAACTTACGTGTTGAAGAAATGAAGAAATTTAAGCAATAAGTGTGGTTTTTACTAATCTCCATCCAGAATCGTTTTTCAAATGAGCGATGATTGCTTTCAAACTTAATATCCAGCACATCAGTCACAACTATTCTGCATTGAGGTGAGGGATATTAAGATAAATACTAAATACCAGCCAATCTATGTACTCTGTTAGTATTTATACTATCGAAAACAAAATCTTACTATTGTGTATTTGTCTATTACTTTTTAATTAGAAGATTTAACTTTTAATTTATCGTAAATCGTAATTATTGCATCAAATTCTCCAACAATTAACTACTTAGTATTTTGTATAATGCAAACAGACAATTAATCAAGCTTAAAAAATTATATTGGTAGAGGTACATTGTTTACAATTGCGTTGTGAAAATGTGATACTCATATGAAATGTAAATAAAAATAAAGTTAATATAGTTGAATTGAAGATAAAAAAACGTGTTTTCAATAATATTACTAATGTACAATTATTATGAACATTCCATGTATCGGTATCAATTGCGTATCATTATTGTGAAATCTTTGACCTAGGATGGGGGTTTTGATTAAATTATCAAAATAAAAAAATTGTTTAACCTTGTTAACCACTTGCGCGTGTGCAAGACGGGTTTTAAAGTATCCTATCATATTGGATAAAACATATTTTCTACTTGTCTTCTTAATTTTGAATCTCATATAATTTTTAAGCATCAATAGAAAAAGTACCGACAAAAAAGTGAAAAAAAAATATCATCGTGGAATTGGCGCCTAGAACGTATCAGAGTAGTAAACGGAACGTGTACATGATTTGGATCCAAGTGAGTCTTTGGTCTCCTTGACAGCCCGTAGGTGTGAATTGTAAATTTAAAAAATACCGGTTCATAAATTATAAATGTACAGTGTTAGTGCCGCACGTTTTATTCACTTTATGGTTAGTTTATGATTGGTTTTCGTGGATTAAATTTCACAACGACATTAAAATATAAATAGGCACAATTAAAACTTTAGAATACATACGACTATCTATCTGTGTTTGGCTGGGTCACGCAAGTCAAAAATACAGTTTTCTATTAATTTAATACAGCTTGTTAGTAATTGCCGTATAATGAATAAAAATCCTTAATCCTGTACCCGTTAAGCAAACATGATAAATTGCAGAGTACTGTGGCTGTGAGAACTATTTAAGATATCACCACATGTGTCTAAACCCGTAGGAGTCATCATTATAGAAAAGTTAATTAAACTTAAAGATACTATATGAAATTAAATTTTAAAAAAATTGATTAAAAAAAAAACATAACTAATAAGCATGAAAAGTTTTATTAGCTGTCAATTAGAATGAAGAGGGATCGATATTTTATTAAATGAATTAAAATATACTTAATAAAATAATACAATGAGCTATAGAAACAAACAAACCAACAAACTAAAAACCCATTAATTTATTACTACAACCAATACAAAAATAAAAATATTTATGTTAATAAAAAATAACCAATAAGATAATGAGTTTATCGTTCATAATACAAAATCACATTTATTAAAATATTTGGTTAGTTCTAGAGTTAGTTTCTAATTGTGTTGGTACCTAAATGATAAACTGGAGCCAACTAGAAGTCATTCAAAATTATTGATAGGTACCCACTTAAAATATAGAATACTGGCGATAGGCCGATACCACTCATCACATATAATGTTATAAGTACCTATAAAGGAAACGAGATAACCGAATGCGTAAAAATATTTTATGAATTAAATGTTTTTTTATTAAAAACTAATAGATCATTAGCGTACATTTCCAAAAATGTATGAATGTCTATTAAAGATACTTTTTTATAAACATTCATGTTTTATATTTTATACTTGATGAAGCAAATATAATTAACGCCTAATATTATATAATGTTATTTTCTAAATGATAAACACGTGGATCATTTTTCTAGGCGTTATTTTAGTCATAGCAGTTACATTGTGGCAACACCTCAAAATAGTTTCTAACTCGGAGTACCTACCTAACATCATAACAAAATCAAATAGGTGATATTATAATATCTACAGTATAGAAAAAAACATTTGCGACTCTAGAATGATACAATTATAACTTGTTAGTAAATAATTATAGCGTTGACATTTTAATTTAAGTGTTAATCCTACTGTATGAATATACAATATGTCAGTATTAGCACCTACGCAGTTTGAAATGAAAAAGAATAAATTTATAAAATGTACCTATCACTTTTAAACGACAATGCAGTAATGAGGGAACTAAATTAATTTTAATTTTATTTTTATTATTAACATTTAACATTGTTATAGTATTGCAAGTTAATGACATTGAAAAACGTGTGTATGGGAAATTACTTAATTACGTCTAATTATGTGTAGGTATCCTTTAACGGGGATATCGTTTTGCCACATTGCCCTATTATGATTATTTGTTATAAACTATAGCGTATGACCAGGCCGTGAATTGAATGCATTAAAATTTAAAACACTGGTAAGAAGAATGCACTAACACTAAAATATACTTTAAAAATCAAACCAAATGCATAAGATGTAATTTAAAATAAAAAAACAGATCATTGTATATTATTATTATTATCACAGTTTATTCTACGGTGTTTTAAATGTTCCTTGTCTTTACTATTAAACTATTTACAATACTATTGTGTAAAATTGAATTTCGCATATTTACTAGACAGGTAGTAGGTACAATATTGATGTTAGACGTGTTTTGATAAAATTTAATTCCTGATCTGCAAAGTAGCCAAATAAAAAAAAACCATCAAGCAAATGCATTAAATTCACAATCCGACCGGCAATGACGATCGCGGTCGAAGTCGCAGTTGTCACGTCGGCTTACATGCTAGTATTTTGAAAAAACAAAAAATATATAATAGTAAAAAAAAAAACCATTTTGTCGCCGAGCCAACGCAATAAAAACGTGTGTAGAAAACTTTATTCTATTATTATTATTAATAGTAGTAGTAGTACACAAACGGCTCATTTTTATAAAATACGCGCGTTATAGTTATATTCCCGTCGGCCGGCGCGACGGTGACATTACCTCTGCCAACTAAACACAGTGCGCCACCACAAGTCCACAGCTGAAGCGATTGTCACACCACGACAAGCTGGACGGCAGCGGCGGCGACGGTACTTAACGGGCGGCGTATACGTTAACAGTTTTATTAGAGCGATTCACGCACGTCGCTATTAATTACGGTCAAACGGGCTGCAATAACGATAAACAGCTAGCTAGACAAAACGACCCGCGCGCTTTACACGCGTGTTTTGACAAAATCCAACGCTCGCGTTTTATTTAATTCTTCGTTTTTACCCGACAGACATACATTATATATAATATAATACAATAAATTATAATAATATACACAGAGGTCAAAAATAAACCGTTTCCGCCCCTGCGCCGCTGCAGCCGCCGGCCACATAGTTGTTAAACAGATGTGTTGTACAACGACGTACCGGGTGAACCACGCATACGGTTGCCGCTGTAGCGGGTATCGTCGTCAAAGTTAAGGTGCTCTCAGAAAACGCACGCGCGATACGTCTGGTAGCGTCTGGCGGAAATCCTCCGGAGGCGAATGATACAATAATAATAATAATAATAATAATAATAACAAGTAACAACATAACGAAATAATACGATATCGTTTTGTTATTATTATTATGATGCGCGTGGACGACGCCCGAGGAAGAATAATATGAATTGCATCGCGATGTGTATATAATAATACATATACATTGCGAAGGCGCCGCACACAAAGGTCTTTGGGTCTCAAAAGTGTCACGTGAATGAATAACTAATCTGGATGAGTTCAATCTCGGATAAAACGTTTGGAATTCCCAACACGTTTCAGACGTCTATATTATACCGCATATAATAATATATTTGGTATTTATGGTATTCACTGATAACATTGTTTTGCCAATCTAGCGATTTTACTACGTACCTACTACCTATACACTTAGTAACGTACCTATAAAACGATTTTTTAAGGAATATTATAAACGCTTATCACTTCAAAATTTAAAATTAATCAATAATATTTCAACTGAATTACTCATGAGTCATAATAATTTATATACTTACACGCATTACCACAACTACCCTGTACTTTTTATTTATTAAACTAAATTAAATTATGTCATAATATATTAAATAACATAATAGCAGTTCAATACGTGTTCGAAACGCATTTTATGGATGTTAAATATTAAAATATATAGTATGTATTATATATTTGATTATGCAGTTACACGGTTATAAGTTTGTTTAACAGGGTGGTTGAATAAATATATTATATATAGGTATGTGTACATTTAATATCTCGATTCTAAATGCAAAAATATGATTTTTTAAAGTCATGGTATTTGTTTGTACTAGGTCGGATAAATTCCACCTGCATACCTATAGCTTAACACTCCTACGTTAAATGCAGCTATATTGACACAACTGACAAAAATCTCCTATCATCAATATACTGTACGTTTCGGTTGAGTAATTGAGAAAATTGAAATGGGAGTGGTCTCTAGCCGGTGCGGTGGCACCTATTATGATAATTTGCATAACATTTCATCGCACATTAACAATACTCTGGATTATCCTGATCATTTTTCATTAAAGGGCTACTTTATAGAAATAACACCATTAAAAAAAAATGATTCAGCGAACAAAAACAAAACGTTTAATTCAAAATATGCGATCCTAGTATAATTCACAACTGCTATTAAAATATCGATTATACATCCTTTTGTCGTAATCAATTATATGATGTGCACGGTGTACTCTTATAAATATTTTACGGCATAAATTATAAGTTTGTAAGAACGAATAAATAGATATAACTAATTAGAAAATTGAAAATTATTTTGAATAGGTAACTCAATTAACCAACTTTAACGTTATAACAAGGTTCATTATATTATTATAATTATATGGCACAGAATAATTAAATAAATCAATAAACTGAATTGTATTAATGTTCAACATTGATCTAAAGTAATATAATTGCATGTAAATATGATAAAATATTTGAATGGACGTTTATAAAAAATAAACAAAATATACAGTTGATGTAAAATTAAATCCCATTAAACGTACAACTACTAACAACATCCATCTCTTCATATGGGGATAGTGTCGTGTATTATTTTGTCCTACTACAACAATGTATCCAATAAGGGGAAAGGCGTACAGAGATTTATACAGCTTTCAGTGTCAACTCGTGGATACATACAAAACTGTCTGGCGGTGTCCGGATAAGTGCAAAAACGCACTGGGGGACAGGATCCTGTTTGCAAATTAGCAAGTCCGTTTTTGCAAACACGATATTCACACGGCGGCAGTCACGACACACAATGCTCAGATTTATAAATCCCAATTTATTCTATAACTTTATTTTTATTTACTCTAACTAAATTAATAACAACTTTTTTTGACAAAACTCCTAACTTGATCTATTTACAAAAAAATACTAAGTGTTCATTTTATCATACATCCATTAGACGAACATGAGATTACAGATGTCTCGTAAATATTAAATTGGAATTTTTCACTTTTCGATAAAGCGTTATCTGGCTGTAAGATTAAATATTTGACAGTTCTCTAAGTGACTTAAAAGCAAACAGCAGCTGTCAATCGATTTAGAACGATTTCCGAGTGCATATTTTAGTGTGAAAATTGAATATGTTTGTATTTTACTTTTCTGGTTTAATTAAAACATTTAGATATGTGTAGAATTATTTTCAATAGTTGTTATTATTATATGTACAATAAACATGGTGTTAGCAATGTAAGTTAATTAATCGAACAGGAAATATTATGTCGGACACAAAAATCGAATTTGTAACATCTGTTTAATTTTTATATTGCAATTATTATAAGATATTTGAAACTAATTAATAAATAAATATAAGTTAAATAGTAGTATTATAGTAATATAAATTAATATAAATTTAAAATTATATCTTCCTATATTTTACTAGCAGGTATAATGAATGAACGACTGAAAGCCGAAATCATAGATAAGTCAGTTAATAATAATATTCAATAAAATTGATACAAACTCTACGATCTTAGATTGTAATTATATTTAATTAATATATTTTTTTATTTTAATATATTGTAATATATAATTACCCTTATACTATTACTATAAATAAAACAAATATAATTTTGTATTTAAATAGTGGTGACTGTGAATATTTTTATTTTTTCCTTTAAATTTGAAACGGTGTATTTTGAACACAAAATGTGTATTAAAAAAGAAAAAATAGAATATCTAGATAACGTTTAGAATATACCGACATACCTACATGCATGTTTCAATAGCCCCGAGCCATAAACTACCGACCCTAATAATTATATTGAGTCAACTGTGTTGTTTAGGTACGTGTATACTGTATATTTATACCTAACATTATGATGAGTTACCAAATTCCTAAAGTGAACCTAAATAATTATCATCCCCTTCACTTGTCTGAGTGACTGAGTTATATACTCACATGTCATTATATTTTTAAAATATCATGAGAATGCATTACATGTAATAGTGTAACACCGCATAAAGTGATGAATTGTTGATACGGTATAAGATTAAGCGGTTTTAAAGTAATAATTACTAGCTCAAAAATAAAATTTTTGAAAGAAGAATTAAATCAAATGACGAATAAAAAATTATTATAATATATAAAGTATAAACCATAAATATAACTCGATTTACCAATAATTGTTATAGAACTAGTTTGTAATAAATCTCAATAAAACAAACTTAATCATAAATGAGCACCTATTATAATAGTAGGTAAAGAATAAATTACAAATGTTTACAAGTAGGTACATAAAAATATAATTGTATTGTTGTAAAAAACAACATGTATAATGACATCATGCTTAACATTTACTAAAGTAATGTAAACTTGCCAATTCTAAACTTACATAACATTATGAGACATAAGGTATAATGAATAGTAAGAGATAAACACTAACATAATATACCTACACTGACTGCCAAAACATAATAATAACGATTATATTTTATCGTAGTATATTTACAAGGTAATTCACTCGTCTATCATACAAATTGCTTTTTATTAATTATACTCAAACAGTCTCTAAGTTTTTTATAACACTGAAAACAGATGTTTTTCAATAATTAATAATGTTTTTATCGTTTTAAATATACTCCAATTAGTTCAATATTTAAAAACTTAAGTACAAACTATATACTTAATTACTTAAAATAATAGAAAACATTCAAACGTTTCTTATAAATAAAGAATACATAAGTACATACTAGTTATTTTGCTTACATGATAAATTGAAAATATACACATCCTGGGAGATGACTGTTGCATTGGGAAGAAATCGAAAAGTCTACGCACGTGCGGACGTCATATTGTTAATAAACGGCCCTGTTATTTCTCACCTATGCAACCGGTTCACGCTGGCCAGCGTGACCGGAATCGATTCATAAATAAAGAGATTCCAAAACGAGGAGTACATAATATACAAAACACCCTGGGCCAGATGGGAAGAGGATAGTGCGTGTATGCAGCGGCTTGCGCGTACGCAAGAGAGATGGAGATGGGGAAAAAAATAACACGAAAACAGATTTTAATCTTATGTCCGTCTGCGTTTTTGTGATGCTGTATGCCTGTACCATGGGGTATCGTCGACTGTATAGCTTGCGGGGGTCAATGACAAAAAGAGAGAGAAATAACAATCCATCCATTGTTAAATCTCAACGATAGTTGATTCACGATTGCATGTAACTGAACGATTACAATCGAAATAATATATAGACCGAACTAGCCAATTTGATGATCTGCAGCAGAGCTTATCGGAATCGGGGTCAGTAATATTATGGTCGTGATTTTAATACGACTAGGTATAGTCTATAACTGCTAATATTTCCTTTTGCGTATAGACGAACATTCCCATTTTTTTGTGCTGACAATGGCGTCATATAAATAAATATATATATATATATGTGTGTGTATTAGGTAGCTAAGTTATTTAATATGTGCCGTGAAACTAAATTTATGTAATTATAAGTTATACCTACTGACCGATTAGCACAACTATAAAATGTCTATTATCTATTAATAATTATTATTGTCAATAAATATATTATGTATATTATTATTTTACGTAGTAAATAGGTACTTATGATATTATATTATTAATTATTATAATTGCATTAAAAAGTTGAACTGTCATAAAACTAAATACAAGTCATAACAGCTTAAAAATAACATATTTTAGTATTAATAAAAAAGATTACTATTGTGCATTGTTAACTTGTAATCTTCGGTTTCTATAGCCCTGTCAAGAATTTAATAGCTATAATTATTATTGATCTCTCTAATAACTACAATACGACCCTTCGGGTTATTTTTCAGGACAGAGGTGTCAATACCTTTTGAACATGTGCTTTATTATCTTATAATGCATGAGTTATTGAGAGCTCAAGAATGTTTACAAATAATGATACAACTTAATACTTGTAACTTATAAGTATTTGACATTCAAAAACATCGACTATACGTATATGGCTATGTATATGAACGGCAATCGCAATAATGTTTAATACGTCGGTGTCTCACAACACAACTAACGTCATATTATAATAAAGCACAATCAAGAATTAATAGTTTTTTCTTCATAATACATGATTCGACTAATCAAATATAAAATAATATCAAGATACAAACTAAATAAAACAGTTTTTATTTTTTATAGGCATCATGCTCATATTAGTTTTTTGCGTCAGAAATGCAGACTGTAAGTAGATGTAAATCCGTCGTAAACGTTGTAATTATACAATCATGATTGTATCAATAGGTACCTAGGTCACTAAGCTCAGCGTGTTCTAAGAATTCTTACAATTAAATCAAATCAAACCGATAATTTTAGCTAGTTACAGAATACTGCATGTCTACAGAAATGCAAAATAGTATAAAATCACAAACCATGAGAAGTTATTTTATACCTTTCTTATCTACATCTCAATATACTCTAATGATTCGTCACAAATATCAACTGTAGTATAATATCTATGAGTAGATAAATCTTTGATGATAAATATACAACATGACTGAATAAATACAATGTTTATACTGTTCTATATTATATAGTTTTATATATTAATAGATAATACTTAAAGATTTTAACGACAATTGTGTATCACATACGAGTGTCGAGTAAAATATCTAACTTAGGCAATGTAAATAGTAAATAATAATACTTAATTATTATTTGTAAGCTTATATAAAATAATAGGATCTAGAATATTATCTATATGACCAATAAAGTAATACTATTATTTAACCCTTTACCTGAGGTTTTCAGCCATTAGAAAATAATTCACATTACATAAGTGCCTACTTATTGAACATTAAATTTACTTTAAATCAATTATTTTTACACTTTCTAAATAATGTAATGATAGCTATTGCATTATTGAAATATAGTTAATTACTGTTTATTTCTCTTTGTTCGATTTGTTTTCTTATTATAAAGCACACAACAAATCATTTGTATAGTCTAAATTACACATTTAATGAAAATATGACCAAAAAAAATTGGCGCCAAGTGTGGAAATTCTATTTAAGACTGATCGTAATTACCAATGGTTGGATAACTGTTAGGTACACTAAGTCCAAGTATAATATATGTTTTTTGTTGCACTCAATCACAAATGAATTTTTGTTTATTATAATTCAATAATTATCCTATTTATTGGTATACTTGTAATTGAAGTTTTTTACCACAACGACAAATTATAGATGTTACTACAGTTACTGCAGATATCGTAACTGAGGTACCTATGTCTTTTATAACCCCCCCACCCCCCACCCACCATTAAGATTCCAATTAAATAACATAATATAATTTTTTGTACATAAAACAATAGGTGATTTTTTAAGTACGCTCGTTCTTTTTTGAAGTATTCGTTAAATTATATTAAGTATGATCTTTTGCTTTATCAAATAAAAAAAAATCGATGTCTGGCCAATACGCTTCTAGCATTCAATATATTTTGGTGAACCCTGACACAAAGTGGGTAGTCAACAATTTTAAATATGCAGTACGAATTCAAGAAGTATATGTATACATACAAGTTAGATAAAATAAAGTTCAATCATTTTCCTTATAACAACAGTAGAATGAATGTGTTTTTCTGGAAGCCAATCCAAGTAAGAAAGACAATAAAAAGTCAAGTTTTGGATATATATATATATTTTTAATTGTATATTAATTATTTTGCATTTCAAAAGTATATTTTCAGTACAAATAAAGTAACTGCTAAACGTCAAATTAATGAGAATAAAATAAAAAAATAATATGCTGTAAAAATATTGGATAATTTTTACTTAATATAACGATTTGACAAATTGTATAAAGGGAATTGGGGAGGAAGAAGATCTCACTTCACTATAAAATAATAATCTGTACAAAAATATAAAAAAATTAACATAAAAAATAGGGACTGGCGTCTACATTACTAAGATTTACCATAGAATAATTCGATGTAATAAATTCATCTATCTATTAGGTACTTATCTAGATTGTAGATATACACACATTATACTATTATATAATATATAAATACAATCAATTCGATGTAACGCCAACTAAGCGTTAACCTAACTATATGCTTAACTCAATCTAGCAAGGATATACAAGGAAAAAAGTTATAGTAATATAGTTGTCTGCCTTACTGTCTTATTACCTTGAAGTGTCATCCTCCGCTCGTAATCCTCATGAAACGGGCGAAACGTTTTGTCGGACCGGATATTATGAGACTCGCAAGTACATAAGACATATAGTTCCGCTGGAAATTCGTAGTACTACTCACTTCTCTAATACTTAATACGCACTAGGAAACGTCAACAAGAAAACGGTCGGTTTGTTAGAGAATCGAACGGCATGACGTACTTACAGAAAAAAAACTGGCGACAAACGTGTTTGCAAAAGATTGACTGAAAATATCGTGGTTACCAGCTCGTAATTATACCGTATAGGTCATGGTTGAAATAAGATGGTTATTGCATTTAGACTAGGATTGTTATCACCAGATACAAAATGGCTGCATTAAGGGATATCACAAATATCAATTTTTCTTATCATCAAGAATACGGTGGCAAAAGCTAACAAATTCAAAATTCCAGCTTATATATACTTGATTATTATTGACTCCTTTTACGATACCATTTTTTTTTTATCATCAAATATTTGAATTTGTATAATATTTCAACCCGGGTCCAGTACAATATATGGTCATATAGACCGCGATCGTTGAATTTGTACCGCAGTCGTAGCCTCGGACCGCGGTCGACGATGCTACCATGTACATGGTTAGTGTTTTTTTTTTGCGAACGGGTATAACTATACGATATTTTCCATTGGTCAGTCTAAAAGGAAAACAGTGATCGTCGGCCGTTTTCTATACTATAGACCAATACAGATATATTATTAAATTGGTCTATGATTTCTACACGACTGCGATCTGCCGCACCGTCCAATTCTCTGTGAATCACGACTAATCCGATTTCGTGTCACCGTTCGCGAATGCGATGGCATTCCGGCGAAACGATTTCATACATACCAAAGTATATTTGAGTCTTCTGGAACGACGAAACTCGTTGACCGTTTTCCAAACATTACGAACCTAGTTGGGTAATAGGGTAGTTCATATAAGACGCAAATCAGCCACTTGCGAATGATTATTAGGTTCCTCATACTCGAGCTCATACTAGGATGATATTACGACCGTTATTTAGAATTTATCATAGTTTCACATCATTGCCTATGATATATGTTTACTACTATCTTGCGTGGATTGGTTAAATCCAAATAAAACCTTTACAAAATAATCACGAGATTGCTAAAGATATTTTTAAAAAATTGTACCTAAAGAATAAATATACTTCAACATTTCAAAAATCAGAATATTATACTTAAAGCGTTGAGGATTTAGCATACTAAAAAAAATCGTCCTTTTATAATACACAGTAAAAATCAGAGATGTATTTTGGACTGGAGGAAAAAGTGCAATTTACTAGACTGGCCCATTTTTATATGGGCTATGCCGCTATGAACTGTTACAATTTAAATACAATACGTCAATACAACATATATATATATTGTAAATTAATTTTTATTGTGAAAAATGTATTTTATTTTATAATTTATAATGTGGGGGGGAGGTGGTTGAAGTAATTATGCATATGTAATAATATTATCTCCATTCAACTCAAACTTACGTATTGTAGATATAATTTACTTTGCAAATATAACGACACATCGTATATTTTGATTTAATCGGCTAAGGTACTTACGTTTACACTCGTTGGGATCGCGAACAGTGGCCCTAGCCCAGGGCCTGTCGAAATGGAATGGCTTGCATCGGTCGCAGTCTCGTCCAGCTGTATTGTGCTTGCAATCGCATACCAGCGATCCTCCGGGACCTGACGGTATGCACTTGGACGCGTGTCCATTGCACTTGCACCGGCCACCCACCGACAGGTCGGACACGGCATAATGGTACGTGCGGCCTGACGACGGCGACGCGGTGGTCACCGGAACGACGACAGTGGTTTTCTCGGGTTCGTGTCCCTGCAACTCTTGGTCCGGGTTCAACATGAGCAAATCAGCACCCGTCTTGTTCCCATTGAGTGGTTCGTCCGAATCTGACTTTGGATCTGCCCCGGCGGCAAAAAGGCTGGTGGCCGTGCTGGTAGTGGTGCTGGCGGTGCTGCTGGCGGTGGTCGCTGCAGCGCTGGCGGATGAGTCCGGAGGCGCGGACGGGAAGTGCAACCGGTTGAATATTATTTTCACGTCAGTGGCCGTCACCCAGTCCTGGAGTACTGGGCTGTTGTCGAAGTCGATGGCGCTTGGCCGGCCTTCCAACGTGCTGAACGCGACTCGGGATGCCGACGACCCGGCCCCGTTGAATCGGTGCGAATCCGTGCATAGAGCCTCTTGCTCGTTGGCCTTGGTGATTATGGCCCGGTTGGGCCGGCCGTACACCTTGCGACACTGTCCCGAGTAGAACTGGAACGGTTGCCACGTTTTTCCGTAGTCCATACTCTTGTATACTGCTATAGAATCCGGTTTGGCGGCCTTTGGACAGAACTGAAGGTTGATGTACGTGAGCTCGTACTTTTTTCCCAGCGACAGCGTCAGCGTCACGTTATCGGGCGGCGGTAGTGCCGATGCCGGATCCACCGGTTGCGCAGACAGTGTCTCGGACCTCCAGCACGTGGCGTTGTACGGGTTGTTCGGGTCGGTCAGGTAGGCGGCCGGATGACGGCGTTTGGGCTGCGTGTCGTCGCACGTGTGGCAGACACCCTGGGACGTGGGACCCAACTCGCAGTACCGCTCGGGGCCACCAACGCCACACGTGCTGGTCGACTCCACGTGACCGCCGTACGCAGCGTTGACAAAGTCAGGAACGCACCGACGCGCCCGGTCGCCGTCGTAGCACGGGTCGGCCGTGTCCGACTGATCGGCGTCGGCGGGCGCCCACGAAAATACCGCGAAAGTCACTACGACGACAACGCACACCGTGACGGCGTGGACGTTATTGCGGTGTACCATCGCGATCCGATTTTTTCTTTTCTCGTCAAAAAACGCTCGTCGCGTATATACAATTAATGTATCAAATATAACGAATGCTACGTGAATTCAGCGAGACGTCCGAAAAGCAAAGGCCATTTAACCGATGTATCGTTATTATTATTGTACTGTCGCGGTATTATAATATATTTTACGTATTTTTACTCGCAGTTGGCCGGACGCCAGGCGTACATTCCCCCCCGCGCACGGGGTGGCCGCGGTAGGTATAAGTAAGTATTATATGTATATATATATATGTGTGTATTATAATATATAGTTAATCATACGTATATATATATATACGTAATATTACGAACAAGCGGCTGCGGCGGTATAAATCGCGATACACACACTCGAAACACTGTTGTACGCACGCACATGCACTGCGGTATAGCGGGCGGCCGTTATGCTTGTTCTCGTTGCGTGCGCGGACCACGACGGTGATACACGGGACCGGAGACTGACTGACTGCCGCGATCTCGGGCGGCAGACACGGTGCCGCGCGTCTAGCGCGCACGGCCGGGGCGGAGCGGGTCTCGTGCGCTCCAATCGGGTGGAAAATGGTCCGCCGCGGACGGCCGGATAGTGGGGCTGCCGCCGGCCGGTCGCGCGGCCCGCGGGAGAGGTGAAATTGGCAATCGGGCAAATCTGCTATGCAGTTATACCTTCTTCTGCTTTTGATTCTGCCTCTGCCTATATGTGTTCATGCCACTTCTTTTTCTTCTTCTTCGTCTTCTTCTTCTTCTTCGCTTCTTTAAGACGTGTGTAACATCATCATGAGATGTATGTTTATGTAGTGTGCTCATGCTCAATGGTATATAGCTCCTTGGTTAAAAATCAACATAAGTAAGGTAATTGCGGTAGTATATAGATGGTAGTAATAGCCAATAAGTACTTAATAATAATATTACGATCGTAATAATGCGCTGTAGGTATATCATATCATAGATGCACTCTATATTTACTTCTGACTTCCCTCATCTCCACTCCCCGCGCTTCATTAATTATAATAAATTACATGGTACTTATTCTGAAATGGGATTACCTTACGTAACCATTAACCAAGGAGTAAGACGAGTAAAGTCCAACACCAACAAGTGTGTTACAAATATGATAATATTGTATCGTGTCATCATCTATCCCACTACTAGCCCTGACCTGGAAGAGTGACCCGAAGTTCAAAGAATGTCTGACTTTTATGCATGCATTGGTGCATTCATGAATAGTGTATATAATAATTTAAGTAAATATTTTGTGGTATTAATGCATGATATTATTATCGATTCAATATTTAAGACATTTATAGAATCTACTTTATACAGAATAATAGAAAAACTGGCAAATATATTATTATGACGGATGTACAACATTACAGCGGTTCACTCAGTCTAAATTAAAAAATCAAAGTTTTAGTATCAATCTATATAACTATTTTTTGATACGTTGTTACTTTATTAGAATATCTTGTATTATTCACTTTTATTAAAAATAACTTTAATGGTATTTTTACATATTTTTACAAGTGGTTTATGTTTTGTGTTTAACAAACAAATTTGTTTAATGAAAATTTGAAAGTTACGCATTGTTAAAATGTGAGTACATACACCGATTTTACATAATGTCATTATTCGATTGTCTTTAAAGTAATTTAAAATAGTTGTCAGAAGTATAATTTGTGCAGAAGTTTCTTATTTGTTGTCAAACAATAACAATGGTTTGAAACTGTGACCAAGTGGCAACAAATTATAATATGTAGATTATAGCTGTAAATATATAAATGTGATTTAAAACAACCGCTAAGCTTTTAATAATTTAATCCTTGAGTCTTTACTTTTGGTTGTTATATAGTTTTAATTGTTTTGGCAGAGATATCGTGTTTATTGTTTGGAATATTACAATATTTGTAATATTATACATTCATGATTTATATTTTATAGTTATTAATCTCTATTAATCTGATACCTATATGTATATGTGTCTATCGGGATAATTGATTTTATATTATTTATTAATACATTCGTCTTGCATGTTAAATTGAGTTCTAACATAAATATATTATATTATCATCAGATACTTCTGATAACTCAGAATAACAGGATATTTCGTTACATTTATTAAAAACAAAACTTATTTAATAAACAGATGTAAAATCTGGATCGAATAAAATTACTTCTCGTGTACTTGCGAATGGAATAAAAGTTAGATGTGCAAAATATTTTTACCAACTCTACCTTGAGACTCGTGTCGAAAACCACTTTTGGATTCGACTCGAAACTAACCTTACTTATAACGGTCACTGACTTGTAGTTTACTTACAAGTTTAAGTAGGTAATTTTATTGTTTTGGAAAATAAAATGTATACTTAATATACTTAATATGTATACTTAAATATGGTATGATTCAGTTCAAAAATTATTGCGTACGTTGGGGAACTGAATTTTCTGAAAGTATACGAAATACGGTGTTGCAGCAGCGGCAGGGCATTACCATAACAATCACTGGTAATTTTACCTGGTCCAAGCTTGGAACAACGACTTCACCGACGACTAATGTTCCGAAAACATTTATTTAAATAAGACGCTGTGCATGGTATGCAGACATGCAGTTCATAGAGACTCCTAATCGAGACATCCAATGATAGGTACAGACTAAACTATAGAACCTACTGATGACAGTGTTCGGAACGTTCACTAAAAAATGCATTAGTTCATGTTCACGATCAGTCCTTTAAAACAAACTAGTTCACGTTCGTGTTCGTTAAAAAAAAAGAATGCGTTCACTGGGTCGTTCATTTAAATTTTTTTATAGTATGAATTATAATAAGAAAATATTATTATTATTATTATTATATAATATAATATAATTAATCAATATATTTTAAACATATATTTGTTGAATGGTAAAGGGATTGTATGTCTTAAAAATCGTTCAAATTCATTAAAATATAAACGCTGTTCACGCTTACATTCAATTTGAAAGATACGACTCACATTCGAGTTTCACTCTCAAAATATGAACGTGAACGTGTGAACGTGCGTTCATGAACGAAGTTCTTTCCAAACACTGACTGATGACCATATAATATGGATAAGTCGTCTCCGATACAATAAAATAATAAATAGACAGTAATTATTATGATAATAAAGTGACACGCCAATCACCATCAATAGGTACATTTCAAATCGTAGTTTTTTAGTATACAATATGGTTTGTGAGATGTTAAGATGACAAACATAAATCCTATAATAAACAGTTGGGTTTGAAACAAATTTTAACAATAGAAACAAAAACGTATAATCTCCAATAAGTATATTTAGTACTAATAGGTATAAGTACCTATAAGTACCTATTAAAGTTCTTAAGTACCCATACCTACTCTCTAAAAGTATTTAAAATTTAAGTAAATATGTTATATGAATACCAGTTGGTAATAATTCACACCACATAAAAAATATGAAAAAGATTAAACTTGCATATATTATACTTCTGACCGCTACATATTTGTAATTTTTTGTACAAGTTACAAATTAATACATTTTAGGAAATTTATTACTTTAAGGGCACAATGTATGTGTGTAAAAAAAAGTGAAATAAATTAAAATAAATTATATTTTTAAAAGTTAAAAAACAAATTAATAATAATGACATAGACTCGTGGTCATAACATCAAATTCGATAAGTACCTACTAATTTTTAAGTTTAAACTATGATTTTAAGAATATAAAAAAAACAAATAAACTAATTAGGAACTATTAAAACTAGTGGTCACCGAATAATTAGATATAATTTTAAGTGGAATCTTCTAATGACACTTTTTCATTCTAGCAGACCACTGTTACTTCAATACTAATATCGTAATTTACTACCTATATCTATGTGTGCATAGCTTCCATGGTAGTATATTATAATAGTTACCTAATTTTTACTAATATTTAGAAAGTATCAAACGATTTAGATAAATTATGTTGGTGTATACTATTATACTACAAAGTGATTTTATAAAAAAAAAACACTTATTAGTGAAATACAATTTTTTTATTTAATGCATTTTCACTTCTTAACATTTTTATATATAAATATAATAAAACTATAGCGTATATCTAAATGTTTAAACGTTATATAAAAATTATTTTTAAATAGACGTAATTATAAGTAAGCTTTGTATATAAGCTAAGAACATCAGACATTATATTATGCACCTACGTACTTGTATTATAAGCAATGTATGAATAAACATATAGTATCCAAAACTATAGGTCTATAAGAAATATATGCATATGATATTGTACTCGTATCCATATAGGTACCTCCCCAAGTTGTGTCATTTACAGGATACAAGAGTAAGCAAAGGAAATATAACGAGATTAGGATTTAGGAACATGAGTAATACAACGGTCAGACTAATAATTAAAGGTGTAGTGCATCAATTATTGTTTATATTATATTATTTTATAACGTAAAACTTAATAGGTATAAGTTATAAAAATTACATACATATACAATTATTATTACATACAACAATCAACAAGTTCGTAAGACTAACCATGTGAGTATGTGACCTAATTGACATTACAAATAAATGAGTAAATGACAATCTTTTATTATACGACAAATAAAGAAAAATATTTATACAATTTATGAGTCGGTACTGTTATTTTGGTGACTTAATAGTTTAAAATGTAGTAAACTATGATGTAACATTAAAATAACTTTAAAAAATGTAACGCTCAATAGTTATCAAATATTTTGTAATACACAAACAAATTAATCATTAATTTTGTAAACCATCTATTGCTCTAAATAAATATAAAAATAAACACCTATTATATGTCAGAGTTATGTCACATATACATAATACATATTATATAAAGATTATAGAGTTTACCTATAGGTATAATATTATACGACGAAAACGCCGAATCGTTTACTGTTTAAAACAACTAAATGTGTGTTACTTAATAAAGTAACACATATTTTATTTTTATTTAACAAGATGTTTTTTTTTGTTTCCTGCGGAATTGATATTACTGTTGATTCAAACGTAATCGCCATAATTCTATGATAAACAGGTATTTAAAATCCATCCTAAACCTTAACATTATTAATAATTATTAAAAATTTCACTAATTTACAACTTCTTTCCACAAATATGAATGCGGCATGTTGACATATTGCCATTAAAAATGACAATATAAAAATTTCTGAAACTTAGTAACTATTGTTAATTATAATGACTAATAATTAGGGCTGTGAATTTAATGCACTAAAGAACCTTAAAAATGTATTAAAAATGTAAAAAAAACGCAATAAAATATGCACTTAAAATGCAAAAAATGCAATATAAAATGCCAGAAATTATAGTATAAAATTAATTTAAAATAGTCTTTAATTTAATTTTTTTATTTATATTAATATTAGGTACCTACAAGATATCATACATTAGTACATTACATCATGCATAAAAAAGTGTTTATTTAATAAAAAATAATAATGATGTTGATTGTATTTGAATTTTCTATATTTAACGCTATTCACCTTAAACATTTTTTTAAAACATTAGAAATAAATAACTTACAAATATCTTATGTAGTTATCTAGCAATTGCCTTATTTTATCAACGTATATACAGGCTGTGTACAAAAAACAAATTTTTTTTTCAAACACTTTTTCCGTCAATTGATGGAATTTGATTAAAAATACTAGAAAATAAACTAAAAAAGAAAAAGATGACCTAAAAATGCACAAATATCACCAATAAAATTAAAAATGTAAAAAATTGCAAAAAAAATACAAAATAAAAGTTGCATAAATAGATTCATAGTTACATAATTCAAATTATGTACTTACAAAGCTACGTTTCACGATCATAAAAATAAAATGCACTTCCCTACAAATTCACAGCCCTATTAATAGGTTTTAAGTGATGGTCAAAACTCAAAATAATGACAGAATACAATATGGTATACATTTTGTATAGTAAAAGTCATATGTTAAGGCTGTTGTAGCAGACAATTTGAAATATTGGCAGTTTACATTAAGTACTTACTAAAATGTATATCGTACATGTGTATATTAATAAAAAGTTAGTGGGAAAGAGCAAAAATCACTTGAAATCTTAAAATTGCCCCATAAACCACCTTATCTCCTGACTGAATAAAACCCATCCACAACTCCAAAAAGTCCCATCACTGGATGGATTCTTCGCTCAAGTCATCAGTTCCTTTTTATTAATCTATTACAACACTTACGCTTATTGTAAAAATAATATATTTACAGATTGTGTAATAAAACTAATTAAAAACAAAAAATAAATAAATAAACCACCTATAATCTGAGAGCCCTGCAATGCGCATGCCAAGTTCCAACAATGCCAATAAAGTACATACTACCTTTTGCATGAATGGCTTCATCCGGTCTTTCTGACCCTCATATCTCTGCTTCCTCCTAAGATGGAATTTAAAATTTTAAACATATATTAAGTTTAAGTAGTTCGGGACATTATAAAAAATGAGCCCTTAATATTAAGTGTTTCCAAAAGGGAAAATTATTCAAAGTTTGTGTTTATATTACTGATTCATTTGCTCTCTCACCCAATCACTGATCATCAACATTATAAGGTACTTCCCGTATAACTGCATAGGTAAAATGTTAAATTTGGCACAAAGGTATAGGTGTTATAGTGAAAGTTAAGGAGATAATCTAAAAATTAAAATGTTCTCAAATTGAATGGTACTTTAGGGAGAGTAGGGGTATGTAGAAGCGTATTTTTTTAACTATCCAAAACCTGCATACCTATTGAGCACCAAATACATTAATATTTCGATGTTAATAATGGTGTTGAATCAAAATATTTTATCTGTTTTAATGATAATAATAAGAATATTATAGTGTATCACTTTTTTGTACCTTTTTCTTACTAATTTTATTAAAAGTGCTCCTATAAATAGATTAACGAACACGAACTAGGTTAATGATTTTGATGTTGATTTATTCAGTGAAAATAATATTGTTTTTTTTTAATGTACCTTTAATATCTTAAAAGTATACTTATCCTATATAATATAATTTATATATAAAAGGGAAAAGTATTTTCGATTAAACACGAAATCTCGAAAACTTCTTAATCTATGGAGCTGAAATTTGATAGGTAGGTAATATATAGGTAGGAGATGTAAAATAATATAAAATTCAACAGTTGCAATGTGTTTGCTTAATTTTTCACTAAATGACAAAACCTATGAACTTGAAATTTGAAATTGTGGTTTTTCTAATGCTCTAGATGTGCTTGGTAATTACTCATTTCATTCCTGGCTCACGCTTTATTTGACGCTTCAGAAAATCATCAAGATTTTCGAATAACAGTAGTTGACTCAGTGATTACTGATTTAGTAAAAAATAAAGAATTTTAATACCTAGATGATCTTTTTTCTTAATGGGAGTAGTTGGCATATATTGCTTATATATATAAATTGCACTTACTATAGCTCATCTTTGTGTTCTACCAGCTTTTGATACACTGCTTTCATATTTCCACTGTTTGACTACTTAAATGACTAAATTTTACGTAAATCGATTTTCGTTTAGGGTGATCAGCTGTCTTGCAAAACACTCAAACCCGGTTTTTGATTTTACATTTTTTACATACAAAAAGGCACCGGATATGAGACGCCACAAAAATCACTCAATCCGTTGTATGAATATTTTATATTAAATATTAGAAAAAAAATAAATAGATAATTAATATATAAATCATATGAATTATAGAGTTTACATTTTTAACGGGCAACGAAGTGCACAAGATCGGCTAGAATAGTATATTAGTATAAACTATTATGTTATGTATGTTGCATATTTTTATAAACGCTTGTAAGTTGTAGGCCATACCTTATATTTGGCTGAAAATATTATGTCCATTGGGCTTCACTCGTTTAATTTAAACCCAACAAAAACACTTCGCCAAACACCATGTGAAAAACGGCTCCAAAAGGTGTGATATCATTTTATATCTAAGTCTTTGAAGTATATACACATATATCAATACATAATTTATTTTAAGATAGTTTTCTCGAAAGCTGAACTAAACTTGGTGACTTTAAAACTCTTGATTAGTAATAGGTACACTGCCTGTTTTATTGATGGTTGACTGAATTATTATGTACTCATTATGCTATATTGCTATAGCTTTTTTTTTAATTTTTTACTTAAATCACCAAGCTATGTTCAATTATTTATCAAACTATATTTAAACATGAATGGTATCTGTAATCTGTAGTTCTAAGACTTAGCTATAAAACAATATCACAACTTTTAGAGCAGTTCTTTTTACACCTAATTTGAAAGAGTTTTTTTTTTGAGATATCGCTCATTTTTGTTAATACTTTAATTTTTCGGGAACACATTTGTTTTACAAAGGTTTATTTGTTTATAAATGTATTGCCATTGGTTAGAAATTAAAATAGTAAATAGTAATAGTGAAATAAGTTATTTTTTGTATTTTGGTTGCCATAGATGACAGATAGTGCATTGTAATGCAGACCACGGTTAATTTTAACTAATAAAATATTAAAAAATACAATAATTTTCTAGTTAAATTGGCTATAACTCTGTTGATATTGTTCAAAATGATTTTAAAAATACAGCATATACATCTAAGGGAAAATTACAATAAGATAATTATATTTTCAAAATTCATTATTTAACTACAAACTTGGTATGCTTTCTCAAGAATTTCTTTTCGTGAATAGTGTTGCTTCCTGTATACCCGTCTTGTTTTCGTATGTTGTATTGCCTATGGATGAATTTTAAGGCGCTTTTTTCACACTGAAGGTTTTTGGATAAATAAATCAATTTTGTAAATTAGTGAAAATAGAATTTTTTACAGTGTAGTTCAGTGTATTTAGTATACCTATTTGGTACGATACTATAAATATGTTAATATGTAATTATTGAACTATACTCAGTACCTAATTTATATTATTCACATCTTAAATTATCAATTAATATATGAGTTGATTTTGGTCTTTTTGCGAAAGGTACCTAACAGTATTTTATATTAGTGGCCACTGACTAACTATTAGAAATTAATTTGTAAATGTGGTGATTGTGACGTGTCTATAGGTATAGGTATACCTATTGAAGTATTGTTTCTCTTTAAAAAAGTTATAGTTATTGTATAGGTAATAGGTATAATATTATATCAACACATTTTATATACTTTTTAAACAGTATACAACTATACAGTTATATACAACCGTAAAAAAATAGTAATTATAATATTTTTTAAAGAAAGAATTGACAAAGTTAAAGAATATTGAAGATTGCCCAGTAAATACCTGGTATTCTGGGGCCCAAAGATCTTAAATCCGGACTTGGTCTAGTTATTATTCCTTATTCATCATTTCTCATTAGTAATTGGGTAATCCAACCTCACATTCTCGGAACACAGTCATTAATCTTAAGGATAGAATTTCATTACACTTTCCAAAGCTAAATACCTACTTACCTTGTAAATAAGTGTCTATAACAATAATATTATTAAATAAACTGTCGCAATAAATGGCATCAGTACATATTTTGTATTTAATATTTGTTTAAATTTTGTATTTTATTATATTGCACAACTACTCAATATGCCAATAATTGCCTAAATACAATAGATGTATCTTCATCATACGTCCATTATCTCAGTTTTGTCTAAATAATATTAATATTATAATATTCAATTTTTTCAAAAACACCATGTGCTACTCTCTTGTGGATTAAATATAAACCAGAGCAATATACGCCATCATATATTTAGGAGACACTGAAAAATCAATGGGCTAATCATGAATATTATCTTGACCACGTTATCATTTATTATTATGAAAATTAAAAATTACTATTTTCATTAAACAATAAACGTTTTCTTTAATAAATATTTAATTTCTTTGTTTGAATCGATTTTAGTTTAGAATTTCATAGTTTGGACTTCAGTTTCGTAGTCTTCATATACGCACAAACCCAACATGTACTGTCTTCAATGGTTGATACCTGTGTTACTCATACCAAAACCACTGAATCCAGCGCTATTGCAGACGCATGTCATGTTCATGGTTCTATACTTGACTGGATTCTTTTTGGAACGGAAGCCGTGCACCATATGCAGCATAGTGTTTTTAGTAGCAGTGTTCCTGATCTGTTACAGTGGGTATGGCAATTGTATATTCTTCAGCAGCAACTGTGATTCTGTACAGTGTGATAACGGTTAAGGAGAAGACGTCAAGAGCCGAGCATATACCATACCCAAACGGATACACCACTAGTGTTTAGGAATATTTATTTAATTATTTTTTTTGTTTTTATTTTTTATTTTTATGAAATCAATTACTTAAGTTGACCAAAATTAAGTTTATGTAAAAAAAAAATGTACAATTCAAATCTCTTGCCACATTTTATTTATGTAGCTTGTAATAAGTGGATTATGGCACTTTTTGCTATTTGGTTTATTGAAATATAGACTTGTATATACAATTTTAAATATTTTTTAAATATGTTTTTATTTTAAAGTACTTAGCTTTCATGCTTAATCAACAGTTGATAAGCTCAATAAATTATTGATACTTGATCATCGTTTTTCAGACAATGAACTGAGAACAATGTAAATTGCTCAAAGAGCAGATTTATCATAAATATTTATTATTGAGATAACACATCTAGGAAGAAATTAGGTATGAAGGTACTTATTTATAAATATGATTTTTTATTTTTTATTTAGGTAAAACTGAATAAACGAAGGAATAGATTAGGAATAAACTACTAAACATCAAATATGTAATATAAAACTAGTGTATAAATAAATAAATAAATACCAAAATATATTATTTCTAATTTATATAATATATTTATTAAAATTAAATTATCAGTTTAATATTATAAAATGTTTATTGTGGTTAAATGACCTTAACAAGATTTAGACAGATCAGTATATTTAGGTCATAACTGCTACACAAGTGTGATAGTATGCATTGGACACACATGCATTATGCCACACAAGTTCATACTCATGTTTTTTTATTATTCTTACTGTTTAATTTAGTACCTTCGTTTAAGCACTATTTTATGTTAAAATAGTTTAACTAAATAAAAAAAAAATTAAAATATATATAAATTAATGTGATAATAATTTATAATTTACAAGCTCAATTTAGAAGAAAGAAGGTAGTATTATTGAGAACTCTTTCTAGTTCCTACATTATACCTAAACAATTTTAACAGAAAAATTGTACAGAATCATCTATTAAGTAAATATTAAGTATTGGCTGTAGATACCTACTCAATAGTTATATAATAATGAAGGTAAGAAATTAAGTAAGTCAATTCAAAATTGAAAAAAAAACAATTTGTGCTTCATATGTTTCAATGAAGCCCAGGTAATGAGGGTCGTAAAAAATGTCTTGGGAGGAAATTACTAATTAGAAATTAGAATTGATAAAAATATTTTTTTCTGCTGAAAAATCTGATGGTGAAATTATATTTTCTAATATATTATATAAAAATAGGTATGTATTTCTTGTGTAAGTTATGATGTTGCAAATGTTATAAATTATTTACCTGTACATATTTCATTATACCTACTCTAATGTTTATAAATTATTTATAGAGGTAATGTCCACATGAGTAATGCATTAACTGCCATAGTAATTTCAATTATTATATGTCAATATTAGTGTGGTGCGGAACACGTAAGTATATAGGCCGTAAGCATTCAAAATATGAAATAATTTATTACCTATTTAGTAATCCATTTTAAATCGATAGTAAAAAAAGTATTTCTAGTAGCCAGTAGGTATATGAACTGTGTGGTTTGTTCAAACTTTAAAATAGGTACCTAACAAAAAACAATCAACGCTACGGCAACGTCGGCAATTATCAAGTTTTAAACCAATTCTAATTATTTATATTTATAAGTACGTACCTACACATTTTTAAGAAATGTTTATAATTTGAACTTTTCGTGCTATAAGTTTTAGTCGTTAATTATGAAGTATCTTAATTTAGGGTTACTGGTTGGATTAACTTTCAGAATAGGTGATATTAGGATGACAATTTCAGCGAAAATGTTTTTAAAAAAAAATATTAGGTATTTATTGTATACCTCATAGCCCATAGGTATATCATTATTAATTATGAATCCAGCATTAACGTAAGTCATAACTATTATTATAAAACTATGGGTAGGTAGTTCGCAAATTATATTATATCGTTATTTGTATACCTACAAAATCTGTAAACCTAAATTTTGTATTTTCGACTTTCGGTAGGTAAGTGTTTTGACATAGGTACCTAGGTAATAAAAATATTCTCATAATTCTATTATTTTACCAGTAGGTAACCTGGATGTATTCGCTTGTTCAAAGCCAATATGTGTAATAATATTGTATCCGGAAAAAAATTATGTTCAGCACATTTCTTGTACAAAGTACCTATCTACTAAACATTTTTTTGTTAATACCTATGTACTCTTCGTTTTTCCTTGGAGAAGTCCCTAAAAAATAAACAGCGGTCACAAATATGAGTCTTTTTTTCCCCTTATAACGTATAGATATAATTGCAAATTTGCAAATGACTTTCAGGAGTCAGGACTTTAATAAAATACCGTAGAAACTAGAAATATGCTAATATGCTAATAGTCAATACCTAAAATTGTGTGTAAAGATATCTCTAGTAAATTGATTTTAATTATCTACCATGCATTCAGAACAATGAAAAAATATTTTTAAAAAATGAATAGATATGTAGGTAACTAATAATAAAATAGTTTTGTACAACCCATAATTTTAACTGAATAATCTTATAATAATAGTTATGATAATTATGGTAAATGTATAATCAATAATAATTTTTATACCTAATAAATAAAATGTTTAATGTTTGTACCTCAATGGACTATGGCATACTATTGAAGTAAAGCCGTAAAGGTATTGTCTACTGTTCTTGAGTAAGAAATAGGAATGCTCTAGATTCTAGAACAGCAAAACCTCACGAAAGACGAACATTATCATGTATTATGAATTATGACCTGTGATATACCTACGATTATGGAGCTACCTACGTAACCTTATCCATGTAGATTCCTCGTTAAAATTAGCTAGAAAGTGTTCCATTCTCCACCGTGATTTTTTATTCTATATTAATATCATACGTCTACTTTTTTATCTGACCACTCTCGCAGTATATAAATAATATATGCATTCAATGTAGATATATTGTAATTTGCAGCATCAGCCTATGTGATGATGTCTGACGGCCCCACTTAGAAATTTGTTCGGATATCACTGTCCTAAACTAACATGACCTTACATTGCCATGAACTTTTTAAATTTTTATAAAACGGACCACCCCCTGAATTATTCACTAGAACATTACTGGTAGATTGCAATCCGCTTAATTTATTAACTAAGTAGGTACCGCCTACCTAAGTATAATTTATTCGAAATGAAAAAGAGGAATTGGTTCTTCAACACACATTGTACAGCAAAGAATGGCTCCATCCGACCATCTCTTTAACTTTGGCTTCAACATTTAACAAAAAAATAAACTATTATTTACTTAGCGTTAGCCATTTTTCCGCTTACTCCTTCGTCACCGTTACCTTGTCGCAAATGCAAATCATTCAGCGGCTTGCCATCTTCTTTGGTTTTAAATTATAGATAATTTTTCAAACCTAGGTCACCTTTACCAGTATTCCTATAGACTTCTCTCAGAATAGTGGTGGAGGGAGGAATATCTTAATCTTCTTACAAATGCTAGTCTTGTGAAGTTAATTTTTCTGTAACTCAAATGTTTATCTATTTCATACATTAATATTAATACAATAATTGTATACAGGAGTTATCAATTCATATGCAAATGCCAAATACTAATTACTTATATTTAGAGGATTAAATGGTTAAATTTTAATAAATTTATATAATATTTTGTTGTTTTAATATATGCCGTTAAAATTGTCTTTCAATAACTTCGTTACAAACAAGTTATGAGCACATTAAAATCGTAATTTTTTTGCATTCGTAATTTGATTCAGTATTCAAATATAATAAAAGGTAGGTAGATAAGTGGGAACCGGGAGGCTTTATAAATAATAGGTGTTCATACTTTTAAATTTTAAATTTGATTGTAAATCAAATTACCGTATAATTAAATTTAACAGAGTAAAATGGATTGTTCTAAACGAAACATTTGAAAGTTTATGCTTTGCGTTAGTAATAGACAGAGACATAAGCACACCAGAGGGTACGAAACCGACGCGTCCTCTTCATTTTTCAAATTGTAAAAATATTATTCAAATTGATTGAAAATTGAAACTTATGGGCTATAATTATTAGTTAGAGTAAATTGACTTGATATTTGTGATGAAAATTGAGAATAATATACAGGATAATAGGATACCTAATTCATCAAGAAAGCCAGGCCCGGCGCGAGGGTTAGGCGACTCAGGCGGTCGCCTAGGGCGTCATTTTCAGGGGGGCGCCGAAATTGTTTTTTACAATTTTGCACACTTTTGTCAGTAATTTTTTTTATTAAATATAAAATACCTACCTAAAACTTTGTACTGAAATTTAGATAATTATTATTATGGTTATTCTGTTTAGGGTACTAACGTAAAATGTTTATCTTATAATATATTGTTCTATAAATATAAAAATTCCTGAATATTTGTTATCGTTTAATCGGGATCGCGTCGAGCCGTTGTGACTCGTGACAGTCGTGACTACGTCGCGTCGCCTTCGTCCGT
This sequence comes from Myzus persicae, assembly GCF_001856785.1. Taxonomy (NCBI): domain Eukaryota; kingdom Metazoa; phylum Arthropoda; class Insecta; order Hemiptera; family Aphididae; genus Myzus; species Myzus persicae. The sequence continues at coordinate 327,351 of NW_019101697.1, forward strand.
CACTTATCAGCTTATTCTGTGTGAACTATAGAGATAAATTTGATCAGATTTTGGTCAAAGCAAAATCAATAGCAGATGAACTAGGGGTGGATTCTGAAATTAAAGTAGTTCGGAAGCGTATAAAAAAAAAAACTGATTATGAGCGTTCAGATGATACTGATCATAAAACTGCAGTCGAAAAATTTAAACATGAATTTTTTTACACATTAATGAACGTTGTTACTATATCATTGACAGATCGTTTTGAAATTTTAAAGATCCATGTTGATTTATGGAATTTTTTGTACGATTTAAAAAATGCACCTGAAAATGAAAACAAATTATTGAAACATTGTATAGATCTACACAATCACCTTAAAGATGGATCTGACTCTGATATTGATGGTGTCGAATTATGCACAGAGATTGTGAACATCAAGCAATTGTTAATTTCTTGTGTTGACGTAAGTTCACCTCTTAATATTCCTCAATAAATTTTTGACTATGAACTCCAAGACATATTTCCAAATCTTTGGATTGCTTTAAGATTATTATTGACGTTACCAGTGACAGTAGCTAGTGGTAAGCGAAGTTTCTCAAAATTAAAACTCATAAAAACATACTTGCGATCTACTATGGCTAATGAACGTTAAGTCTTACTATCGGTTTTATCTATAGAAAACGAAATAGCTGCGGACATTGATTTTCCTACAATTATACGGAGTTTTGCCGAGAGAAAATCAAGAAAGATGTTGATCAATAACAAATTTAAATAAATGTTTTATTTATGTTATGTTTTATTGTACACTCTATTTCCATTTATTATTAATTACATTATATTTCGTCATAATATGTTATTTTTTTTTTAATTAAGACGATAACAAATATTGTACAAGTTAAGCATTATATATCATTTTTCCGTATTTCTGTCCACGAATAACATTTTTTCCAAATATTATAATATTATGGGTTGTATGAAAAAGGCGCCAGTTGGCATTTTGGCCTGGGGCGTCATTTAGCCTTGCGCCGGGTCTGAAGGAAGCTCACCCCTTTTTTTCCTCAATAATGCAGTTGTTTAAAATTCAATTTTTGGAATGTTCCACAGACATGTACATTGTACACTACACAATTTGATCACATAATATTACTACCTAGTCCATATTTACGGTGCCGCAGCAGTAACAAACAACTGTACGCGTGTCCACCGGACCTTTACCGGTATTACACTGTTACTTATTTATACCTAGAACCTCGATACTGCAGGATTTCTCGATATACTACAATGAATCTACCTAGATATATGACTATATAGTATATAGAAATATATTATATATAGCCATATAGGTATACATATATCTATAGGCAATAGGCTATAATATATTTATAGAGTGCAGTTATGTAATGATAAAAAAATGTTGGTTTATAATACATTTATATAATATACTATAAAGTGTACATATATAATATATATTATGTATTTATTGTATACCAACAAAGGTTAAACATTTTTAGAAAACCATTAATACTAATATCATCATTTTAGTACTGTTTTATGTTTATATATAATAATATGCACATATAAGGTACGATACACCTATTGTATTTGTGTGCCTACCTGTCATCGCATACATTGTGATAAGTGATTCACTAGTTCGTGCTGAATTCATTAGGTAGGTTGTAGCCGTTGTTGGGTACCAATTTCATGTTTTTATTTTAATAAAAAACTTTGTCCATTGAGTTTTTTTTTGTTATCGCCTAGTACGCAGTGCTGGATTAAGTGTTTCACAGGCCTTAAGCAAATAAATCAGACGGGCCTGATTGGCCATAAGAAGTAAAAAAGGTGTTTACTACAAATTAAAAAAAATTCATTTTGTATAAATGATAATTCTGTCAAACACATTTTTAAATTATAGTTGTATACTAAAATATATGTATATTTATTATAAAATTAGTCACTGTAATCGTTGCAACTATTCACTTGTAGTTGTCTCTCCTCTTCATCTATACAAAATTCTTTTTTTCTGGCTTTTTCATTTGAAAAAGTTCAAATGACATCATCTAGGTCTAGAGATTTTACAAATTCAATCTCAATGATCAAAATTCCAGGATTCTGCAGATTATTTTGTGATAGTGAAGATCGCAATAGTGTTTTTAATAATTTTAATCGGAAAAAAGATCTTTCACCAGTATAGTTGAATAGTTGATACACATGAGAGAAAGACTTAAACCTAATAAACTTTCAACATTTGGAAAACTCTCAGTCACATTTAAATCAACTATCATCTTATACATGTTAAGCAAAATATTCTTATTCTTATTTTAGTTCGTAGTAATTAATAATAGAGACGTTGATGAAAAACTTAAAAACTGTTTAAACTCATTCGTAAAATCGTCGGGGAAATCCTTTGGATACCTTTTTAACAAATTGTTCATTCCTTCTTGTATTTTTTTGATTTCCATGTCCATTGAAATTTTAGATAATAACTTAAAATTATTTCTCACACAAGTATAAGCGATAATTCTATGTTCTCGAGCACTATAAAGCTGATCAATTATTACATAAAAAGTGTTTATTTTAAATGACTTTGCATTTAGTTTATGGGAACTACTTTCATTTATTTAAATTTTTTCTCGGTGTCTAGTCAATTTGTAGTCTTCATTTTTAGCTCTTTTCATACCATTTGTTTCATAATCATCATATTAGCACCTTATATTCTGAAGGACAATTTTAAGATTTTCAATTAAATTAATTGCAGTATATAAATCAATTTCGCTAATTTTGAACACTTTTACTGCAATTATTAAAAGGTTCGTGGATATAATGCCACAATTCACACATAATGTTCGTTTCTAAATGGCCGAGAACTTTACTTAAGCTTCCTGCTTGGTGACGATTTGATTGTGGTTGAAATGGATCATTTTGAATTTTTTTTAACGTAAAAATTATTGAAATCCGGATTTAGTCTGACCATTTATGACGGCCAAATTTTGTTCTCAATAAACGGACTAATAATTTGGTAAAATATTGAGCCTATGCCAGGTCTAGTCTGACCATTGACTTGTGTGCAAATCTACAGATTTTAAATATTTTCAATACAAAAAAAAAATTACTGGCCGAATTTTTTCGAGCGCCTTAAGCAGTGCTTAATTTGCTTGTAGGTTAATCCGGCACTGATAGTACCTACCTATGTGGTAATGTAGTTACTAGTTAAGTAGGTACATTATGTGTCTACTGTCTATAGGTAAACTCAAAATATCGTAAAATGTCATATTATCAGATACCGAGAGTCCGAGACCAGGGGCTTAGTTAAAAATTTTATCAGGGGATACAGTATACCCCAATTTAAAATTTCGTTAAACATTAAGGAGATTCGATGGTTTGATACCGTGATTTTCTATTAATATCTAATACATGCGTGATATAGGATTTTAGACGTGTTCTTTGCCAAATGTACAGATTGATCTAATGAAGCGATAAAAATTCTAAAAATAGATTTGAATTTGTAGTCAAGGCCACTTGAAAACGACTTCCCCACATTTTTATACTATCCCCAAGACCCAAAATTCCTAAAAAAAGTTAGGTATATTAAAAAAGGACAATTAAAAAATTTTCATATTTCATTATTTGGAGAACTAAAAATCAAAAAATCAAAAATGTGGGAAAGTCGATCTCAAGTATACAAGTAGAATTTTTAGATACCTACATACCTATATGTATATAGTATAGTGCTGTAGTGGACAGTAGTGCACCTATCGTATTATCGTGATATAGCCATCTGGTTTATACAATCTGTAAATATAGACTAAAAAATAGAAAAAAATTAATAACAATAGAAAAACAGTCTATTATAAATTATATCAATAAAAGTTTAAGGGAAGGGGGGTAATTAAATTAATTGTAACAATATTGGTGTTGTTGATATTATTATTGAGTGCACACAATAATAGGTTCTTAGGAATACAAAATGTCAAATTGTATAATACATTAATATATAGGTACTGCAATAGTGCGATATATATAAATGTAATATAATATTATGTAGATTATTTTCCTATATTATTGACTTTGTGTATTCTGTGTTACTTTTATTGTTTTTTTTTCACGATGGGCTTGTAAACACACATATTAGTAGGTACGAAAACAATAAACAATAATAGTATCCATACCTACCTACCTTGTTTTAACATGGTTTCGCCTTTCAGTATAATAGGTACCTACTACCTACTGTGTACAATCGACGATAAAATACATATTTGTTTTATACTTTAACACTACAAATTGCAATATCAATACCTAATGTTATGAACTTATAAATCATAACATTAAACCATAATCATTATAAAAAATTTAATTAAAATAATGAATAATAGCTTTTATTTTTTAACTATTAACGTTCCTTATTCCTTATAAATTATAATATATAATGTAATGTATATAATATATAATGTAATGTATATAATATATATTATAATGTATAATATACTATAACATAGGTATTATGGAGTTATAAATATTTTTAGATTCTGATGAATGTGTATAGTGAATAGTGGGTTTTTTTATTTTTTGTTTCTGTGTACATGATAAGTATTCGAAATAATATTTTAATTTTCAACTTCTGTAACTTTTCTGGTGGGAAAGTAAATCTCATTGATGCATTCGAAAGGTCAGAATTAAAAGTTCCCAGTAATTTTCAAATGTGTTGTGGGAAAAAAATTAATGAAAAAAGGAAATTATAACCCAAAATCAGTTTTTAATCTGACAAAATTGATTTTGGTTGTTGATGTAACTCTAAAAAATATAACCACGTAGATACATTACATTTTCACTGAATGTTTATAGTTGTTAACATTTTGTGTACATAATAATTAATAACATTTTAAAAACATTCCGACTCTTTTTGAGCTATTTTTAGATCTTAAACATTTTAAAAATTGTTTATTTTTTTCTATTAATATCAATAAAAATGTTTTTTTTTAATATCTAAAATTTGAAAATTTAATAGAAAGGTTCTTCATAAGTTTTTTTAATAGCAGTTCGAAAATATTAAGTAAACATATAGGCGTGACTTTTTTCATAAGCTTTTTAAGTTGAAATGTTGACAAAATTAATCAAAGATAATTTGCAAATCATCTACCGAAAGTCTAATTTTTGATGATGGTTGAAAAGTTGGAAAGCGAGGCTTTCATCCAGCTGATGGTCAACTGTAAAATTGAAATCTCAAAAAGTGCCGCGCTTATCCCCTTAAATCTATACCACGCCACCACGGTCCTTATAAAACATACATTTTTAGTTACATCTTATATTCACAACATATGAAACCTATGTAGGTACCTGCATGAGTGCATGACGTGTAAACATTTTTCTTTCCGCGACTGAAATAGTTCACTTCCCGTCCTTGTCAAACAATATACTATTAGTGCCACAATTTATTGTAGTTACATTTTGGTGAAATGTTTAATTTTAGTTAAGGATTGAATATTTAAGACAAGGTTTCTCATAAGTATTTCATACTGAAATCAAAATAATTATGTTAACACATGTTAACCTATACCGTTTTACTAATATTAAAATAAATTACTTTAATACCGTTAAAATAAAAATATAAAATATACTTAGTAGGTAATATAAGTCGGTTGACCACGTCTTCACTAAGAATCGTTTTACGTTTACAATGATTTTATATCATTGAATTCAAATTCAATACACCCATTAGGGTGACCCATACAACTAATTTACAGCAGAGCTGCAGACTGCCAGATCGGTACTTCCTTGCCCACCTTTTTTTATGTTAAATCTAGATAAAGTTGCCATAGAGACTATTACATCAATATTTATTTTGGAATATAATATCATGCAGTTTAATATTCCTATTTACACATTCTCATTAAAATTTCTTTTTCCAAAATAGTGTAAGATAAGGTAGGTACTACTGATATATACCTTATTACCTACCTACTGAACTTGAAATTCAAGTTTTAGTGTTTTACCTATAGTTAATTTTTTGTAAATCGATAATTAGGTATAGGTACTTCTGTACCTATGGTTATGCATTTAGTCAATAACGTGAATATCTGGCTTATAACTTTAGTTGATAATTAATTATAAATGACCTATGTACCTATCTATCTGGTCTTTAATTTAAATTTTGTGATTACAAGTGAGTAACGTTATTTTCCGTATAATGTCATTCATCATAACATAAAATACATAAACAAAATATTTAAATGCTTAATATAGGTATCTACTTTTTCAGTACTCACTATAGGTACCTAACTATAACCATTTTTATTACCACACTTTAACTGTGAGACAATTGTCTACACCACCACTGCTATAGACTATGGCCTTTGGGTTGCATGTTATAACACTAACAATTAATAAGTAAATAAGTTATAACTTATAATAAAATAATATACTTATACATGTTAATTCTAAAGTGCATTCACGGTACACCTATTGGCTATTATGCACCTGCGTGTCTGTTATACCTAATACTTAATAGGCACCAATATTAACCTATAAACACAAACAAAAGTATCTGCCTATACTATACTTCTTTCAAATGTCTTTACATGTATAGTAACCGTATATAGGTATGCATTATACATATTAAAAACGAGGAAATGAATCGATCGCGAAAGGTTTTTAATTTCGACGTACCTATACAGTCACGCAAGTCGAGAATTCGAAAGTACCTACTTGCTCTATATAAGGCTATAATATCTTAGTTCGTGATTATTTACATTTTACATTTTTACCTACACTTGGGCATAAACGTTAACGAGATGAGATTATATTATTATTGAAATATTATTGTCGAAGGCATCTCACCGCGCCGGCCGCTGTAAAATTGTAGACCTATATTATTACGTTGTTAAATTGTATGTAGGTAATATTATTACTATTTTAATAATGATACATTTAATTTTGTAATCTGAATTCTGAATCATTTCAGACACTCAGGCGTAATCGCGTATGTTGTAGCTCAGTGACTCAGACCGATTGAATGGTGGCTCGGAGTGCGGACTTTGGGAACCATTGACGGTGGTGTACTGGTGTGATAGGGAAGCTGGTGTGCGTGTGCTTTTTAGTTAAGTTGGTTGGGCGGGGGTCCCTCGATTCGGCGGCGTGTTATCGACTGATAGGGGCGTGTCTTGTTATAATCACTAATCACTACACAATCTCGTTCAAAACACCGTCGACAATCCCGACGAGCTGCTGTAAGCCGCTGGTCAAGTGCTCCCGACGAGCTCCGCGATTCCTCGCCTGACGATATTATAATTTGTTGTTTATATTTCACGATAATGATTTTCATTTGGCCGGACGTCCGTTTTCCCTCAGTCGCATGAATCGTGTGTCAATTACAAATGCAACAATAATATTTTTATTATGTGACCAGCGCCATCATAATACTATGATACCGCCCGGGTGCGACCAATTCTGCACCACCACCGAATTCTCGTCCATCCGGTGACGAAAGTATTGGACCTTTTTGAAGGTTTGTTTCCGGAAACTTTTTTGCCGTGTTAGCTCGCGCGCGCTGTGCAGTCGCCACTTGTTGTGCCAGTGCGCCGCAAGGATAACTAGTAACTACTTACTGCTATTGTCACTACTACTATAATAATATTGTAACACTCCCATTACTATTTACGAACTATATAGTTCTCCTAGCTTAAAGGGTTCCTAGAAATCTAGTTTGTCTTGTTTCGATGATGATTTTCCAAATCTTTACAATCAGGTTTAATGATGTAATATAATGTCCTTATATACCCACAGTACAACTAGTTTCAGTCTTACTTGATTCCTACAGTCTTCTAAAATTCTGTTTTTGTACAAATCATATCAGCTACTATAAATATATATTAGTTACTTTCCTATTTATTATAATATTATCAGCATAACAAGTGTCACAAAATACTGCCAGATTATCATATAAAAAAATTTTTCAGACCAACACATTTTGTCAATTCACGAGACGTTACACTGTAGTATTTCATCAGAAAAATAACACATCACTACATTTTAACTACCTTTAAAACAAAATACTTCAATTGTTTGTCAAATACAATGTATACCAATTCAACAGTTTGGCAAGTTAATATCTACAGGTTTAGTCATACTCTATTGAATCTAAATGCTTGTACTTTTATGTAACTTAAAAAAGTCATCAGTATCTATATCTAATATTATTTAAATATTTTTACTTAAAACTAGTTTTATTTGCACATTCACAAAAAATGCAAGTGACCATTAAAATAATAAATATAAAAATAATTACATTTGTTTAAAACAAAATTAGTCAACTAACTTACCTACTTGATTAAATTATACTGGGAAATGGAATTAAATTTGTAATATTTATTATTTACTAAAGAAAATGAAAAAAACTAATGAACCTAAGAAAAGCAAGGTCAACAAATTTACCATAAGTTTTCCATGGGTATTGACAAAAATAAAGTGTTATCATTTTAGGATCAATCAAACTATAATTTAAATTCAGTTATTGAAAAAAAATTTAATTTATAATTGGAATTAACTTAAGTATGCAATTTAATTTATTTGATAGAGTGCACTTATCAAATCATGAATTAATTTTACTACTTAGATAAAACTAATATGATATTGTCCTATTAGTGACTAATACAGTAGTTGACAGATTAACGATTAAGTATGTACACTGATTTCATTCCAGTATTTTATGTGATGTTAGTAGTTAGTAAATCTAATAATTCGGTAAAGAATCTTCATGATAAATAAATATTGTACACTTAATTTTATTTGCATGTGAAATTGTATTAGGAAATCGTTAATTAGTAATTATACGAGTATATATTCAGATATATACTGGCTACTTTATAATTGTATGGTAGGTACTTAAATTTTTTTTAATAATGAAATTTTATTTCATGAAGGTTAAACATAAGTTACGGCTTACACTAATAATCCTTCAAGTTAATATGTATTATTTTTATTTTTGGAATCTCTTTTGATAGAAATAGAGACGTAGATATATATATTTTTTTACCAGATTATCAATGATTAATGATTTAAATGATCGATAATATTCCTAAACATACTTATTTATACTTATAATTTAAAACTATTTTGGTTTTAGATGTGAAGTACCTATATTGGCTAAATAACTTCAAAATGGATAAAGAAACAACACTTATGTATCAACCAGCCAATCGGATGGAGGACTCTTCGTGGAACTTGACCGATGTTCATCTAGATGACATTAAAATGGATAGTAATTTTGCCTGGATGCTGTTCTCACTAATATCTGGAATGGTGTGGGTAATTTATATTACTTACTACAATTCTAGAGTGACGGCATATATTGTCACCAGACTGTTGACTAGGTTCTATGCTACAAAAGGATATCTTAGTATAGGTAAATGTATTTATTTTAAAATTTAATTTAAATTTATTATTTGCTCAAATTTAACATTTTTAAATGAGTTTAAAGAATATGTATTATTTTTATTAATTAAAAACAAAATATTTTTCAGGTTCTTTTACGGTTTGTGCTCTTTCTGGTAAGATTATGTTCAGAGATATAATTTACATCACTGAAGATTATACCATAAGAGTACAGGATGGCTGGTTGATATTCCGTTGGTGGCGTTCTTATGTTCCTAAAGATGTATCAGAAGGTTGGTGAATCTTTTAATAACTATTTAGCATTAGTCTATTAATTTATATCAAAGTACTTATTTATTATTTTTAATTTATGATTTAGCTATGTTATTATGTGTATAAATATATTTTTTTTTAGATTTGTCACATTCTGATACTAGGCTGTCCGTTATGTTAAATGGGTTTGAACTACATGTATATAACCGTTGTAAAATGTATAGTAATTTAGAAAAAGTATTCAATTTAGATCCGTCAATTATTCCTTGGGACGAATTAAGTGTCAGTAAGTACAAAATAAAGAAATTATTTATTATTAGTTAATTTTGCTTGAATAAATGATACTTATAATAGTTATAATTTTTAGAAGAAGAGGAAGCAAAAAATAATAAAGATAAGAAACAAGAAGCAGTGCTTGGAAAAAGCTGGAGAGATCTTATACCTGTGATAAAAATGGAAGTGTCTTCTGTAAGTTTTATTATTTATTTTATTTTATTACTATTTGTGTGTGGTCTTATTGTGAATGTTATCATAATTTAAAATCTAGGGCCGAGTGGTATTTGGTAATCGACTTATACCAACCACTTTACTAGTCAATGTCGAAGAAGCCCATTTTGTGTATTCGACTAAACCAGCTGCTTCAAAATTGGACCATTTTATGCACTTTGTTAAATGCAAAGCAGAAAATTTTAAAGTAAAAATTTGTTATATTACACAAATTATTTATATAAAATTACATTTATTAATATTATAGGTGATATTAGCACCAAGTCCCAAATATACTGGCATGGCAGATGATCCTCCTCGATACATGGGTGCTGGTTTTGTTGTGTTTTCATCAAATAATATAGAACTTTACTACTACATGGACGAACCAGGTAAACTTTAACAAATATGTCTGAGATTATCAGTAATTAGCTACAAAATAAATTTTTTTAGGGGTTGTACCTGAAGAACCTGAAATGTTGCAATTAGCAAATGGGGATATAGTTGAATCGGCTCCACCCATTTGGGGAATTGACATAAAGGTATTTAAAATTGATAACTTAAAACTTTACATTTTAAAGGATGATTTAATCAAATGTACTCAAGAAATAAGAATATAAGATATTGTAGTAAAGTTAACGGAAGTGAAAAAACTGTTATTAATACCTTATGATGAATAGTTAGAGAATTTGAGTATATGAATTATGAATTCATAAACTTTATTTTGTTGTCTGTTCATGGTTTTTTAAGCAGTTTATTGAATATTATTTAACTTAATTGTTTTGTATACAACATATTATACCATTATTAATTTTTATCAATTAATAATAATTATTTTTATAGTGTGGAAAAGGAACAGACTTCAGTTATGGTCCTTGGGCAGACCGACAAAGGGAACATTTATTCAAGTTATTCTTTCCACAAGATTTTCAACCACTTAAGGTTAATATAATTTCTATAATTTTCCTTATCTTTCAAAAATAAATATTACAACATTTATTTTGATATATTTATGTTATAGGTTAGTGATCCACCATTACCTGGGGAAAAACGTCAAGTTCAAGCATTTGATATTCGCCTGAATACACTCTATGAATCTACTATTGACATTTTGTTTTCAAAAAATAAAGTAAGTCTTATATCCTAATTATTTTAATAATTTAGTCATTTATTTGGTGCTAATTGGTCAGACGTTATTATTTTTGTATTCTATAGGAGAACAAACGACTTTCATAAAATTAATAATACTAACATAATAGATATTAACCACCAGTCATATTTGACTGAATTATACCTTATAATAATATTTTTTAATATTTAGAAGACCATAATTTTATATAATTAACTTAATCAAATATAAGTCGTAGAAGACAATTATAGTTACAAAGTGTGTTATAAATTTCATTTTCTGTAAAATGCAATTTGAAACTTATTTTTATTAGGCTTTCGGTTTACAAACTCAGTATAATAACTTTAAAAATGTCCAGTAAATTTGAATAATGTAATAAGTTTAGATTTTAAGTTCAAATAGGAACTTGTTAACTTTGACTAAACCCAACATTTTTCGTAGTTTAGTTTTATGCATATTCATATAGAAATTTGAGGATCTTTACTGAAAATATATATATTAAAATCAATACCATACTGTGTTTTTAGGAAACTAATGCAATTCATATTAATGTTGGACCGGGTTCATACATGGAAATTACTTTACCATGGCTAGTAGCACATGATGGTTATACTACTAAAATTACCGGGCAGCTACTTCATTTAGAAGCAACTACAAGTTTGCAAGTAAAACATAATTTTTTTTAAAATATACAATTTATATTGCTAATATATTGGTATCATGTTTAAAGTTTCGCAGTTTATTAGAGTGTGAAACATTAGAATTTACCGCTCATTGCCACTATCCAATTCAGTGGAATGATCATCAAGAATGGTTGTTTAATTTAACTGGTTGTAAAGCAACAGGGTGGTTTACCTATGCTCACAAAGGTTTTTTTCAAGGTAAATTTTAAATAAATAAGTATTTTAGCCTATTCAATTTATAGCTTACTGATTTTCTTTTTATAAATAGAAATGATAAATGATTGGGCCAGTAAAAGTAGGCCAGATATTTTACATTTTGTGCCATATACATGGAAGTTTTCAGTTCTTATGAAAGAATTTGAATTAATAACTATTAGTAATGAATACAATTGGATCGATTGTTCGTCTCAAAATCAAGAGAATGGTATTTATAATTTATTTTCTTTAATAGTATTTATTATTTAATTATAAAATATCAGCTAATTACAATATTATTGAAATGTTTCTAATTTTATGTACTATTTCATGGTATTATAAAGCTCTTATTGCTGCCAGTGGTGATTTATTTGATTTTTCATTTGATCTCCCATTTACGGAGTTTTTGCCTGACACATTACCACTTCGATTTTGGATTCAAGGTGAAAGTATAGATTTATCTATGTATTTGCCAGAAGTATATACTAGCCGAAGTGTTTTATTATCATTAAATCAAAATGCTAAATTACTTGGACGTGATGGAAAAGTATATAGATCAAAATTGGATGATAATGGACGTAAATGGCGAAATATTTGTCAAAAAGGGTATAGGAAATTATTTTAATATATTCAAAATATGGTATTGTAATAATTTGAAATTTTTAATTTAGTCTTGGATGGGTAGACTGTTGGACCATGCCGATTGTTGCTTTATCAATTAATTTTATTTATCATCCAATGCCAATGTATGGACCACCACCTCAAGCTGACATAACTACACCCGAAAAAGAAGAAAAATTGCTTTCACCAATGAGAATGCAGCATCATAAGACACAAAATGTTCCTATTCATTGGACTCGAGTTAGAAGAAATTAGAATTATTTTTCTACCTAACTAAATAAATAAATTTGTTTTTTATTATATTAGGATGAAGGACAAAAATTTGACCCAACTACTTTACCAGCTGACAAAGTTAGTTTAGAGTTGGAAATTGGTTCATCAATTATGTTTTTGTACGGATCTTGGCTCAGGCATTTTTTTCATTTAAAGGTTAATTATTTTTTATTTATCAATAATTATTGTGTTCTAACCTTAATACTTTACTTCATATTGTGGTTTAGGAAAGCATTTTTGGTGAAGATCAAATTTTTACTGATATGAATGATAAATTAAACCCAAAAAGTGCAAATACTGATAAAGTTACAGATCAAGACAGTAGTTCTTTATCAGATATAAAAATTCAAGTAGATCCACGAGAATACAGACCATTGGAAGTAGTTATTTCTATTACTATGCATGATTTACAAGCCCATCTCATTAAGGTAAGTTCAATAAAATGTTTTTACTATAAAATGTAACATCATTTATCTTTTCAGAATTGCAATGATAATGATCCCCCTTGTCCAGTTATAATAATTGAACGTTTTGGACTGGAAATGAAGAAATCTTATAGGGACACTCAGTTACAGTTATTGTTATCACCTAGTTTACTTATATCCAGTGATAAATTAGGAAATCGACCAGTAAAAGATCATCATTTGAATCAAGGACATTTAATGCTTTCTGCTCTACAGGTATGTAATTATAGATTAATAACTTATAAATACTTTATTATATATACTATTTGTATTAATAATTAATATTATATATGTAATTATGTAGATTCGAGGTCATGCTATGTTTAGTGATGCTGAAAGAAATCTCAACCAAGACACGTTAGAATATGCTTGGTTATTAGAAATTCAGCTGGGAAAACTTAGTGGTAAAGCTACTGCACCTCAAGTAAGATGTTATATTTATTAATTTTTCAGTTTCAAAAAATTAATTATTTTAATACTTAATAAAGTTTTTTCCAATAAATAATCTATTAATAAACTAAATTTTCTTGTAAATAGTGCTTTTACAGAATTTTTATTTGTATCTTAACTTTGGGTGTGTTAATCTTTATACATATAATATATAATATTAATAACAAAATTATATTTTTCAGTTGTTTCATGTTGTGACAGGCTTGGAGACTATGTTCTTACTAATGTTTGATTCAGAAAATCAGCTCAAACCAGCTCATTTACCATTAGAATGTCATCATGGTTCATCTCCTTCAACATGTCCTCATAATGATCCACAGGCCCGTTATAGATGTCCCACAGCTGATGAAATAAAATACCGAATGACTCGTGTAGCTATTGATGCTATAGATATCTATCTAGTAGAGTCTGGTACAGCTATTAATTTATGGGTAATATATTTAAAAATATTTATATGTATTTAAGTTTTTTTTATTATAATTGCTATATTAAGTTTAAAAAAATAACGCTTTATTAAAATATAATTTATATTTTACTTTTTTTTTTGATATATTAAACATATTGTGTTTAAATGAAAAAAAATTAATAAATCAATGATTCTTTATAATTTTATATTTATAAGACAATATTTTTTAGGCTTCCCCATTACGACTATCACATTGTAACTTACATAGTAATCATCTCAAGTCTGGTATTACATTAGTTATTCCAGCTGTGAAACTCAAACAATTTATTTGTGCTGGTCCACAAAACACACTTGGACTTAATAGTAACACTAGCACTTCGGGAAGTAACAGATCTCAGCATCGGTATGTATCCATTTGATTTTTTTGTATTCAAAAAATTTGCTTTTTTTTAAAACATTGATTTATTGAATGATTTATATTTTTTAGAAATATTAGTGGTACCTCAAATGAAAATCAGGAAATGTGGCTAGAGATTGGTTCTGCATCATTGGGTCCTTTTATACTTGAGTTGGCCTCTTCTTTATCTGACTCTGATAAAAATTTACACCTTGTTCAACATAAGTATGCTTCTATTTAAATCATATTATATTGTAATTAATTTTATATTTTTAACCATATTTTATAGATATCTTAAACTGCACGATGATCGTTACAAAAGATTATGGTTTTTGTGGCCAAGTGACAGTAGGTCTCTTGTGACGGGAAAATGTGGTTGTGTTGGCGGATGTGCCTTTTTTGGACGTAATCGAAATGGTCAACGTTTCTTTAAACCGTCTAGAAATGATATTCAAGATGGCATCAATATTGCAGCTTTAAGGTTTTTATTGTTTAGCTTAAACAATGTATACAGCCTTAAGTTATAGTTTATTGTTTATTTTTCTAAATTATTATGTCATAGAGTGAATGAAAGTGGAAAAGATCCAGGATTCGGCCAAAGTATTTTACATGATTGTCAATTAATATTTCATACACCACCGTACAATATTGGTAGTGGTGTTGTTATACATGATCATCCAGTACCACAATGGCCAAATATTCGTCTTTTAAATAAGGTAAAAATACGTTAAGTTTGTTTAATATATGGTTAAATGCGTATGGTTTATGTATTACTTATTACTAATATATTTACTAATTAAGTTCTGGTGTTAGGATTATTTTGTTAAGATTTCATCTTATCAAAACTTAAATTTATTATTATAATAACATATTAGTGTATATTACTTTATGTATATAAATTAAAATATAATTGAGGTTTTAAATTAAATTGATCTAATAAAAACAATTTGCCAATCAATGCATTCGTAAGTATGTGATAACAAATAACATCAATTACATTTCTATACTTTATTCCAAAAAAATATATTTCATATATCACTTGCTAATGTGGCTAAGGGGGGGGGGGAGGGTATCATATTGTGTGTTCGCCACTGTAACTCACATTATCTTAAAGATTTCCAAATAATAATGGTATTATCTGTAATGATTAGTAATTTGGATTATTGAGATAATTATATTTTTATGTTATTTAAAGTGAAGAAGTATTTGCAAATATACCTGTTAATATTACCTGTTCAACACAATATGTATTACTCTAGATTTTAAATCACTTACTTATTTTAGAAAAGGGATAGAGATAATTTTGGAGTATTTATGAAATGCGTTCTAGTCACAACTAAATATCTATTTTATTTTGGTTTTTGCCTAAAATCCGTTTTGTGCTTAATAAAACAATTTTGTTGATGCTTGAATTAACACTATATACTATATGGTAAGGAAATGTTCAACTATTATTATCAACAGATTATCAAACATTAATTTACAATGAGTTCAGATGCTATAAATTAAAATATGTATCTTTTACATTGGTAAATACTATACAAAAGATAATACGGAGTAATAAAATGTATGTTATAACATGCATATTGTGTAATGTGTTTACAACTTGTTACAATTTCTTATTTCTTTAATTTAATTTTTTTAGATAGTTACTTATCACTAAAAATTGGTTTGAAAATTAGTTTTGAGTATGATACTATTATCACTATGAATTAATAGTATAGTTCATATTACTTTATGTAATATAAAAGAGATCTTAATTTTTTTTTCTTTAATTTTAAGTTAAATCGTATAATGTTATAGTCAAAATAATAAAAATGGTTTGGTAAAATTTTGATGGAAAAAAATGTACTATTCAATGAGATATTGATGGTTTAAAATTGCCAAACGAAGTTGTGGGATTGATATGCCCATCTATGTTTTACGAATAAAAGTAGCTTGACTTATTCAATAATTTAAATAACTTAAGATAGTATCTTCTAATTTATTTATTTTTATTTCATTTGAGTTCATTTGTTCTAGACAATATTCTGATCTAAAAATTAATATATTTTCTAGTTATTTTTATGTAATTTAAATTTAAATATGTAATTTGAGTGATAGTTGTATCGTACATTTATAAGTTGTAACAATATAATCACGTTTGTAATATAAATTTACACAAATTAAACAAAACAAATATCAAAGTTTAATTACTTATTATTTATTAGTTACCTATTACTTATTATAAATATATACACAGTTACTCAATTGATACTTGATATTTTAAAATTTACAGACCAGAAGAAATAAATAAAAAATGTTTATTATATACTTTTTGTTATTAATTAAATGCTTGCTTTTTTTTACAAATCCAGCTATTTGGGACTTAAAATGTCCCATTATTTCTGCTTTTAATCAACTGCTATTTAAATGTTATATGTTAACTAAAGAATAATAATTTAAAAAGAACCAATAACCATATTTTTTAAGAATATCAAATTCATGCTTTTTATTTAAAATGTATGATCGGTTCCTGATAGGTATACCAAGATCAGTCTGAGGGAAGCAAGAACAGTTCTAATATCCCAACAAATGTACCATACACAATAGACAGTGAAGACATACCTTCTCCTTTACCGACTCACCCATTATCTAGACGTTTCTCATATTCATCTGCTGCCAGCAGGTTTGTTTGGAACTTATTTTCATCAATATCAGTTGCCAAATATCGCTTATTGCACATTTTCTAGACTAAATGGAGTACAAACAATAAGTCGTGAAGTGCCGTATTCACGCCTAATTGATGCCAGTCCAACCCCTGTACTTAAAATGGATTCACGACCACAATCACCTCACAAGTTTAACACTACTAGGTCCATACTGAGTGTGCCCGAAAACACATTAGCTGTAGACAATGGTGCCTGCCCAAAGTATAGTGTTTCAGATTCTAGACTTGCTGTTGATTATTTTAACACAACAGCCCTACAATATAATGCACTTGTCACAAGTGCTCAGAATAATTCAGTACGTATTTTCATTCGTCCCAAATGGCTGGCGAGAGTGACTGGTATTTGGTATTTTTAAAATACCAAATTGGGTTTTATTTTTCTATTTTGTGTTTAGATTAGTGCAGCCAATGCTGATTCCATACATTCCTTACACCAGACTAGTTCAAAACACCCGTTTTCAAGAACTATATCTATAACTAGTGATAATCCATCTGAAGTCTTTTTTTCGGCTGAAGAGGATCTTACTCTAACTAGTAATCTCAAGAGTAATGATCGAATTACATTGGGCTCAGCCAGGTGTTCTTCATTGAAGAGCTCTTTGAACAGCAGCGGAATTGGTCAAAATGAATCTTTTATTAAGTAAGCATTTTAATGCTACAAAGTTTAAATGTCCATATTTTATGTATGATTTGTTTAAGGAATCATTTTGGAAGTGAGACAACCATCATACCAAGTAGTCCAGCACTATTAAGTAATATTACTGTTTCTAATAACACAACAGTTGATCATCAAGACCATACAGTATTAAATATTGACACCTTAGAAGTAAAAACCAAACCAACTTTTAGTCAAATCAATTTATTCAATTTATATTTATTTTATTCTATTTGTAGTGTGATTTAGCTGATGATGAAAAAACATTACTTGCTGTGGACATGAGTAGAGATGCCAATCAAAGTCCATTGTTGAAATCTAATCATAATTTAATTGATAATGTATGATTTTAATTAAAATTGTTAAAGTTCCATGAGTATAAAAATATTATAACATTTTTTTAGGAACATGATGGAGGAATTATAGATTCATCAGATTCACGTTCAATATCCAGTACATCGTTTATGTCTGCTGTATCATCTCAAGAAGACTTGGCACTTATAAATTTGCACATGCATATCAACAAGCCTATTGTTGATTCTCCATTATTACTTACAACTTATACAAATCATTTATCACAAACAAGTTGTAATAATTGGTCTCAAACATCATTACCAGCAGGATCTGATGCGTTTACTGTTCCAATTTATCAGCATACAGTAGACGATCGTCTTGTATTTATTGGTAAGATTTATTTAATTGAATGAGTTAATTTGTTATTACTTTATTAGTAATTTATACTTAAATTAAATATTACAGGTAGTAAATATTTACCTAAATTTGAAACTACAGCTGAAGGTTTTACAAGTTTAAAGATGGTGCCTAGAACAGATTCCAAAGAAAAAGAACCTAGTCCACTTAATGCACAAACACAATCTTCAAAGAAATATACATGGGATCAATCACAGTTTGATTTTACTCAGAATGCAAAAGAAACATTTGAAATTGGTATGTTTATATTATACAATATTACATATCATTATTATTAAACTAATATGTATTTTTAAGATTGTGAAGAGGAAATGGTATCTTTACGAAGTGAAACTGGAACAAGAACAACAGTTGTTATCAAACTCAAAGGAGATATTGATTTGATGGTCACACCATTAGCCTTAGAATCACTTCAAAAGTATTCACAATATTTAAAATTACTTAATTTCTCTGAAAAATGTTAAAAAAATGTTTTTATACTTTATAGGTTTGTTGATAGTTTGATTCCAACATTTAGTAATCTCCACCCGCTTACTGTTTTGAACCACTTACATTCCAGTTGCATTAGTCGTGTTGAAGCTGCTAATATACTTAAACGTGATAAATATTTAAGCCAAATGCAGGGCGGAGGAAGTAAAAGGAGTACTGTGGAAAGAGTAAAACCAAATTTAAATAAAGATGCACAACCTGATTTACAACAACCAAACCGTGTTTATGAAGAATTTATTGCTTCACAAGTTCAAGGAACCGTGATTTTACCAAAAGTATGTTTATAAATTATTTACTGTTCGAATATAATTGGAGTAATTTAATAGAATCGTCTAATTGTTTATAAACTCTGTCGATTGTTAACTGTAACTGTATACTAATAAATTGAGTTTTTAAACAGTATTACTAACAAAGTTCTTTGGATATTAAATTGATATATTTTGAAAACTTTATCTGTTTGCTAACTTTTTATTATTAATCCTTTAACTAAAATATTCTTAAATATTTCAGATTAACATTTGTGTACTACAAGCGTCCATTGTTGAAGAAGTTATATCTTTTTCAGCATTAGATAATATTAGAGATTTGACTTGTGTATCATTATTAGCAATATGTCTTGAAGAACTTACTACCAAGTTTCATTTTAGTAAACAGGTTTGTATTTAATAAATAAATAATTATTTTTTATTTGAAATGTGGTTTAATGGTAAAATTAAAAAGTATTGACGATTTGAAACCATTGGCATAGTAATGGCAGAGGGAAGGAGAAGAGGTTTACCCCCCCCCCCCCCCTCCACAATTTCCAGGAAGAATTAATTTTTTATGAGATGTATTTTTTTGGTCTATGATAACGACCAATAAACCCCCCTCAAAATACAGTTCTAAATATGCAACTGGTTGAAGCTATAACTATATTTAAAGAGTCTTTTAAAGGAAAGTTTGATAAGATATAAAGAAAAAATGAAGTCGAATAACATCAAGTTATTTCATGTATTTTTAAAAGAAATTAATACTGGTCCTCGTGATATCAATAATATTTTCTAATTAAAAATCCCTTTTTATTCTAATTTTTCAATATTGTGTGTCCTCTTTACATACTATATTATTTTTTTTATATAATAGGTTATGGTATAATACTATAGGTTATACAATAATATAATTATTGTTAAATTATTCATTTTTTAACTATATGAATGGTTTTTATTTAAAGGCAAGAGAAATTGTACAAACATATCATCCACCAGCTGTAGCTCCTAGTGGTCAAAAGAAAGGTGTTTTAAGTAGAGCTGCTGGAAAAGCTTTTTTACTTGGATTGAATATTACTTCTGAAGTTGATCCTGAGAGCACCCACGGTGAACCAGTTTATATTGAGACTTCTGAAAAACAGCAAGAAGAAACAGTTATCACACTGCACATAAGTAATTATTTTAATTAATTAAAATAGTTAAATAATAATAATAATATTTTTTTAATTTATTTTTTAGATTTATTGAAATTAATTTAATCATTTTTTTAAAAAAAATTGTTCAATAATTATCAATTTGTGTTTCTATCACATTTCTAAATGAGTTATTACAGAAATGTTAACATATAATGTCCTGTATATGTTTTTTATCTTTGATTTGATTGGTACTGTACACTTTGTTCAGTGATTTTCCCTGTATTTCATTTATATTATAGTATTACATAGAATTAGTATAGGTATATAATTCTTGACATGAAACACCAGACTGAACAATATATATTTGATTTTATATAAAATAGTGTAAATCATACGACTAAGTATTTTTAATGTTTCAATTATCATTTATTTATAGATAGAGCACATGCTCAACTACGTAGACTGCATAATGAGTGTTCAATATTGAAAGAAGCAGTTATAACAGCTATACCGACTCATTGTTCAAAAGTCATGTTTAAAACTTGTTCTAAAGGGAAATCTACAGAAGTTCAGAATAGTGTAAACAGCGATAATGATGAAATGGGGCTGATAAATATTTCAGATGAAAAAATGGGATTTATTATGATGGAATGTGGTTTTGAAGGAATTGCTTTTAAAGTTTGTATTTGTTTGGAAATTCTGATCCTAAATGTGTTTATTACAATTATGTTCATTTTGTCATGATTAGGTTGTAAAAAGATCAAATTTTGAGAAAGAGAATGATCGAGAAATCAGAGATGTGCCATCACCTTCACCAGTACCTGACTCAACTGTTGGGAAAGTATCTCATTCTGAAATTCGAACTAAAAATGAAGATAATATAGAATCTAAAGCAAATAGTAAATATTATGTTATGACCTAATTGGACATTTTTGTAAAATAATTGAGTAAAAAATAATTCATTTTTATTGTTTTTAGCCTCTAGCAAACAAGATGTAGGTGGTGGTTCAACGCCCATGGCTACTCCTAAGCAAATTAAGACTCCCTCAGAAACGTTTATCAATAATGAAGATACAGTGTAAGTTTCTATGTTTTATTTAATACAGTAAGCGCCACTTATAAGACTCACTTTGGGACCAGCACAAAGTGAGTCTTATTACTGAATGAATCTTGTAGGCAAAGCGGGGAAAAACGAACAAACATTTTTAACATTATTCATTCTATTTTGCTTTTACTAAGTATTACATAATGTTAAATAAATAAAATTATTCAAACATATTATTATTAGTAAACTTTTATTATTATTTTAACCTATTATAAATTAAATCAGATATGTAGGACATGTAGGTAATTTTAATTTTACATTGTTTTTTAATTTATAAATTATGAAAAAATTAGTGATTTTTGATTGTTTTTTATTTTCAATTAGTATTCCTGTAATATACTGCTCATACTTGTATTGCATATGAAATTAGTACCTTGGTATGTGTGCATTCGTAATTACTATAACTCTGCTAGGTAATCGGGAGTGTATTACACACTAAAATATCAATGAATGCAATAAATTTGAAATGCGATAAAATTTAAGCATAGATAGAAATCAGTAATAACTAACACAAATAACTTTTTAAAACTAATTTATTTTTAGATTTTACCAAACAAGGTTTTTTTAATACCATATTTCTTTCAAAATTTGAGTCTTAAAAATAAAGTGGTGAGTCTTATAACCAGTAGCAGATCGAGAAGTGACACATGATGGAAGGAAAGGGGGATTTTCAAAAATTAAATTATCTTTTTTTAGACCAAATGTAGGAACAACATTATAACTTTATTGCAACAATACAAAACAAAAAAAAATTATGCAAAAATTAATAGTGGGATACAATGTTGCAGCACTCCCTAAAAACATAGCTTTAGCAAGTTCTTATTGATAAGGATACAAAAACCTGTAAACTAATTTTACGTTTATAATAATAATGTCCAATATAATAGATAATACAATTTTTTTTTCTTCAAATTGAAATTTTCACCTTTCTCTATAAATTCATTATCTTAGATAAGTCTAAGTATTTCAAATATGGCTTTAATTATTTTAAATTATTATAATCATTAATATTAATACTTAAATTAATATAAAAATAATGTTAAAAGTACAGCCCCTGTTGAATACATCTGGACCGTTCCAGGCAATTTTGAGTTTAATAAGTGACTGAATCTTATATCCATGAGTTTTATAAGTTGTATATGCATTATAAGTTAGTACGTAAATGTTATAGAGTTACACTAGGTTTTAAATTGAATTGTGTTTTTCTCTAGTGATAACACAGTGGCAAAAGTGGGAATTGATAAAAATGCATCATCTTGTGTCATGGAAGTATGTCAAGTTTGGTTTAACTTTGCTGCGCCTCCATTAACACCGATTACTCGTAAAATAGACTATACAAGGTATATATTTTTGAATCTCAGTTAATTGGAATAATATGTATTTAACTCAATCATATATGTAGACATGACTGGAATTTACTGAGTACAGCATCACCGGCTATTAATGCATGGATGAATCCTAGTAATCGTTTTGCAATGCGTCTTGTGCACATGCTGCGTACTAGATATAGACGCTGTACAGCTGTTGTAACTTGTTTAATGGCTGAGGCACTAGATGTTCAAAGTCTCCATATACCTCTTAAGGTATTTTCATTACAGTTTTGATACTATAATAATTAATAGATAGTTAAATTATTAATTATATTTATTTTATAGAGTCGTTATAGGCATACTACTCCTTTGGCTAAAACTTTACAAGAGGATCCTTCATGTCAACTGTGTAATATATTGCAAAAATACCTTCTTCAAAGTGATGTAACAATCGATACCAATTTAAAAGATCCATTTTTGCCTAACTTATCAATTTTGAGACAAGTAAGTTTATTTTAAGTATTTACAATTTTAAATGATAAAATGATTAATTTAATTTAAATATTTTATAGGGTGTTATTGTTTTGAGTCGTCAGTGGAAAAATATCTTATATACCCCTTTATTACTTGAACACAACTTCAAAAGCCGGCATCATAACTTAAAACCATTAAATGTAACTTTTGCAGTTTCAGATGCTGAAGAGGTATGCTGTTTATTTAATAAATTATTTTTTTTTTATTATTAAAAAAATATAAAAAACAAATTTAGTTCAGATACTGAATCAGATTGGGATAATTTATTGTTAAAAACAAAATTTCAAATTAGTATCCTTTTCTAAAACAGGTGTTTTATGATTGTGGCTATTTAAATTCACGTCGAAGTGCAAATACATCACACAATCCCGATTTATTTATATGTAAGCAAAAAAATAGTATCCAATTATTTGCATATCATTATTTTTTTTTAAAAAACGTACAAATGTACAATCACTTGGTGTAATGCTTTTACATGGTTCATTAGGTGTTTCATTGTGTTATACGTTTATTCATTGTCACTATTAGTGTTATTCTAAAGGTGCTTTATGGTTTGCTAATATTAATAATAGTTACACATTAATCTGTGTTAATACGTGTGAATTAATAATGTGATAATAATAATAATAATAATAATTTGTAATTACATGTTTACTGTATATTTTATGGATAAAATCATAATTTGCCTTGGGTATCATTTGTAAATATGTATTTTTTGGTCATATGCTAAAGGATGGGGAGGCTTCTGGGGAAGAAGGCGGAGAAGGAATAACCGACGAGTGTGCTATGCTGCTGACCAGCGAACGTCATTCGCACGTGTCTACATTACAACGGGTACTCAAATCGCATACAAACAAATGTGGTAGGACATGTAAATGTTAACAAATTAGATTTATAACGTAAAATAATGATATTATATTCTTGCATGCCACTTTTTAAAATTTATTATTATTAATGGAATGTTATCTTGGGGTGTACCTATTTTGTTTCGTGCTTTTATTTATTGGTAATTATCATTTATTTCTTACTATGGTATTCTAATTAGAAAATAAAGTGTATCATCACTATCATATCGTAATATCTTTTAGTAAGTAAATTTGTTTAGAATAATGGCTTATATTTGCTAAAAATACTAATATTTTTATTTATATAATTATCACATATCTTAGTTTCATTGGTCATTACTCATTAAGAACGACCAATTTATTAACAATCCATCTATTAATACACATTTTAATACTTTTGAGTAATTTTATTTTACTTTTACAGTCTCTCTTTATTACTTATTGCACATGATACTCACCTACTACTATCTGCATTTTCCATCTCCTGCCTACACTATAAACCTTGAAATAAATTTACTTTAAATATATTTTACAGATAATCTTTGGCCAATATTCTTTGTATTTTAATTATTTGATTTGTTGATACATTTTATCCTGTTATTTTATTTTTTGCTTCAATTGGTTTTTATTTGCTAATTTATATTTTTAAAGCTTGTTTATTTGTTGCTTGAAATTAAATTAAATTGAAAATGCATTGTCATAACTCATTATTTATAATAGGGTCAAAAGGAAATTATGGTAACGAGTCTCATTATTATGATCCATTTTCTCCTACCGGTATGGCAGATCAGCCAAACGATGTTGCAATGAGTTCACATAATTCTTCTTGTGATCAGCCTAAAAACAACAAGTCACTGTTACCCACACAAATGCCATCTTCATCTAGAGCTAGTGTGATGTTTCCAATATTGGATGATACAGTTCAGCACACATACAAAAATATTGTCGAAGTTCCATTAGTTGATAGTAACTATCAAGCTCCAGTAGAAGGTGAAAACTTGGCTGGAAGCGTAGAGGCTATAAACATATCTCCACAAAAATCAGACCGAAATGAAGATCTTTACACTTGGATGGCCAAACAAGATTTTATTAATCCTGAACCTCGAGTACCTAATAGACTGGTTAAAGCTAAAAAAATACGAAATTGGGTTTGTATACTTGAGTTATGATGTAATTATTTAGTTACTTATTTAATTATATTACATTTTTAATTTTTCAGCGGCTACGTAAAGGACCGTTACGTACATCTGAATCAAAGAATGTACCTCTTACATCTGATAATCAATCTTCAGCTGATTTTGCGGAATCAGATTCTTTACGTTTTAATATATTTCCTAAATATGATTCACTACGATTATTGGATGCTCACCTCATTTTTGAACCATTATTATCTAGTCTTGGAGTTATGCCTCAACAAATGGTTAACCCTAATTCAGGTTATTATTTATGTTACCTATATTATATTAAGCATACTCATAAATAAATAAAAAATTGTGTTTTCATAACCTTAAACATAATAGTGAATAACAGTAAAATATTTAAATCAATATCAAAAATTATGATTTAAGAAAATATTCATATTTTTCCATATTTGTATGAATTATAATTATATCTCTTTCCCTTTTGTAGTATTATTGGTTTTATTTTCAGTATGGAAAACCGTTGAAAGAACTGTAGATATTTTTAAAGTGGAAAAAAATTAATTTGTCTTTTGTAGACTTATGTTTTTTGGCAAATGTACTATGTAGTACAACATTTATTTACATTTAATTTACATTATAATATAGGTAACAATGGTATGGCTGCACTTGACTCTTGGGGATCTAATTTGTCACTTGTTGGGAGTCTTGAAACAATGCGTATAGACATTGTTGTCAGTGAGTATGGAAAACTTCCGGAAACGGGAAAAAAATCAAAATCTTTTAAAAACAAATCCAAATCAGGTATATGGTTACATTCATTAGATTTATATCCTCACAATAAAACGTTTATTTAATTATATATTTTAGAAACTCCGTGGTTAGATTTATTACCTGAAGTACCTGCGTTCTTATGTGATCGTGTTAGTATTGAATGTGATGTACGTCGATCAGCTGATATGACAGTTGTTGATGATATTCGACGACAAAGACGGAATATGCTATACTTGTCGCGAGGCCAATTAAAGAAACATTCAAACACATCATTTAATATTTGTGTTTCTGTTAGATACATTTCTCAACAGGTGAGATCAAAATAATAATAATATATGTATTACAAAATGAATATTATCATATAGTTTGTATAACTGTTTTCATCCTTGTGCATTCTTACCCTTAAACTGTCAAAACTTATAACTTATATAAATTAAGAAATAACAATATAAATTAAAATAAAACTGAGTTGTATGATGATTTACAAGTCATAACTAATTCTTGCACGCCAAAGAAGATATTAAAACAACTGCTCTTGTATAAAAATTGAGTAAAATGGTAACATATTAACTAAACAATTCAATTTGCAGGTTAATATGCCTTTGTTGCGACTTCTTAATCAAATAACTAATATGTACCAAAATGTGAAAGATACTCAAACTGAGCTTCGTGAACAACAGCCTCATCCATATGTTTCGCGTACTAATGCTAAGCCACCAGCATCACAATCTGGTAAATAAATACTTTTTATGTCATCCAAAATACATTTCATTCTTAAATTGGTTGAACATTTTAGATCAATCAGAAGTACCAGTACCCACACCACCACCTATCAAACGTTTTTTGCCCCGTTCAGCTAGCGAATTGAAACCTATTGTATCACCTTCTCCATCAATACGTTCAAAACACCAAACATTAGCACAAAAATTAAGATCAACTGGTAAAAGCGTCAAAGGTTATATGAATTTGAGTGAAACTCCAGTAGTCAGCGAATGCTTGACTCCGAGTTTATCTGAATTTGAACGTATCACACCAATGAAACCCATTGATGAAGTGGATTCCAATATTGTATCAATGACACCTAGGTGTTGGAAGACTGTTTATCATTTATTAGAATTATATGCTACAATGCCTGAAACCAAAACAGTGACACAACGGATATCATTTGGTGTAGATGTATCGGAAGGATACAAGGGCACTAGAAAATATGATATATTACCAGAGTCCAAATCTTGCGATGATATTGATAAAGATGGGTCTACAAGTACTCCAGTACCACCTGTTTCACAGCTAAATCAGCGTAAATCATCTTATTATATTTGTTTGATTAGAATGTTTATTTTATTTTATTGTCGTTATAAATACATAGAACATATTATATTATAGGAATAACAAAAGAAGAACGTACAAGACTTATGGTGTTTGTTGTAGTTCGTATTCACCGAACTAGACTATTGGCCACATTGAGTGGCTTAAAATTAGAAGCAGAAATTACTAACTTACATACTAGTTCAACTTTTCGAAAAAAAACACGACCTCCAAGTTTAGAGTGTTCTTTGACTGGACATATAGGTCGTACTATGATAGTACTCCTAGAAGGTGTCGCACCTAATCAACAGACTGTTGTTAAGGTTACTGTTGGTAAATCACAGACTTTATATTCAAGTATGAGTCGCCGAACAAAGGATCAAAATTCTGGTTTACTAACAATTGGTGTAGTAAATATTGATATCCCTCAACATCCTGTTGCTCTTCACGGAATGATGACTAGAGGAAGCAAGCAGCTTTCATCTACTTTACAGGTGAATAATCAATTAGTATTAGATAGTACATCACACTTGTTTTTATATTTACATTTCTGAAATTATTATTTAGGAACTTCGAGTGGCTCGAACATCTAGTCGAATGGGACGGGTTCCAACTATTGATGAAACTGATGTACAAGGCTCTGTAGGACCATCAAGTATGACTGCTCAACAAAGTCCAATGGTGCAAAGAGTGCACAAAGAAGAAGTTATTAAGGTCACTGTTCCTGAACCTAATGTTTTACTACAGCCATTAGTTATGCATTTCACTGCTGTCATTCAAGTAATTTAAGTAATTCATAAACTGTGAACATTAATTAATTTCTTTTTTCTTAGTGTTTAACTGTCACTGCTGCTTTATTGCCTTCATTACGAGCTCAATATAAAATGGACCAAGTTACCAGCACTGGTTATACAGGAAACAAAGCAAAGTTTATAATTGATTTGCCTCAACACACTTTATCATTCTCAACTAAAATACCGGTTTGATTTTAAAGTTCTTGTTAAATTTACAATTTTTACATTGCATTTAAAAACAAATAGGTAACTGAGACAAATTTACCATCAGAGGCTAGTATAGAACTTCCAAAGGTACATGTGTCGGCTGAATATATACTTGATGGTGGTTTAAAAACAGGAGAGAATCAATTTTCTGGAGCAGGTAAGGTTTTAAAACTGAAATTATATTTAGTAATTTTATTTCAGTGAGTTAATTTTTATTTATAAGATGGTGCTGTACTACGCCAAGGAAATTATTTAAGTGCTGTAGCTGATATTGGTGTATTTGAACAGTCGCTCACAACAGATCTATTAAACCATTTAGTGTTTGTTCAAAAAGTATTTATGAAAGTAAGTTATTTCATAATTAACCGTGATTCCTATTATTTAAATATTTTATGCCTTATGTATGTAGGAAGTCAATGAAGTTGTTCAAAAAGTATATGGAGGTGAAAAACCTGTACCTATATGGTTAGAAGATAATGACACAAATCGTTCTGCACCTGTCAAAAGAATATTATTTTCATTGACTGTGAAAATGAGGGTAAATTTCCTAAAATGTTTGATATAATATTTATAATAATATTAAAATTTTTAATGTAAATAATCTAAAATAGATAGCTTATAAAAACAACCATTTTTATATTGGTTCATATTTTATTATTCTAGCGCATAGAACTTACTGCTACTACCCCGACAAATTGTGCTGTTCGATTAGAAACAGGTTCGGCAGACTTTCAACTATCAAATAGGGTACAAAATGTATCGGGGTCATCTTATCAAACATCTGAACAAGTTAAAATTTTTGTCAAAGCCCATATTGATGTAAATTTATCGCTTGGTCAAGTGATACGGAACCCATTGTTTGAAGAAGCTGATCCTGAATTCCAAAGTTTCGCATTTTTTAAAACAAGGATAGGTAATTGTTGCTGTTATATTCATACTTCGTGTATTGTAAAATTAAATATATATTCTAATAATTAATCTTTTAATTTATTAGGCTTAACATTTTTAATATACATTTCTAATTATATTTTTTCATTATTTAGAGCTACGAAATGCTTTCCAAGGAGAAATGGTTGGTGAAGGTGAAGACAAAGAAGTAATACTCATTACTCTGCGAAGGCCTTTAATTTATATTCAACCTTTGGCTGTGGACAAGGCAATATTAGTGTGGTTGAACTACAAAAATGCATACGAATATTGGAACGAACAACGGGCTAGTTTAAATAAAGAAGTTTTGACAGCTACTCAGCCATCGACAGAAAAATTGCCATCTGACAAAATACCGGTGTCACCAAATTTGGGTACTATTTTCTTACAATTGACTGTTGAGGATATGGGTATTTGTGTGCCTTTGAATCCACTTCCCCAGGTATGTTATTATGTTTGTACATTAAATATTCAAATTTTAATTTCATAATTTATGTATTTTTAAGACAACTTGGGGTTTAAATCGGTCGATTTTCATGGACTTTGAGTCATGTTCTGCAGTGGTAGTTACGTTAGAATCAACTAGTATATCAGCATGTAGTTCTGGGTCTCTAGTCAGTAAGGGCCGTTTCATTGGTCTATGTTTAAGATTTGCCGATGATTTTGATTCATCTCTTGATGATTGGAAGCCTGATATAACTAATGAACTTGTGTCTACTGCAATGAATTTGTGCATAGTGTCAGAAGGAACATATGAAGTATGCAGTCGTACAACTTCTCAAAAATTAGATTCTGTTACAGGTACATGATATAAATAATCGACATGTAAAATATTTTTGCTGTTCAATGTATTAACTAATTTTGTATAATAGAAAATGCAAAATGGTTCTTAAACGTAAAATGGCAAATGGAAGGTGTTGACATGCATTTAGATGTAAATATAGGAAAACAGCTTAGTGCGTTAGGACATACTTTAACTGCCTTAACTGGAGTACAAGATACTGATGATCCATTATCGGATAGTAATCCTATATCTCAAGACAGTGATATTATTAGACACAAATCAAACATGGAAGGTGATATATTAGCATCTTTAGCCATTGATCCCACTATGAGTGCTAAAACTAGATCAAAAATAATTGAGAAAGAAATGTATGAACAAGCTAAAGCCATTAATGATTTACGTTCGTTGGGAGCATCTCAGGGGACTATTGAACATGAAGTCAAGCGTTTACGTGAATTGGAAGCAATGGTTTTCAAAGGATTCAGAAGGTGAGATTTAGTGAGAAATGTTTTATTATTTGATGCTAAGTAAATCAATTTTTAGAGATATGATTCAGAAACTTAGAAGACAAAGTGTGAAAGGTAAATCGAGCTTAAAGGGTAAATTTGGACTTAGCAACAAAAGTTCTACATATAGGTCAAAGTCATTTATTGTTTCACCTACACAAGAAGTATCAGAATTCAAAGAAACTCAAAGGTAAAGTAAACTTTAAGACTAATCTCAAACTAATCATTCCACTATTAAAATAACTAAATAACTAATAAAATTTTTAAGTCCTGACGAAGTGACTAGTTTAAGTAGTGTTGAAAATTCTCCTCAAGCTGGACCACAACGTTCAACATCATTTAGGGTGACACATCCTGGTCATGTAACATTCAGTAATACTAAAGAAATATTCCGACAAAGTTCGTTGCCCAGTGCTAGCTCCGAACAAAGTTTAACTACAGAAGGTGATGATAGTTGGCCAAATGCAGATTATGGCAGACATATGGACTCAAGGTAATCGTGTTTTAAACTTTAAAATAACATTTATTTATTAAATAAAATATTATTTTGGTAGGGATGACTTTTTGGTTAATCCATTATTTGTGTCGGGTGCTACTCAAAAACCACAAGAACCTAATATTGATTTTGAGTTAGATGTAAAAGTGTTTATTAACAGTGGAAAATGTGTATTGCACACTAAAGATTCTGTTAAAGAAGATGAAATCAAATTGTAAGTATTTTGTTACATGCTAATTTTTAAAACATTTAGTGACTCATTTATTTTTAAGGATGACTAGAATGAAAAAAGAGCGTAGTTGTTCTGGTGGTGTATTTGAATATGTTCCTGGAAGTCCAAATTTACCTAGGCGTTCTTATAAAGATAAATTAGGTGCAAATAGTACATCGAGTTCTCGATTAAGACACCACCAGACAGTGACCAACACTCTATCTCAGTTATCTGAATTAACTATATTTCATATTCCTGGACTGGATTTTAAAGTACATTACGCATCAAAAATGGTGTCTGATGAAGGTCAATCTCTCATGTACTCAATTGACTCAAGTGGAGTAATTAGTAGAAAAACAAGTACTAAAAAAGCCAGCCTCTATTGTTGGGCTACACTCCAGAGCATACCAGAAGAGACTATTATATCACCACATATACTCGAATTCCTAGAGCAGACTTTAGCACCTATACCGGCACAACAGTTTGCTGATACAGGTATATTTTATATTTTTATTATTCATTGTAGATATTCAAAAAAAAAATTAAAATCTGGTAATTTTTTTTTAGGTACATTTGATACAATGTTTGCTACAGATAATGATGACGATTTGTTTGCTCCATATTTGACACCTGGGCAATACGCTTATACTTCATTCCCTGTCGACGTAATTGTCTATCTCCATGTTCAAACATCAACATTCCGATTTTCATGTTTGCCAGTATCACGCGTCGAATGTATGCTGAAGTTGCCATCATTGGATATTGTGTTTTCTTCTAAAAGAACTGATTCTTCAAATGAGTAATATAAAAATTGACTAATTAGTAATTGCATTAAAAAAAATGTGCACTTCTTTGAATATTAGACTTGAAGATTATTATGAAGACTCCAATAGTTTACCAGTTGCAGTAGGAGGTTTAAGTATTACTGGAGTGATGGCAGACTTTTCCATGTACATTTTTCATCCATATGGAGGAAAAAAATCATGTAAATTAATAGTTAATTTAAAATATAATTATAAAACATATTTATATATATCGCTATTTTTTTTTTTATAGCAGCCAATCTTAAAGAGCCACATACTCATGCATGGTCACCACTAGCTGATGGTGAACGCAAAGATTCTTTAAGCGTAAATGTTGAATTTATTAAATTTCATTTATCCAGAAGTAGGAAGCTTAATTTTGAATCCGTACCTGGACCTAAGACCACATCTGATCAAAGTCACGCAACTATTAGATTCTCCAGTGAGTATTTTATTGTCTGCTTTGTTGTCTATTGTTTTATTTTTTTCATTGAACTAACAATGTTTATTTTTTTTTAGCCATTGTTGATATAGGATCTGCTTCATTCAAATATGACATGAGGCGTTTGACTGAAATTTTAGCATTTCCCCGTGCTTGGTATAGGCGTAGCATTGTGCGCAGACTTTTCTTAGGCGATCTTACCAGAACTGTTCCAAGCAGCGTGTATAGTGACCATAGTAACAACGTGGATCCTGAAGATTCGTTAGTTAATACAAAAGTAATATTGATTATATTTTTAATGATTATTACTTTTTTTTTTTAGTTATGGAAATTTTATAACTGATACTAAAGTAAAACCTAGCCGTGATAAATTACACTTGAACATTAAGGGTGACAAACATTTGCCTTTGGAAAAGAAAAAAAATAGTTCAAGCCATGACTCAAGTCCAGACCAAAAATCTAGTAGTGTCGGTGCAGCTGCATGGGAAACACTGGTGATATTTGCTGTAAACTTTAAGAGACTTAATGTACATATGAATATGGGAAATGTTATGGGAAATGTTACGTAAGTATATTTTATTTGTAAATATAGTTTTGTTTAATATTTATTAAATTCTAATTTTAACTTTTGTTTAGTTGGTTATCCAAGCAATTTCATTCCGAAGGCCGATTATCCATTGGAAGTACTGGTCATAAAAATATGTACATTGGCTTAGGTCTTGGTGGTTCTGAACTTGACGCTAAAGGCGGTATTGTGGGTGGCATAATTGAATTGAATGAAATTAACACTTATGGTATGTTTTGTATACAATTATATTCTTATTTTGAATTTTTTTCTTTGTGATGTTTATACTTTATGACATTTTTATGTTTTTCCTTTATAGTGTTGATTAGAGAAGATCCAGGTTCAGAGCCTCGGCATACTGTTGGTTTAAAATTGTCAGCACTTGAACTTCGTTTAGATTATATGGGTACAGCAGTATTAATGTCCAGAGTTAGCCTACTTGAAGTGGTTTTAAAGGATGAATGGAAGGTGTTGAGTAAAGCCATATCAACTGACAGTGTACATGACTCAAGCAAACGGCCAGGAATTGTGTTTATGCATGGTGATCTTGGTTGGGACCAATTGCAGTTGATGATATCCAAAAGCACCTCCTCGGATATTATGAAAATGTATTATAAACTGGAAGAATTCTTCTCACAGCAGTTTAAGTCCAGCAAACGAGTTTTCTCAAGTTTACAAGACCACAGAGAATCAATTGGTAGTGAGAAAAGTTCAAAAAAGAAGACAGTGAGAAGACGAATATTAATCTCAACCTCAAGTCCAGATAGTGTGTATTATGTTTTAAGTTAACATTGATTTACCTTTAATTTAATTTTATGTTTACTATTATTATTTTTAGACATAAGTTCAGACGAATGTAAACACCATCACCGACATTGGCAACGTGCATTAGAAGCAGTTTCTGGATTAAGATTATCCACATTAAAGTACCCTTTACCACATTGGGGTACTGTTTTAGGCGGAAAAATGGATTTACATGGTGTAAATATATCTTTAGCATGCTTTCATGGCATTAATTTCAAATCAAAGTCATGGGCACTATTCTCCTTAAAAGAACCATGTATATCATTTGCAACTGAAGCTCATGAAGTATTTAATTTTGGAGGTAATAGATTTCAAATATTATTTATAGGAATTTTCATATAATTTATACATTTTTTTGATAAATAAAGATTCTGGACCACTATGTAGAGATGACTTGGACATAAATATAGTACAAAATCTCACTTTTAGTTTGGGAATGGAGGGTACTGTACGTCCACAACACAGTATGGCAACTGTGTGTAAGTTTAGTCGTAATGTTCTTTTCCCACCGCAGTTCAAAACTATTCAAGAATGGTTCAATTATGCCTTTGCATTAAGTGAAATAGATGGTAATTATTTTATATTACTATATTATAACTAACTAACTTTGTGAAATATTTTATTCAAAATATGTAGAAGTTGACCGTTTCCCAAGTTTGGAGCGTGAGAAACAAGATACCACTGAGTCAGCACCACGCTCACGTACACCAAAACCTCAAGAGAACCTGACTCATACACGTGAAGTCATATTTGCATTACCTACATTACAACTTAATCTCAAGAGCAACCATACACAACCCGTCAAGTTACCTTCCCCATATGACATCAAACCGACAGTTGAGTGTAGTTTTATAACAGAGTTTGAAGATCATATTTTTGTAACTGTAGATGCAGAAGCATTTTTCTTTCTACATGATCTCATAACATCTTATATTTTGGAAAAAGATAAAGTAGTAAGTTCCAGATTTATACAATCATGTAATTTATACAATTATTGTTGTTATTTTTGTTATTTTTGTTAATTTAGTCTTCTATGACTAATCGACCACAAAGTCCGGAAACATCCAACACTGGAAATACAAGTCAGCCCACCATGGAATCTCCTCAATCATTCACTAATGATTGGAGGGATTACAATTGTACCACTTGGCATTTAGAACCAACTGTTAGGTGTGGAAGAACAAAAATATTTAATAATTTTAAACTGGAGATAATATAAAAAAAATTTTCAAATACATTTTTATTTTATTTTAGATTGTTGTCATGGGGAGGCAAAAGTATTGAGCCTTATGGCGTAGACTATATATTACAAAAGCTTGGTTTTTCACATGCTCGGACGACCATACCAAAATGGATGCAAAGAGGATTCATGGACCCTTTAGATAAAGTACTCTCAGTGCTCATGTTACGAATGATAGCAATAGCACGAGAAGAAGATGTTACCCGAAGGGATGATCCTGTATGAAGCTATAGATTAAACTTAAAATAAAACTATTCCATTGGACTTGACAATTGCATTCTTTTATCATACTAAAACAATATACTGAAAAAATAATATTATATTTTTACAGGACAAGTGATTCTATCTACTTAAGCTTGCCTTAGTCATATTTATTATGGTCAAGGCAGTTATTTACTAAGTATTTTATATAAACCAAAGATTAGCTATATTTTTATTATTCACGCGCAAATAAAAGGCTGCATTGAATTAACAATATTTAAGGTAATTAACATATTATTATCTATAAACAAATTTATTGTATAATATAATATTCCTTTCCCCTTTTACATTTGGATAATTCTTAAAAAATTGTTTAGCATATGAATTATTAAAATGTATTTTTTATTTTATTTTGTTATTGATATTTACATAATATAATGATACAATTAATGAATATACATTATTTTTTTATTGTAAATTGTTGTGAGAATTTAAAATGAAAAACAATTTGAGTAAATATTACAGATTAGTAATGGAAACCCATACTTATTGCGTCAACCTAAACAAAAATGTTATAAGTAATCTCAGATGAAAAATAACGAATACCAGAATTTTGTGTTTGGTACTTTTAGCCCCACCAAAATGTACAAGCTCTAGTTGTGTCTATGATTGTCATTCACATTGTACCTATATCCTTAAATAAGGGCTTCGCTTTTTTATAGTAATAAAATAAATAAATATATAAAAAAATATATATCAATAAGAAAAGATTATTAATAATTTAAGTACGCAAACAGTGAAACATATTTAATTGTATAAATAATAATAGTGAGTGCAACTGAGTGGCTTTTCAAATTTAAAATATTTTGTTCCGTTTAAAATTAATGGGATAAGCAAATTATTTTGATTTAGACACGTTATAGGTATACATTCATATAGATTCTGCGAATGTTCGTGTCGATTTGAGACATTATACCTATGTCCCGATTTGGTGTGTGTGTGTGTATATGTATACAAAAATACGGGTGGGGTAAATTTCTACAATACATGGCAAATCTACTATCTACGAGTAAAAATAATCTTTAAGCTTTATGCTATTAAATATTTCTATTCCTTGTATAGTCGTATAACTCGTAAAGCATGCAATGTGCACATTAATTGACGAATATTATTAAAGCTCTTCGAGCTGTGTGGAATCGGATTAAGGTATCAACGTTATTACAATAATATAGATAAAACATGTGTCTAAACACTTTAAACTAAATATTAGTTATTATTCTTGTTCATAAAAATGTTTAATCTTAAGAAAAAAAAATAATGTAAGTACCATAATAAGTACCAAATATTTGATACTTTCCATAACTACCTCTAGAGTCTAGGTACAGGACTCCGCGCAACCCAGAACACAAAAACCTTTTTCAAGCTTTTTGCTTTACCTTCCTGTAGTATTCCCGGTATGGGTATCTTTAAACCAGCTGTAAGAATTATATGATCAAATATTATTCCTATAGAGCTTAATGCTTAAAGTTTTAAAAGTTTTAAGAATAATATATTGAAATCAACACGAATTAGATACCATCAATGAATTCTGTCAATTATTAAAAATAATAAAAAAAATTCAAATATTTTTTAATGGTTTTAGTTATGATGCAATTAAAAAAAATATTAAATCTCAAAGAGTTGAAACTTTTTGCTTGACATTACTACATTAGATACCTATATTATTATTATTTTCTATACAGAATAAAATTTGCTAAATATTTCGACTAATTTTAAGTTATTTTCACCACGAACCCCTGCCTATACCATTCTACTGTAACATGTTGGTTTAATTTAATATTTAATGTCATTAATGATGTTAAGCTTATAAAAATAATATTATAACAGTATAAAATATGTGAATTTAATGTTTTCGGCAAAAAAATAGTTTAACTTTTTATTCAATGTCTTACTAAGAGTAATATGAATACATTATAAAATATCCATTATCCTTTATAAAATAAGTAGAGTAGCTTGGTGAGGCGCGGCCGTACGCTCAATCTGTGGAAACGCTCTGAGTGTATGTGCCGGCTGGCGTACCTTCTACATAGCTCCCGGATGGGTAACCACCCGGGCTTTATAGCAACTAAATCTTTGCCACACATACAATATGAGTTCTAAAACCAACCGTTCTCGGTTGGAACCGGTTTTCGTATATAACGGCCAATGACTTATCAATTATCATTGAATTCAAATTTAGTAAGTCTCACTAAGTCTATTACAGTGACCTACTCAATGTTGAGGCGCACTCAACACATACTAATTAGCTTAGCGACTTTGTTGGTTATGTTTTAATTATTTCTTTTACTATAAATAATATATTAAATATTAGGTAGGTAACTTTGGCCCATGATACATATAGTTAATATTATTATATATATTTACACCTTACCTATGATTTGTATATTATAGGTAAGTATTATTAGTCCTCACACATAATTTAAAAGGACTAATTTTCAGCCGTATTATAAAATTTCTTGGTGTTTTTGAAAGCTTCACCAATAACCAATTACTGTATGTGGTGTAGGTTTATATTTTTAATAACGTTACATAAATTGAGTAGATATAACTGTGGTAGGGTAAATAATTTTGTAATAAATTATTCTCTCCACTTGGGACTTAGTCCGTAGGTTTACGTTTATTAGCATTCAAAATGTTCATTTATCCCCCCTCCATTTGTAAGCTAGGGAATTGTAACCGTCATCAAAACATACTATGTACCTATTTAACAAATTTAAATATTTCATTGATATTTTATGATTGTATTCAATTCAGTACCTAGGCATTATCTATTAATATATAGATACTATTGTAAGTATGTATCATTTAGATGTTTTCGCAAAGTAGATAATTTAATTTAAAATGTACCTTCTATACTAATTTTCAGTAGCTATATTAGATTTGTATCAAACATATCAACTAGGTATACTGTAATTATAGTGTGCTAAAATTACAGTGCCGATTGAAGAATAAATATTATGTCTTAGAACATAAGGAAATTTTATTCAAAAGAAAAATAACTAATATGCATCAGACGATTTTAGTTATGTACCTAATTCAAAATATAGGTATTAATTGAAAAGACTTGAAAATTGGCTCGTGATAATATAATTTAAAATCTCATGTATTAAAATATCATAGGTACGTATTATAAAACTAGTGTGGGAATTGGCCGGGCACCGGTCAGTAATTCCTTAGCTATATTGCTTTAAAACAGGGATGGCAAATCCATGGCACGTGTGCCCGAGGTGGCATGCAAAAAGATTTTGTGGGCACTCGAAAATTTAAAAATCGACTACGCCGCGGGAACTGCTTTCGCATAGCTTATTCGAATACTATAGCACCTATAATAACCTATAAGTTAACCTTTTTATACTAATACATTAATTATACAATCAAATTATAGTATAACAAATTATAATATTTTTACTATTTTTTTCATGGCACGCTCTAGAAAAAAAAAGGTTATTACTAATTTTGGGCACGCAGTGTTGAAAAGGTTTGCCATCCCTGCTTTAAAATAAGGTATAGGTACCTAAAACTGTAGCCACAATAACGCGTGTACAATTTCACTAAATCATATGTAAAATTGAGCGATTAAACCAAAACATGATCTCTGAATTCAATGGTGTACCCAGGTAATTTTTCAATTGGGGGGGGGGGGGCTAAACAAAGTAAATCAGAATTTGATATCTGTTATTCTGTTACACTACGTCGTTATTTCTGTAGGTATATTCTGTAACCTTCAATGACCTGTACAAAGAATTGATAATATTTACTCAAAATGTTTCTTCAAAACCGTTTTTAGAAATATCATGGTTTGCAGGTACTTTTCCTTTGATTACAAAATAATTATACCATAACACGGCCAATTTGAGGGGGGGGGTGAATCTCACTTAGTCACCCCCGAGTACTCCACTGTCTCTATATTCTTTTTCGATTTTTTTAGTTATAGTAATATCTGTCAAAGGAACTAGAATCTACATTCCACGTAAGGTAGGTATAGATATGGTATGTTGATATAATATAAAAGCGGATGTGCAGTGTACACAATTGCAGCATAAGTTAAGAGTAATATTACTTTATGGAACAATGCGCTTAAATAACATAGATTATTAATGTTGATATTTAGATGTCAATATGCCGATGTTTCTCATTACCGTATCGGTGTGGTGTACGACCCTGTTTTATTTATAATAACATTTTAGTGGTCAGTATAGCAACTTATGTTTGCCAATTATTTATTGTAACTGTTTGACTATTCTGAGTTAATTAATGTGTGTTGTGCAACAGTTAACACCATTATATAATATGAAATTAAGTAAATGTAATCGTAATAATTTATGTTACTGTAGGAATCAAAAATATTAAATATATAGGTAAAGGTAATATAGGTACTAATATTACGCGTAAGTTTACCAATGTATCTAAATTTCTACTAATTTAAAAGCCATAATATTATAAATTTAATGTTTGATATCTGTAGACTGTAATTTCACGAGTCATAATTATATTCATTCATAAATGCCTAAGGGCAATAGATTACAACGTACGTATTATTATTTATCTGTTCGCATAAGTTTAAAACGTCTGTGAAGTGTGAAGTATGGACACTCCGCTGCAGTCACGTATTATTGACCGTCGTGTATATGATATTATGATAATATAGTTATAATAAAGTATTTTTATTTATTTTTTTAAAAATTACCATCAATATTTTTGGATTGTTATTGAAATGAAAAAAGGAACTTTTGTGTAAAAAAATGTGCAAATGTTATTAAAAATGTGAAAAATCAACTTATTGAAATTAATTGTTTTTATTATAAATTCGATGGTCCGTGGCTTCAAAGAACATTTTTACTGGGGTTCGTGTGTTACAAAAGGTTAAGAACTGCTTGTGTAGAGAGTGAGAGAGAAATATTGAAGAAATATATAAATTGATATTATATTACACTCGTCGATTAAAGCATATGATATTAATAAACATACACCACATACGCACACCAATACCTATACCATATCTGTGAGTGTGTCGCCGAGGTTTTGTGGACATGTAAGCCAGTGTTTATTTTATAACATTATAACGTACCTAATATTGAAACAGTAGACTGTTTTTTTAGCCTTGTGTATTTATACCCTATATTTATATCCGTGTGGGTGTGTGCTTACTGGGCTGGCAATAATTTGGCGTAAATAATGTCAAAAGTTTTTACGGTTGAAATGTAGTATCTGTAGTTTTTACATGGAGTTAAAAATTTCAGTAACCAAACGGAAAATCTACAAATAAAAACTGTTGGTAGCTACCTATCTATATTTTTCTTCTTCAATAATAGTAAAAAACCTTAACTTTGTTGAACATTTTTGCACATATAATACAGTAAGTACAAATAATACAATTCTAACCAATAGTAAGGTAGAAATGTACAGCACTACTACAACAACTATAATGGCACACACACACACACACACACTAAAAACTAAGGGGTTTTCTTGAAGGATCACCCACGAGGTCAATGTAAAAGCGGATTATGCTCAATGATGGTCAATATACGAAAGCATTATCCCAAATTAATTCAACAAACAAATTTGAAAAAAAGGATATGAAGCTGTTTAATATTTTTATCATCGGTTTTTATACGAGCATTAAGTTGTTCGTAGACGACGATGAACCTCGACCTAGCGTAACTTCTCCGGAATTCCCGGAATATCGAAAAATTCAAGGGAATAAATTATTATTCATTAATTATTATGCTAATTAAAGGCGTATTTCAATTAGATATTCAAATGTTTTGATCAAATACGATATATTATATGTACACCTAGTTGAATTATTAGTGAAAAACAAAGTAAATGCAATTTTCTTTTAGTCAATCAAAAATTAATAGTAAAAAAAGAACATAAAAAAATGAGAATTGTGTATTCGTGCACAGATCTTTTTCATTGGATTGTAATTAATTATTATGTTCAATTTATTATGAAAAATATATAAATTGATGAACTTTAATAAACTAAAATTGAATAATGTGAAACCGACTTTGATAATATTGTGTTGAATAGGGAAGAGAATGTACACCTTGAACTTTTAATCCGCAAACGCATACAACTATAAACGTACATTAATTATTTAGTAGGTATCTACATACCTAGGTATTTAATTATTTAAAATATCCATTTGTTATGTAGGTAAAATACTATAAATAACATATTTAGCCATTTAGGCTGTTCCTACTTTTAAATTCAAAATCCTAGTCGTGGTTTCTTACATAAGTTTCCTCTGGTAAAATGTTTGATAATTTTATTTTAGTACCTAGCATTTTTTTTAGGTATAGGTATACTCTAAATGTCCACGAAATTTCGATGCTCGGAGAAAACGTGTTTGAAGAAATGTATTCTGTTGATTTGGTTTATTTTGAAGGAATTATATGTACTATGTAGAAATATGTATAGTTAAATAAAAGCAACTAACATTTTTCCTCTTGCGGGACTTGGATATTAACTATAGTTCAATTTATCAAACGAGAAACATAAACAAGAGTGCTTGCAAATATGTACAAATATCTTTTTAAAAAGCGCTTTTCAAATGTTGTAAGACTTACATAAGTAATATTGAATTTTGTTAAACCTCTTATTTAAAATCAAAATATGTAGTGATGTCAATAAAAAAGCGACGAAAGCAAAAATGTATCGTGTGTGGGTTACTCTGTTAGATGTAAGTATAAAATATAAAGTTAAAACGTGACAAAAATCCGAAGTTAATGGTCAGGTATTTGGTAAATGTTAACATCCAAATGGCGTTTATCACATCGGTAATAACTCAGAATATTAGCACAGAATAACCTTATTCTAGCAGTAATAACTATTCAATGGTTATATTATATTAAACCGTGTCACAGTGAGACAGTGTTGACTCTATTAAGCTACAGTCTATCATAAAAATTAAATGGATACTTGAAACCCAAGACCTAATATTTGTTTTACAGACTTTTCATACTTGCGTACTGATTTTATGACCTACCTATCAGCTTTAACAACCGGTTGGAGATTACTAATAGTTAAATATAACTCTTAAATAGCATACAATTGAAGCGATTTCATATCTACTCAATTTGCTGACATCTATTTTGGCACAGATACCGTTTCTCTATTACAGTGGACTAGTGGAGCCCAAACTTTTTTTGATCCATCACGACCCCCAAATTGATTTATTTCGACGAGGTTGCCTTACCAATATTACATAATTATATTATATTATGCATAGTATAATGTACTACACTTTTTTATTCAGAGTTCAACTATTGGCGGCCCTCTA
The DNA here is from genome assembly GCF_001856785.1 of Myzus persicae. Classification (NCBI taxonomy): domain Eukaryota; kingdom Metazoa; phylum Arthropoda; class Insecta; order Hemiptera; family Aphididae; genus Myzus; species Myzus persicae. Next base: position 370,360 of record NW_019101697.1, read on the forward strand.
TTCAAGTTTTGGGACCCTCAGGTTGTGAAGTACCACTGCTCTATTATATTTTAAAATATAATTTTAACTTAAAATTATAAATTATACCTAATATCAGCAAAAACGAAAACAAAATTATGATAAACGGCTTAATTTGTTGTTTTCCGAATGCGCCAACCCATGATTAGCATATCGTACCAAAAATATTTATGAACACGGTTGAGCAAATATTTCATTCATTGAAATTTGAGAAGGAATCAAAACGCACAAGTGTTAAAATAGCCCATAGGTTCAAGTAATAAGTATTAATATCACAGTGCAAAATGTATTTCGGTGGTAATTTTGGTTGACCTTAGTTAAATTTATTCCGGTAAATCTTGACCGCCAAGGGCCCAATACGAGATAAATTGTTTGGTATTGGTATCGTACATATATTGTAAAAATAAAAAATATTTTAATTATTATGAATATTACGAGATAGCTACCAGATTAATATAATATCACACTATATTATACTCACGAGCCGGTATGGTGCCTAAAATATAGGCCGTGCACACTCCACGACCCAGCGTGCTGCGATCACGTAATTTCGTTTGGGAATATTGTCATTTTACTATTTTAGTGATGTTAATTAATTATTATTCCGCGACTGCGACGAACGTCTCTCAGCGGAGTCGTGTCAAATGGTCTTACTTCTTGCGACGATCTTCGAGTGCCTACCCAATAAGTTTTTCGTGCTATTTGATTATGCGCAGACAGACCTGTCAAGGCGCGTTTCGTCCGCATAATGCACCAGAGACCGTTGTCCGCCGTGCTTTCCAGGGTATACACCAGCCAAAGGGTTTAATTTTGTGTAGGCAAACATTGACAGTAATGAAATAAATTATTATCGCGATGGTAGTTTCCCCCCCCCCCCGTAACAGGCTTATATTATATTACGATATCGATGACTGCAGGCCAGCGGGCACCGCGGCGGCGATGACAAGAGTCCAACTACATTTTTGAGCTTATATATATAGGTATATCATTATTTATTATAAAAACCGATTTCAGATTATTTAAATATTTGTTTAACAACCTCGGGAAATTATTATTTAATGCAGGTTTTCATAATGTTATAATATTATGTTTTGATGTATCGACATTGCGTGATTTTTTTTATTAATGAAGTGTATAGGTAGTGAAAATTATAATTTATTTATGTCCGATATTACAATATTATTATGCTACGCATAATAACGCAGTCGATTCGTTATATGTGGCCTTATCTTTAAACATTTGATAAAACGAAAAATTACAACACTGCTCCTTCACGAGAATGGTTTGGTTAGGTTATGTTAGGCCAGCATGTTCAATGTTGTGCACTGGATTTCGCTCGTCGGAAAAATTAATTTACACGTCATATAGTTGCCCGTTCATATATAATATATCTGCATGTGTGACTTGGGTCAACATTCTCTTGGGGCTACCACCCATTTTATCGTGACATTTTGTCGACCTCATTATTTAATATTATAACTTACAAGTTATGGAAACGTAATATCATAACTCTACTCTGTAGTTCTAAAATCTGTTTCAATACACGTATATAGGCATATAACTACCCACCTAAATAATGAAACTATTCAGCTTTATTATTTATAACCCTTTAAAGTTGAGGGGAGCTAAATCGTATGCTAAGCATCTTTTGGATAGGTATACCACATTATTAATTACAGGATTAACCATTATCATCATGGTGTAAGTCTTTGTAAGATCGCTTGTTCGTTGATATAATATTATATACCTGGTATATTATACTTTACAGGGTGTCTCGTCATGTTTGCCCCTGTAGGTACGTAATAATAATATTTTTATACCGATATTGCCTGCCATCTGTATTAAAATAATATACGATATTTTACTACCTGCGGCGTCTTGCCTAAAATATAAGACTTTCGTGTTTACCTGAATAATTGATGAAAATTAGTATTACAACTTAAAATTATTACCAAAGTTATATCTTAATCAATTATTATTGGTTAACTATAATTTTTGAAAAATAAAATATCAACATTTTTAAAATTTATTTGGACAAACGAAAAAACTACTATTAACTATAAATTATTATAATAATTTTAAATGGAGATCATCTCATAAAGTATAATAATTTTGCAAAATATGATTAGATTGTTTTATTTTTCAAATGCGATAATTTGTCGTGACTTTTAAATTTTACATTTTAACTTTGAATATAAATTCTTTTGTGTAAAGAAAGGAGCAGAAAGGTCGTCCTTATGCTATAACAATGTATACATTATTGTGATAATCAATTTAAGGTTAGATATAAAATTCAATTATTGAATTATTTATTTATGTGATTAATTTTAATTTTGACGCCATTGACCAAATCAACCAGGTTTACTTATTTTTTCTCATCGTAGGTCTTATTTCTGTTAGGATTATTGTATTTATAAAATGCGGTTCCTGTATTAAAATAAGTACAAAAAAAAGATAAGTTTATTATATAGTATCGTTTATTTTATGTTATAACAAGAAGGTTAAAAAAAAACACAAAACTTAGTTCGATTAAAAACATTTTCATTTTCAAATAAGTAAACAAAACGATGAACTTTTTTTGTTTATACTGAATAAGTATGGACAGAGCAAGAAAAATAAGCCTTATGGATGGGTTACTATGAGTATTTTTTTTACAAAAACTTTATGAAATATATCTTTTCTTAATTTATTCTGTACTGCATATTTATATGGTAATTTAACTTATGTCAAAACTATCGATTACTATGATTCCTAAGGGACGTATAGACCTTTCTTATAAAACAATTTACCCGTACTTTGATATATTGTGTAGCGTAACCTATCCATTATTTTTATAATCATTCTTATATTAGTACAGATTCTAAAAAGTTTTTACCACGGTTTAAGTTTAATATTCAGATAACAAGAAATGACTACACTTTTAGTTTCCAAATAATGTATTTTTGATCATTCTGTTTCGCTCTGCCCACCTACATTTAAGGTCGTAATGTTTCCACCGAGTATTATCTGTTGGTGTTTAACTGTGAATAGGCTATACACAGGTGTAAACTTGGCGTAGTTTAAATGATTAATAACTACACAAGTTTGAAGTTTGTTTGTATTGTGTTTGTGTATAACCTATACCACAGCTAAATCTAAACTCAACTACATATAATATAATATTATTATTGAGGTAACGGTTAAGATATAATATTTTATATAAATGTATAACGATCTAGCATTGCAAAATTGTGGTCAATAACATAAGAAACAATAATAAATATGATGCAACCGTCAGTTGAGTGCATGGTACGTCACTAGCGGACTTTGTTTTCGGCCCTTTGGTAGGATTCATGTGATGTTTCCGTGTGACTGTTACCACTGCATTTGTTTGGTTTGTTGGCACGGTCATGTTGCAGTACATGTCATCGCAGCAGGATACGCACACCTGCGAACAATAATCATTGTGTTTATTGTGTTTTTATAATATTATGTATTATCCAAAGTTTTGATTAAAATTATTGTTATTTCATTTTGACATTGCAAAGTTATAGTTTTAGCTACACAAAGGCGTGATTTCGTTCAATTTAGCTGCAGAAAAATTAAAAAAAAATTTATCTGCAACGTTTTAAATTGTACCCGATAAGTATAAATCTATAGCTACAAAATCAATCGTTATACTCTTGCCATTATACACAATTATCATTCTTTTCGAGGACATTTTTTTTTTTTTTTTACTAAAATTGAGTGATTGGTTCTTCTATTTATACGTCTTGTCCAAAACACACATAGTTAAATTAAAGAGCAAAATAAACATATAAATAATTAAAGAATAATACTACTGGAATTGACTTGGTGGTATGACCGGTGGACGGTAGTCGCGCGTGTTGCCTCCAAACGCCACTGATTGATGGTGCAGCAAAATAATGATACTACGTACCAATTACTCGGCCTTTACAAATTTCAGACCATTTAAGTGCATGGTCTTCTCCCCCCCCCCGGGATCACCCTGATAGCATTTGAAAATATATGTGCTAGGTACGCACTGTAAGATTTAGATTCTATAAAAAATATTGATTTTATTAGTGGCTGAAGGTGCAATAAGTAGCCACGTGTCTTAAAATAGCTTTAAATGTGCATTAAGACATTATTAAAATAAGATTATCCCTTGCTGGATTCGTGAAAAAATATAAATAAATACTTGTAAACAAAGTTGGCTGGTGAAGGTACTAAAGACAAAAATATAGAAGAGTCAAATATAATATTATAAATGTATGATACTTGGTATGCAGAATGACGTACAGTATAATATAAACTACTCTGGAAATTGTTATTAAATACTAATTATACATTTTGTATAGATATGCAATTATATAAACAAATAGTATTACAATAATATATTGTTGACTTCATGGGGCTTATATACAATTTCTAGAAGAGGATAATATTATTTATACTTTCATCTTATTAATTATTTAATATTACTTACATTTTTTTTTTGGCGACATAATGTTATATCGTACTACAAAGGTACCTATGTAAATAAACTATCAACATTTTTTTGTTTTAGTTTGTTATTTTTTAAGAAAAGATGGTTTTAACAAAAATAAATATATATACTATGTAGGAAATATGTCTAAACATAAATTGTAAATCTATTTTATTTCATATTTTCATCCCTTTTATATTAATTGTTTAGGTGAGGCAAGGAAATTAATAATTAATAGCTTGTAGGTACTAATGAAATTATTTTTACAATAAATAATATATTTGAAATTCATTTTTTTATTGATTTTATATTCCTTGTTTAGAGCATTTTTATATTGTGGTTTAAAAAACTCAAGAGAGGAACTATTGATTGACAGGAATATGTAAAAGTTATTTTTAGTGGCACTTTATTAGTTAAATTGCACCAACAATAAGAATGTAGCTGATAGTGAGTTTTAAGGACAGTATATAGTGAATACTGAATAGTGATTGATTAAAATGAACAATGGACAAAAATCACAATGGAGTTTTTTTGTTTTTCTTCCGGCCATCTATTTGATGTATAAATCCCATCCACAACATCTTACCTTTCCATTTTATTTTATCTCCTGACATTGCATCGATTTATTATTATTTTTGTCTCTTTAAATCAAATGTATCTCACTCAGTTTCCATTCATCACTTACTACATGTCCAAACCATATCCATTTTTGTCAACACATACCTTTATAATCTATGATCATATTACCCTATAGCCTATAGTACTATATACAGGCTAGGCTTCCACCCATGTTGATTTTTACGTATCATACAAATAAGTATTTACTATTTTATTAATGCACAGATGATATTTGAAGTCAATAATCATAACGTATAGGTAATAGCTAGTATTTGCTAGTATTCACCATCCTAACGGCCATTTGTGCCTACACCCATATTTGATTTTCATTAATAGAGAATAAAATAATAATGTTTACGTTATAGGTAGTCCATTACAAAATTATTACATCAGTCTGGTGGGTACTAATCTTAAGTTACTGATAACTAAATCAATATAATTAATTGCAATTTAGTTAGCAGCAATGATATTGGAGGTCTTCCTCCCCCATTAATACGTTTAATGTATCCGTTACCATCACTAATGGAATAATTTTCCAGCTAAAATCGAAATTGAAGGAAAATCGCTCGATTTTTTGTATTGATCGTTCTCAATACATTAACAATAATTATTTAAACTAGAAATAACATCTAATATGTTGACACATTTAAAAAATATAATAAATGAAAAAAAAAATAACTCTCAAATTTGTCATCCCTAATTTTTGTTATCACTAAATTAGACGGAAAACTAATAATAAATTACTCAATTTTAATTGCTGATGATTATTATATGAAATAAATAAGGGTTAATGGCCTAACTGGGCTATTCTTCACCTGGCTACACCTATATATCTATATTAATTTAATATTATGCATCTTTTTAACTGTTTGTTTACATTTTTTCCTTAAAAATTGAAAGCATACCCACATAAAAAAATGTTATACAATGCTGAAGCACTGGATAACACTTAACTATTACTAGTACTATACCTAACCGTTATAGTAGTAAATAACTTACAGTCTGTCTGTCAATGCTTAGACAACCGACAGTGGACGGATGACATTCTGTTCGGTTAGCACATTTTTTGTTCACAATAACACTAGATCCAGTTGAATCCATTATGTGCAACGTCTGACAGTAGTCTAGATCTACGCCGGATACATAAATTACTTCCACTGGAGTTTAAGATTAAAAATGATACATACCTCGAGCACATGGTTTATCGATGGCATATTGGTTGCATGTCAAATTGTCTGACACGTTTACGCAAGTGTAGCAAGTTAAATTTTCTGAAATAATTAAAGCAATCTATAAAATAAAACATATACAATTTTGAAAATGTAAATAGTGTACGTTTTCGTGTCAACTATAATTTAATATCAATCTGTATTCTGTACAATATTATGGATATTCATTATTGTTATCATTTATTTAATTTTTGTTTGTATATATTTAAATAAGCTGCATAGGCCGGAGCAGGTTGAAGTATGATTTATAACTTTATACACATATGCCTAATACGTAAGGTGCAATTCTATCTCATAATATGTATTTGGCTATTACTCAAATTGGCTACTTGATATTTAAATTAGATTTGAAAAGAATATGTGTAGTACAGATGACATAGGTAGTCTATTTAAAATTTATTTATTTTTTTTTTTTATGAATTTGACAGTATATTATGAATATCACCTATTGGAAGCAGCATGTTTTTTTATAAGTTAACTCTGTACCATCATCATATAATAGTTACGTATTATACCTCATGATAAAACATAATATTAGTCAAGTTATGTGGAAAGTGTAAACTTTTGTGAATAAAAAATTAAAATTCAAGTATAAATTGAGAATTAAAAAAAAAATCTGACCCTGTATTTTTAATAAAACGTTTTTATAAAACCTAACGATGTGATCCATCAAATATTAGTGTAAGGAAAAATTATATACCATAATTATTATAATAATAATTAAAAAGAAAATAATTAATAAAAATATTGGCATCGATGTGACGTTTTTTTACATTAACTTGGTTGTTAATAGATTTGGACAGTCATTATAAGTTTCGAAAAAAAATATTTTTAGTGTTTTTTTTTTTTATAATTGGTGACACTGAAATTGGCAAGCTTAACTTTTTCTATATCTGTTGAAATATAGAGATTTGTGAATTCAAATTTGGACATTAAAATGAGGCATGTTTTACTGGACTAGAAACACTATATTGTTAAATTTTATCATAAGCGTTGTTAGTTGTAAGCTGTAACAATATATGCTTGAGGGTTAATTGCTTTAAGGCATCCTAAGCATACTTAGAGTCTTATTCTGCGAAGGAGAGCCTTTGTTTTATTTTCCAATCTAAATGAAGGAATTAATCTCAAAATAAATTAAAAAGACAAGAAATCTTGTATTTAAATATTTTCACACAGGAATATGTGTAACACACTTGGGCTCTGTTATCACCAAAACTTTAATACAATAATAAGTATTTCATCATATTTAATAATTATTTTATTATTGTTTTTAAAAAAGACAATAGATTATTAATTTGAAATAATGTTTGTTTAGATTTCCATGGGACTTTTATGGTTTTTTGAGTATCTAGACTAGTTTATGAAAATACAAATTAAAAATATTTATTCTAGAATTTGTTTCAATCTAATCTTATTATAAAGTACAACTATTAAGATGTTGAAAAATTTTACCTTAACTATTAAATTATATTTGGGTGACAAATTTAATATAATTGTTTGAGTTTATTGTATGTTTCTAAAAATAAATTGTTTTAAAAACATTGTGTGTGTTTTGTATTCTGTTTGAAGATTCTTAGTCGCAAGAGAATTACATTGGTTTGACAACCATGTATTTTGAGTTTAGCTCTCGAGAAAAGAACCTTTTAGGGTAGTAAGACTATTTCAAAAGTTTCATGTAACATATCTGTCGATAGAAATTTAAATGGAGTTCCGTGGCAAAGAATGCACCTTTTTTTTTCTTGAAAAAAAAAACGAAATAATTTAAATTTATGATTAAATTACAATTATCTGTGTAGGTATTCATTATTTTGTCATATTTTGGTTTACATGGAGTAATGTTATAAGTTTATAACATCAGACAAGTTTAAAATCTTTATAAATATTGTATTTGTACTTTTAAAATTTATGGTACCTATATAAAAATAGTTGTATAGTTAGTTTGCATGATGTCCAATAATGTATTACCGTAATACATAATAAACCACATAAAATTCATAAAAGTTAAGTCTTAATTAAATTATTACTCATTAAAACACTGCTCTAATACCTCTAATTAAATGAGTAATGAATGTGTTCCTTGTCTGAAATTATGCATGTATAATATTATCATTGTTCTTTTGTTTACTATACACATAACTAAGAAAAATATTTAAGTTACTTTAATCAAACTCATCTTATGTCTTTTAGTCAGAACATTCAAAATGGTTCGTAAAAATAATTTGAACTGTTAAAAATAAGTAATAATAGTTAAACATGAATTACTAATAAATATACAAGTATGAAGAATTATTAGTGTATTAAATGTGATGTTCAGAATTCGGTGTTACGCATTATTAAATAGTATAAAAAACAATAATTATAATAATTTATATTAAACAATTTTATATGCGAATTGTAAGAATATATTGATTTAAAATCGTCACTAGTACCATTCATTATACATTTTGCGTTGTGTATCATGTTTTCCTCGGATTAAGTGTGAGTGTGTGACACATTTTAGAGAATGCTTATTTGAATGTTTGATTAGGGTTTGTACTTTGTTGCTAAAAACCTGCCATTATCCACAAATGGACGTTGCAAAATGGCTTTACATTGTTTACCAGTGAATTACCTTCTGTCATGTTTTGTGTGACAACCTCGGACATTTTGGTATCGGGACTCAGCGGTCTGGCCACGCAACCAGATAATAAGGCCCATCTAAATAGTGGTACCATCCACGGGCAACCATGAGGCATACCTCTGTACGACCCCAAACATTACCTAAAACAATCAAGAACATTAATTTTAGATTTTTAGCATAAATAATGTATTGCCTTAGATTTATATCAAAATATTTTCATCTTAGTTATTCATTTATAGTTTGTTTGTGTAGAAAGAAAGTTCTGAAAGTTGTGGAGTATATAATACGCCTATTACGTTATTATATTATAATCAGTTAGTTATTTAAACGATCATATTATACATAATATACATTGGACACTGGAAATTTAATAATTATAGTAGTTGAATAAATTACAAACAATTTCGGATAAAATGTGCATCCATTTTTAAACATATCTATTTAAAATATTTGAATTATTCGTTTCAAATTAAACGGTCGATCATTTAAAAAATAAATTATCTATGTAAAATGTGAGGTTTTATATTTTTTGAATAGTGATGTACTAATAATAACATTTGAGGCACTCTGTACTAGTTCAATAATTTATTTAAGTTATAATAATAGTTTAAAAAAAAAAACTAATAACTTATTGATTTAATGTGATCATATTTGCGAATCCAATAACAAAATAGTAATTAATTAAATATGTTGATACCTATGTCGTTTATAAATAAAATAACTGAACTGTTTTATATAGGTATTCGTGTTTATGTCTCTCAAATGGTTCAATAATCAATATGTTGGGCATGGTCCTGTGTTCACACAATGTTTGGAATTATTCATGCAATAGTGTTTAAACTACATATAATTTAATTAATTATGCCATTCACTAGTATTGTAGCACTTGAGTTAGGTTACTTAAATTAGGACAGCTCGTTTTTAATAAATCGGACAAAATATATCATTCTGCAGACACATATTTTAACACTACAATTTATACTTTATAGTCGTACATGAAGGAAATAATTTTACATTTTTTAAAAAATATCATCAATATCTTTTCTAAAAATATAATAGTATACAAATTCAAAAACATGTTCACAGCAAAAATTTGCGATGCATATAGCCTTAAAAAAAAAAAAAAAAATGAAATCTAAACCTCATTTAATTTACTATAAAAAATGTTTATTTTTTTTGTCTGTGTGTCAGATAGAATTTGTTCATTGGCCGCCATTTGGTGACCTTTTCCCTACGCTAATGTTAAAAAATGGAACACTTTACTCAAATTAAAATTATATAACTATATCTTATTAATATTTTTATATGAATGATGAAATAAAAGTCTAATGACAAGGAAGTCATTAGTAGTATGCCATTTTTGTGTAGTTTTATATGAATCGGAATCATGTTGCAACTATTAGTAATTTTTTTTTCATACCTTTTATGTTTTCATATTTATAGAACTTATCGTATTAAACTTATCTTGCTAGTAGTTTATACTATGTATTAAGCGAACCTTGATGTACTTTATGGTACAATTCTAGTTTTAATTACCTTAGCAAAAGCGAATTAGCTTTATTTAGTTTTTTTTATTATTACCTTCATCGTTATTTGATATTATAACTGTATAATACATGCGAACAGTTATTGTAAATAACAATAATAGCCATATAATTTTTTCGCTAAAAATGCCTACGATAAATTAGTCGTATGCAGACTTGAAGTGTTCCACACATACACATTTTATTTGCTTAATTTTTTGTTACGTATATTATATATCTAACAAAGTTGTATTTATATCGAATAATTATTATGGCTATTAGCTTAGTCTATTATATTATAATTTGATTACAACTTTCAAGTAATACATGAACTAAATTAGGTATTGGTTTTATAATGTGTACTTTTTTAAATACAGTATTGCTAAGATAGGAAGGTTCTAAAAGAGCTTAAAAGTTTCACACTCTGCTTCAATATTGTTAGAGTATAAAATTAAGCATAAGCAGAATATTTACTATAACATTTTTTATTTTTTTGAAGTTCGGTACATTTTGAAAAGTTCAAATAAGTAGAAGACTTATAAGCAAAACAATAATGTGTGTTTTAACTATTTTAAAGGTTTGGATAGCTAAGAATTTATTTCAAATATAATGATTTTTCATTGCTTTCAGTTATAAAGACGCTTGACCTAAATTACGTGTATGCCTTTTGTTAAAAGCTAGATATAGCGCTTGTTCAAAACAAAAATATTTCTTAAGTCCGTTATCGATTTGAAACAATAGTTAGATGATTAAAAAGTGATTTTTGGAATACCTTAGTAGGCTTATTAAGACATAAAAAAAAAAATAGTGAAAATATAGAGAAAGTTACAACAAACTCATTTTAAATAAAATTAATTTTATCGTTATACTTATAACGCAGACAAAAGTTAATATTTTTTTTATTAAAACACTCACTTTGAAATATAAATCATGTTATAAACTTGGCTTTGCTTAGATTTTTATTGCTTTCCAAATGCAATTTATGATGATTTATTAAGGATTTGAAATTAAAAAAAAAAAAAATAATAATATGCATCACTTTCTTATAGCGCAGCGAAGAGACACTAATGACAAATGCCCAGTATCTGATTCGCTATTTTTTTGCATTTTTAAAATCATGATATTTTTTCATAATAATATACAATTTTCCGACTTGTCAATTTTTTAAAATTGTTTTTCCGTTAAGTGTAATTAAACATTTCCCACTGATGGGCTACGGATACGAGGCGAAAGTCATAGACTTAAGTGTTGCGTGAAGATTAACTATCGTCGTTGTCGCCACCGTCGAAAAGTTTTCAACAGAACCTCCGTGTATAATAGGTCGTCGAGGAAAACTAACTTCTCAATAATTTAAAGGTATAATGTGAAGTGAGAGTGAATGGAGGGATTTTGGCGACAGTTTGCCAACAGTTACACGTCGTTATTAGTTATTACCATAGACTTTGGATGGTAACTTTTGACCACGCGTGAGAGAATGGGCATACACAATATACGCGTACACTGCGCACACCACGTATAATGCATAATATTATAAAATATTATATATACGCGAGCATACTTGAGGGTTGGTGCCATTGCCGTTTAAAAAGCTCGGCTTATTGTTGTAAATTTCTACAGAACAATATAAAGCTGTTATCTCAGTGTATACAGTGTAATATCGCGTATTGTAAGAGAGCATTGTATCCGATTATAATATTAATAATACCTACTGCAGCACTATACCTATACCGTGTTTCTACTACACGGGCACACGCGTCGGTCTAATGAAAACACATGGTCGCCGCTCTCCTTTTGTTGCTTATTACGCGATGATGGCCATAACATTTTAATCTGCCCCGCACTTTCCGACCGACTTGGTCATCCTTAAACGTTTCAAACTTTGTGTAGTAATCGGGTCATCTGTTGTCGGTGAATTATTTATTGCCCCGCTAAGGCCACCTTCCACCTTATCGTTTTATTATGTAAATCTTTACAAACTTCAACCCAATTATATAGGTAAAGCCATACAGGTAGGTATTGGAATATTCTGTATATAGGTGTGGCGTGCGTAAAATCTAATGTCGAGTCATTGTTAGTGCAAAATTGGCCATATTACATTCCTATACTTGATAATATTTATTATTTATTATTCACGAGAGTGCAGTTACCAACATTTTATCAGACGACAATATTGTGTTTATGTACATACGAAATTATGCACGTGTGACAAAATATATCAACGACGGTTATTGACAACACAGTTTCAACGTGTGAATCTAAATTTTTAAGTACGAGGATAATTTAATCTTGATTATATTGTTAGTTTCTGAAATAAAGTGTTCACTTCTGCATTGTTTTAAAATTGTTTCTTCAATAATTCCCATTAAAAGTGATTTATTTCAAAAATGTCTGTACTGAAATTTCATTAATTTTTAGAACTAAATATCAAAGTATTCGTTAGAATCAACAGTAGGTTCAAATTCAGTAACTAGTAAGTATAGATTAGGTACATGTGCTGTTTTGTATGTACACCCATTTAAACTATGTGTACATTGTGTATATCGCTATGACATACCTACTTTCAAACTAAAATCTACATGAATAAATATTCCTTTGTAATAAATTATATCTTAGAATAGTAAACTTTGGTATACATTATTACTACAGTCTATAACAATAATTCGATTTTTAATTTTGTTAGTTTTCTGTTTAACTTTTATTACAGTCAGTTAAACACTTTACACACGCAAACATAACACGTGTATACATTTAAAAGTATCTATGTCTGTAACATTATCTGTTTATATACATCACACAATTTTATAGCTTAAGCACTCTATCCATTTTATAGCTAAGCTGTTCAATTTAGGTAAATATAGACTGTTTCAAAACTAAAATTTTCAAGAAGTATTAATGCTAAGCTCTACGTACGATGTTTCCAATATTAAAACTACCAAGGTACATATATTAAATAAATAGCTTATTTTGGTCATAAGTTATAACTTATAACTATTTAAAACATATTTTAAACATTGAAAAATGTATTGAGTACTTGATTAACAAGTCTCTTGCAAATGTGGTATTAGGTTATTTACCTGATTTCAGTTTGGCATATAAAATGAAAAACGATGCAATGAAGCGATGTTTAATTTGGTTATAGTTTGGAAAGATAGAGATAAAAGGAATTTGCTGTCATGACATAATACATATAGGTATGTGATTAAATAATTTACTATTCTATCTATACTATCTGCTTGTATAACATATTTATTTATGTCTAGAAAGTTGTAACATCTAAAATGTCATGATTTTGAAACTAATTGTAATCTTGGTTTTTTTGGGTGATTTGAAAAACTATTCTTCTACCACATAGTAAATAAGGGAGACGTTCTTAAATCAATTCATTCTATACAATTTCTTTTGAATTCTGTCACTTTCTAATTTGATAAAAATAATGTGTGATAAAAAATATTTTTGCAGTTCTTCTAAACATTTTGAATTATTATTAAACACGGATGATTCTATGGAGATAATTTTCAAATTTATTTTCATGAAAAACATCAAAATAGTGGATAAAGAATGCGAGAAAACGTGATTATTATAAGGATTCCGACCTTCACTCAATATTTTTTCAAATAAAATAATGTATTTCTGATTTAAAAAATAATATAAAGACACAATTCGTCACTCAACTCTCAGTTTTTTTAAAAGTATGTTTAGTGTATAATTTAATGGTACCTACCTAATTGCTTTAATATAAATGCTTTATGTCTTAATTTGTTTTATGCAGAATTTTGTTTACTTCAATAAGAAGACTTAACAGTGAAATTAAGATTATTACATTTTGTTATTTAAAAATGTACATTAAACCATATTTCGAGCAAAAAGATTTTGATTTTTTTGTTGCAGTTAAAAAACCAAATTTAAATCTTAAGAAAATTGGATAATCATATGTAAAATAACGATTTCTCAACAAATGGTTTTAGTTTTCATGTTGTACACTTGTACTTACCTAATTTAAAAAGTATAAATCATTGAAACTTGAAAAATTATTTTAATTATTGTAACTTAAATTATCTAACTATACATATTATATCTAATTAAATTTTCAAAATATTTTAATAAGTCTAAGCTATTTAAAGTTATTTAAAATTTTAAGTTTTCATAAAAATGAGTAGACAAGGTCAAAAGGTTATATAATTTAATATAAGATCCTACATAAGATTTTTTCTGAGTAATAAAAAAAACATTTAAAATCCATAGGTATTAATGACTTTTTTCTATAACTGCTTGAAGTAAAATTTTCTCAAAATTGGATAACATATATTATACTAGGAATAATATTATTCATGAGTAATTGCAAATTTTACCTGCAGTACTATTATTTATTATATTTTATTATCCGTATGACATTTTAAAATTATTTAGATTAACTTTAAGTTAATTCCAATTTATACCATGAACTTCAAGTCATTTTATGGTGAGGCGGTATTGACTGAAAAGTTAATAATAATGAAATAATATTTTGATACAAATACATACTATTTTAATATTAATTAATAGTAAAATATATTTTATGTTTTTATCAAAAATCAATTCAACCTACGGTTCGACTAAAAACACAAATAAAAATAGTAATTTACTATAATAGGCTATTACATTATTAGCAATAAAAATAAAATATACTTGGAAATTAGTCTGACAGACCATCTCCGCTCAGCATTGTTTATAGTATGGAATGATTTACAGTTGAATTCAAATTCAATACTTCTATTTCATTCATCTACTTAATTATGAGGTACACTCGACACCTACTCTAAGACAGAGCTGTTACCTACATGCGTTTTTTTAACCAGGTACTTATTCAAATCGCAATATTTTCATCAATTATTATTATTAACGCAGGTACACTTCAGCTTGCTTATTGCTTAGTGGTTTAAAAAATATTATTTACTTGTGACATCAATGCTTATTATAAATTTAATTATTAAAATGTAGATACCATAGTAATGCAATAATGATAAGTGAGTAATAAAGAAACTATTTAAAAAATAAAAATTTAAAGAAAAATAAGTTTGTTATAAAATAAAAATTATTTAATGTCGAATAATCAATTATATTTCAATATTAAACAAATTATCATCTTCAGCGTTTAGTTTTATTAAATCATTTTATTAACAAATCGTTGTTCGTAATAAGACGTATTTATCTATATATTTGCACATATTAATGTTTACATTATAGCTATCTACTCTTTTTTGAGCCTAGAAAATTATCACCTTACAACGAAAATACACTGGAAGTACTTCAAAAGTTTCATCACAAAAACTTTGTCAGTTTCTAAATATTGAAATATTTTGTCTCATCTTTTTAAGCATCATTACGTTTCAAAAGAAACGAGCAAAAATCAACTGTTTGCGTTAAATGGCACTTTGAAAACACTAATATCATCCATCAAATGTACTATTCAACAAATGACTGCTATTTATTTTCGAGATTATATCATTCTGTGCTTAAAACGTTATGTTTTTGAAAGGTAAGAGGTAATATTTTTAGTTTATTTATTACCATAAATACAGTTTTTTTTACATTTCAATAGGTTTCATTGGATTATTTTTGTATTAAAAACTTAACAGTAAAACAAAGTTTATGATTTTTCCAAATGGAATGAACTTTGATTGATGTAATTAATTTATATTTGTTAAATGTAAAAAATGAACAGTTTAATCAATCAAATATAATGTTCCACATTGTAATATTTAAACTAAGTTACATTCATGAAAAGTACTTTAAATATTAAATTTATTAGAAAAGAACGTCAGTCATTAATACGTATTAGAAAGTTAAAAATTTTAAATTTTCCATTTTTGGGTGATTGGTATAAAGTTACTGTTTTTACGTCATTATCATTCTACAACTGAGTTACGTGTTTAATTCTTATAGTTTTTTCCATAAAGCATCAATAATCAACTGTATGTTATAGAAAATTGTCCATCTGAGCAATGGAAATTACAATTGTAGGATTTAATACAATTTATTTCACAATATGCGACTTTTATAATTTATTAATGATGATCAATAATTATATATATTAAAATACAGTATATGTACATAGTATATTTATTCTATAATAATTTCAAACCTCGTTTCAGGATAAACGCACTTTAAAAATAAACTATATTATAAACATACACGTTGCATAAAATATTCAATGTAGGTTGATAGGTACTCCATTTACTTTTTTTGTCCAAAGTCTATCATTAAACTAAAATATAATATACATTTAAAACAAGATAGATAATACAGTAAAAACAAGATAATATAAGTAAATAAGTAATAAAAGTTTTTAACCTCAATACATGATTAATAATGTCTATAAAGTATTTAACCTCTCATGCTATGAGTAAGGATAAAAGGGTTTGATGGTTAAACGAAAGTTTGTGTTAAATCGTCAGATCTAATAAAAGAGATACAAGAAATATTGCGCCATAAATTGATAAAAAATATAATATGTAATTCCATTAAAACTATTTGTTTTATAGTTCACAACTGTTTTAGATAAATATAGTATATATAGCTGATTTATAATATTAAGAATATTAACATCATATAAAATATAAATTCTCCTTTTTTTTATATGCATAAAAGAACAGAAACTGTGATAAAGTCACAGAACATTTTTTTAGTTACCTACTAAAAGGTCTTTGGTGAAATTAATATAATTTGATAAAAAAAAAAAAACTATGTGTCTTATCAATTCAAATATATTTTTTGGTTGTTGGTTATAACTCATGATATAGGTAATTAATTTATAAATTAAAATTTGTTTATTACCTATATATTACTTATTAGTTATTAGTCATATTTATAAGCTTCAAATTGGTAGAGTGTACAAATATAATATCAAGTGATTCAAATTCTTCATATAAAATATATAACCACTGAATAAATATACTTAAAACATAATATAGGATCAATTATAATATTATCAATAGATGCTGAATTCAATTTTGTTTGCCAATAAAAATAAAATACCATTTATTATTCACTGTAGGTATATTATCACTTATTTAACAAAAGCTAAACGCTAAAAGGTAATTGGTAGTATTGGGCAATGATAGAATTACAAAGCTTTTTAAAGCTACAAATATTTATTATGGGTAATATTTTGTTAAATATCATGAGTAAAAAAAAATTGTTTTCTCTTTTTTTCAAAAAACCAAATTCTTTTCTTACTACCTATGTTCTATTTTACGAAAATGTATAAGAATATTCAAACACTAGTTTCCTTGTGTAATTAAATTTGTTATAAAATGAAGTTTTAAAGTAAAAAAATAAAATTTATTATATTATATGCTCAACATCTCGGTAACGTACAAATCCGGATTAAGTATGTCCGATGTATAGAATTCTATAGAGAAAGCCAAATGCACACAAATAAATCTCTTAGACGTCGTATAACAGTAAAGTTGTTTTCTTATCGAATGTATATTGATTGTACCTATTTAGGAGTTTTACTGTTAATACTTCAAAGTTAGAAGTAAGATTCAATCACTCTAGGATACAATATCATTATGTTTCTAATATTTTATAAATTGTATAACTACAATTTTTAATTGTTTCCCTTTTAAAAATGGAGATACTCGTATATTCATGATGAGTAATATGGTTACTTAGAATTACTATTACTATTAAAATTACTTTTCTTATGTAAAATATAATGTATACTAAAAAAAATTAATATTTATAATATCCAAGGTTGTATGTAAAATAAAAAAATGAGCGTATTTTTTTGTATCATTTTTCAATAAACCTAGAAATGTTTTGTTCCAATTTTAATTAAGTTTGAATATATTGTACTTCTGTCCTAAAATTATAGTAACTACCATTTACAATTTGCATGTGTTTTGCAACAAATATGAGTAGGTATATTTGTATAAGTACTATTCTGCAAATTATAAAACTTTGTATACAATTTAAAAAAAAAAAAACTAATGATCACAAATGTTTTTAAACTTTTGAAATTTGTATGTATTTTTATTATTACTTAGGTACAACATTTAGTGTTTTTCCTCTATCACTTTAGAAAACTTTTGTAGGGTCAATCCAAAAATGGCAAGCTTTGCATGTTTAATTTTTGTGAATCTGATCAATAATCTATGATACTTTGTTAGTAATATCGTTAAAATAATACCAACGTCATAACACAAATAATATTATGCAATATACAATACAATATGTGATATGATGTGTGTGGGTTGTAAGTACCCACATGGCCACATAATATAATGATATGCACACATAATGATTTATTAATAGCGCACATGATGTACGTTATATTATGACGGCATAGGTAACGCCGTATTATCTGTATTTATACATAGGTAATATCCGCTGAAAAAACGTTGATTTGAACGACACAACACACGTGTTATATGTTTTAATGTACAATAAATATAAATATTATGTTATATTAAAATGCGACATCTGTGACGCTGCCTTATGTTACAATACGCACCATTACAGTTATATCTATATCCGATGTTTATTATACCGGATGTGCATAAAGTGGAATTTGGGTAGGTGATCGGTGATGGTCAAAGGGGAAAGGGATTCACGGGGTTTTCCATTTACAATCGACTCATACTCCCATCAGGCAGTTTGACATTGTGTTCTCGTGCTATATAATATATTTATATGCAACAGAAAAGTGTCATTTGGACATATATACGGGCAGAGATTGAAATCACAAACTGCCATCATTCCGGTCCATCGATAATAATCTGCGTATTGTGAATTGTGATCGGCGTGCAAAGCTTCCCGGCTGCAGCTCTCCGTTCAAAGCTCGGCCAAACAAGTTTTTGTTTACCCTCCATTTGCACCGTGCACTATTAACCAACTGCTATTTTGTTTTTCGAACCTTTTTACATTTATATATTTCACCTTGTCCCGTTAAGGAAAAACCTCGAAAAACACGTATGCTGCAACACGCGGCCTTATAATATCGTGCGAGTGTTTATTTACCAAGAGTATTTTATTCTGACAACGAAACGACTAAAATGAGTTGTAATAAAGCGCAAGAAATATAGAGTTTCTCATAAAGGCGTGAAAACAAATAAATTTAACATTAGTATTTTGCATTTTTTTTTTCAAATTAAATTCCAAGCAGAATAAAAAAAAAGCGCTCCAAGCACTTCAAAAATATAAACCACTCCCTTCGGAGACGTTCAAGTGTCTTCGGTCTGGAATCGCAGTGAATACTTAATACCATTTTTACGTCAGGGGACCTTATAAAAGTTAAAATTTACAATCGTGTTGAACAATAATGTAGTTCTTAAAGTGAATGGCATAATTTTATACTTTCTTGCATGGTCCATAAGTGGAACAGTGGTTTTCCACCTGTTTATAATTGTTTTACATCTAACAGGGTAAGATAATCTTACAATGACTAGGGAATGACATTTAGGGAATGACATTGTGGTAATAGCTTGCACCAGTTCATTAAAAAGATGTAGTGAATTACTTGTTATAATTGGATAGGTAAATAAATTAATTCTTAGAACTTTTGTATTTTAACTTTAAAGTTTTAAGTTATAGTGAATTTCAATAAAATCAGAACGATATAGTTCGATGTTTTTACGTTATTGTCTATAATAAATGGTTTCAAAATTATAGAAAACTACCCTCTTTTCCATATCCGAACCCTAATGTGTACACAAGAAAGGATTGAGTAATATTTTCCAGATTCTGTATCTAAATTTCTGTCTTAAAGTAATAATGAAAAATGGTGTAGTGCAGTAAAAACATTTCTAAAGTTAATGACTCCTATGATAAAAAATAATAGTAGAACTCTAGTTTCTTGCTGCATGCGCCCAAGTGAGAATTATAAATGAGTGTCCAGTATATGTACTTCATATATATTTTAACACTTTTGAAGTAAACATTTCGAACCATATTATAATTGGTATGTTGTATAGGTACCTAAATAATATATACCTTAAAATAGATGAAAAAAAATTTAATATGGAAGTTCTTGTCTCGTCGACATAATGTTAGTAATGAATGAGGAGATTTACAAAACCCAATTCAATGTACTTACATATAATTTGATAAATGTGGAACCTATATGTTTCAATATAGTATAGACTATAGAGCATAGAAAATATTACGACAGGAAGTCTTGTAATCGATTTTGTATGAATACTAGAAAATAATGGCTGTATTGCTAAGATTGGGAACTGTTTAGTATGATTTGATTTCAAGTGTAAAATAAACATTTTTGGATATTTCAGGAAAACAATCAAAATAATTTACAAGATTATTTTATGATTTTTATCGATATATTTTCATTATTATAAAGTATTAGTTGTATTACATAACTGGCGTTGCCCGGGGACAAATAAAATCGACATCGTCACTCTACCTGCGGCGCCGCGGCGAATAGTGTAATAAGTAACTTTTTTCGCTGAGGTGGACCAATCGCAAACAAAAATAAACGAATATGTGTCTATGATTTTAATATTATTAATAGCAGAAGCAACCACCCTAAAATGACGGGTTCTATCTATATTATCTAAACTTTCATTAAATCGTCAAAATTCGTCTAGTATTTTTTTATTCTATAAGCCTCAGCTTGGCTTTATTTGTATTATATGGATGTAATTCTGTGCACTCTTACGACCCAGGATCCCAAATGATATGGGTGCCCAGTTCAGTATCAATATTGGTCAAACACTGTATATTTGCATAAGTGCCATTTAGATATAACCCAACTAATAATAACATCTGTATCAGCCGACTATTTACCATAATATATCTATCCATTGTTTCCGTTTTACTTCGGTTGAAATATTAGGTACCAAAGGTTTTTTTGTCAAATTTGGTTGACAATTATACACCTTGTCTCTATTCTCTAATATATATTATAAGCTGTCACTCAATTTTACATTTATATAAAATAGCTTTATTAGTTAAAATGAAAAAATATAATACAATACAGACTATTATATCCAATCATAATAATTATTTTATTATCTAAGCCTAACTGATGCCGACAATAAATTTATTATAACCAAGAAAATATTCGATTTTTCGTGAGACAAAACAAAATTCTTGTATGAGATACACTTTAATATCCTGTATAGGTTGAAAAATGTAACCTTCCAAAAGTCTCAAGATATCTATTGATGTAACTTTTATTGAATAAGGTCCATCCTTTTGAGTCTCTAGAGGACACAAGAAGAAAGAAATATTTATTTATTTCTAAATATATTAATTTTTTAAAACATATATTATAAACTCATGATATTTGCATAATGTCTCTCAGGTATGATTAGGTCTTTGACTTACAATCATGAATTACGAAAAAGTGACGTCATATATACCTCCAACTGTAGTTAAATACAATGTTTATGCACTTAAATATTATTATATCAATACTCAATGCAATAAGTTACTCCATAAATTATATACCAGAATCTGTCAACGACTTTTTTCAAACATCTGCTGTATTTGGTATTACCACTTAATTTATGATAAAATTTTGTAACCTGCTATACATGTGTCATTGTAGTTGGTTCAATGAAATGGAAATTCATATGATGAATTTCAATTTATTCATTCACAGATAGGTATTGGACATCAAATATTATTAGTTCGTGATTTTTTCCATTATTTATGTTTTAGTAGGTCTACTGTGACATGTAAAATTAATTTTTTTAAAAAAAATAACAAAAATTGACCGATAATTAGAATTTTGTCATAGGTGATTAATGACTCCTAGTTTAATTCAAGCCACAATCAAGATAAATTAATAAGATTTACATTTATAAACCACCTAATAACTAAATCTGGTATAGAAACCTGTGATTAAAAAACAACTAAAATCAATCAGCTCTAGTTATTTTCGCTCTGTGTCCAACAAAATATAATGTAATTATGCTTAATGACTTAAAATATATTCTAATAAACAACTAAACCAAATATTTTGTAAAAACACTGAACAAATGGTTAACCTAGGAACCTTGCATTCAAATTAAGAGAAGAAAAAACAACTTCAGAATGTATATATTTCGTTCTCTTTTAAAGTCCAAATTAATTCACAGAAAAAGACTACTCCCTGTATAAATCTGTGATCAGACTTGTTTGGTCATACGATGCACAGATTTAGGACACTTTCAAACTACCTAGTACCTAAAATCCATTCAATCCAAGCTTTATAAAAAATATTGCTCAGTGTTATTGCTAATGCTCAGTGATATTCAATTAACAAAACATTACATACAATCTACAAATTACGACTGTTAAAGACTTTGACAAACTTCATTACAATTTACAAACGTTTTCATTCCAAATTAATCTCCAACGCTAAGCCATTAATATAAAATGTGACTTCCTTTTTAATCCTGATAACTCTCTTCGTTGGCTAAAACAAAATTGGTATAGCTATTTTAAAACTAACGAATAAATAATTAAATGAGACATTACCAAACTTATTCTTCATGCTACTCACGTCTCTAACAAATTATCATCATATTGTACCATATTACTGCAAGTCTGTACAAATTGTTTTGTTTTACATTTTTTTAATAAAAATAATTTTGTTATTTTTAAAAGACCTGTTAGTTATTTTCAAGAAGTTGTTAGTTTATTATAATATTTCTAGAAAACTATACTGATAACACTATGACATAAAAACAAAATTATGTTTTCGATGATATAAAAGATATCAATCTTCTAGAAGGCCTTTAATGGTATAATTTATTATAGTATTTATTACGTGTCATGTGACGGAGAGGAAGTAGTCTGGTAATCGTAATAACCCCTTACTTATTGAAACACTTTTTTTACTTGGCACTATGATGATGGTGATCTTTTTTATGATTTAAAAAATAATTATTCCATAGAATTATTTAAATACGAATATAGATTAAAACTCTTGACCGTCGGTGGACAATTAAGTTCGAAAATATTCTGTATTTAGATAATAATCGTGAAATTTTACCTCATCAGCCGTCCCTTATCATCCATCACTCATCATTCATACGAATTATTCATTTATCACTGATAACCAAAAATATAAATAAAATAAGAATATATAATAATAAGTACCAACCAATACGATATAACTTGAAAAAAATGCACATGTTCGTTGCTGATTTCTTTTCAGAATTAACAATACCAGTTACCACTATAAAATAAATAAATTTAACCCTACTTACATATTAGTTATTTTATAAGAAAATACAATAAACATGCTATGCATGATTTAACGTAGGCGCCAAGTACCTACTATCTACTTACCTAGTTACCTAAAAATAAACAGGATAGACTAGAACCAGGCATTTCAAAAATTTTGTCAGAAGCCCTCCACCCAGACAACATAAGACTCATGATAACCTTTATTACTAAGTCTTACCTTATCAGTGGTATTTAATATGTAACTTATATAACATGTAAATAATTTAGAGTTAAACTCTTCGTTACCAATGGCCATAGTTGCCGAGGCTTAATTAAAATAAAAATAAAATAAACAGAACCCGACCATTTTGTAGAGTTAGAATTTGTGGTTTTCCTCTATAAACATTTGTTTGTAATTTTACTACAGTAAAGACGATACTGACATAATGATAAACTTGCTTATTTTTTCATGTATAGCAGTAGAGGGAGGTGGCTCGATGAAAACTAAAACGCATTTCGGTTAAGTGCTTCGTATGGCTGGCGATCGTGATTTGTGAAGCGTTGTGATCGTCTCATATAAAAAGGTAAAATAAGGGCGCAATCGTAGTGCACCGTTATTGGCTCGATAATCCACGTGTTCCTATAATATATTTTAGCCTCTCAAAAATATTTATGAGTCACTACTGGGCCATTCAGTGCCGGTCCATAGTACGTAAGTACCATAAAAACAGTGTAGTGAAAAAAATGTAGACCAAATGTGATATGATATAATTGGCGTATACCTACCACCCAGAATACCTACCATATCTATATTTGCGAAAGTGAAGCCATTATATATAGGTCTTAAAAGTATATACCCCACGGATTTTGCTCGGTTTCACATGAATAATTTGATGCTAAATCGCTTAAGGTGTAAAATATAATATTATGTTGAATGTTTAAGAGATTTAGTGATTTTCAAATGTGAACCACCATATTTATCACAATACAGTGTCTTTAAAAAAAAATATATTTTACATAAATTATTAAAACTTATATTTTATTGTTGAAGTTGATGTAGTTTAATACAAACACATAATTTAGATGTGTTTGAATGCTTTATTATTTAATATTATTATTTTTCTATCTGTTTACGAGTGTAGCTAATTGACTTAGGATAGGTACACAGTTTATCTAAATAAGTTAAATAAAATGATACTATTATTATATTAAATGAGACCTTATGGTGAAAATGTTGTTATTTATCATAATAGCCGAGTTACTGAAATATTCTCATTAACTACATAACTTAAGAAAAAAACTTTATTTTTAAATTTAAAGAACGTAAATGTGACAAAATCTAAGTTAGAAGGTGAAGTGGAAAAATAATTTAACTTTCCAAATTATTATTTTTTTTTTCAAGAATTACAACACGGGTTGTTTTTTAAGTTAGATCAGTTTAGTTTCTGAAAATATTGTAGACAATATTCAGGTATCTATATAGGTACTTGTTTATACAATTTAAAAAAAACAGATCCAACTGATACGAGTACAGATATCAGTTAGTAGGCACAATCTTTCTGAATCCTTCACTCGGTGCAGAATGGAGATATTATACTGTGATATTAATTTTGTGATCAATAATGAATCATAGTATTTCAGCAAGACAACGTTTTCGATCGAAGGTTAAATATACAAATTTTGAGTACTCCTTAACCTTGACACAAAAATAGTTTTATCCACACAAAAACATTATGAAAAAGGATAGCTAAAAACCAATAACCTAAAAGCATACTTCTTCATGGTTCATCTTAAGAATCAACTTCATTATCACTTATTAAAAAAATTAGTTAAAATAATAATATTTATAATTTATAATCAAGGTTATAATATGTGCTTAAATTCTACAAGATAATTAATATTACAGCTGTTTTTAGATAGGTTTATTAGTTTTGTTTTATTATGATGTTTTATTGAATAATGTTTCGACCTTCTCGATATTAAGTACTTACCTATCGGCTATCTTTCTGACTATTTCTTAAACTCTTGAATATAAATTTAAAAAAAAACAGTAGAAAATATTTGAAGAAAACTGCGTGTTCCACTCAATACTCAGAATTGTTCATGAACGCAATGATATAATATGTTGTTATGTAATAAAGATTCAAATAATCATGGAATTATTTTTTAAATTAAATATAAAATAACAGTTTAATTGTTAGATGGAATTTTTAAACTGTATTTGTATAAATGACATTTAAAATTTACATTTTAATTCAATATGATGACTTAGGTATTTAATATTGACTGTTATATTTAATACAACATGTTCAAAATATACAATCATAACATAGATATTCTTATTTATAACTTTTAAACAGTCGTATTTATAAAATATTAGATAGTAAACTTAACTCCTATCAAAATGTTTTTTTTCAAACACGATGACTTATGAGTTATGACCTATTTTATTAAAAAAAAAAATAAACCAACCACATTCTACATTTTATCTACTATTATAAAGGATCACACAATGACATATTATATGCGACATGGTTATAAAGACAGTATAAAAAATAATTATTGGTAATAAGACATGAGGCTTTATAGACATATTATATAAGATACACACCATGTCAAATTCAATAGTTCTGGGCCAACAACAACCCGTACGCTAATGAACTCTGGTTGACATTAAGAATTGTGTAATAATAAAACATATCATTATTATTAGTTTGACCTATCTTTATTTAAAATTATAGTTCATTGCGCTTTGAGAACTCCCACTGAATTACCAAAGTATAACATGCTCCCCAACCCCTTTAAACTATAATAATAATTGTTATATGTTAAATTATTAATTTTACATTTATATTGTGTATTAGTGGTTGGTGTTATATGCAATGGATTAATTTTGTTTAATAAACACTTGAAATCATTCTTATTTAAGAATTATGCATTGTAACCTAAACTAATCCAACACTACTACACTAGGTACTGAATACTGATACGATAAGAAGATACTTAATCTTTAATTTATAATGTTCTTGGAATGCATCCATTATGCAAATAGCATACGTTGAAATTATATTAATGTAAATTTGAATAGTAATTGAAATAATTAATTTGGTAGGTATTCAAATGTATTAAAAAAAAAAATATTTTTGTTAGTTACTTCGAGCTTATACAATGATGAAAAATACTGCAAGTATACCTAATATTATATTTCAAATTTTTAATTGAAACATTATGTGACGTGCGTAATATTTAAGTTTTTTTTTTGAATTTATAAGATAAATTAATGTAGATTAAGAATTTTAGTATTCATTATTGTGAAGATTGTATTCTCTAAAATATTGAATTCATACTATTATTATATTATCAACATTTTATCCACGTTCAAGCTAACTTAATATAAACATACAGAACTTAAAAGTTAGTGTTTTATACAAATAAAATTACCATACTCGTGATTATCCATAAATTATACGAAATTACTCATATGTATGAAATAATTTTGTATTTCACTTAATTCTACGTTTCGTGTTTACTTATATCATAATATTTCATATTACTATGTAGATAATATATAAAATATTAATTAATTTATACTTTAACACCTATAGTAAAATTGTATTATAAATTATATTAATAGAATTTAGCAATAATAATTTTTGAACACTGACTAAATGAATATTATTCATAATAATATACTGAACTGTTACCAATTCAAATTTATAAATGAAGAATTTATAAATCTATATTATTGCCATTTGTCATTATATAATATTTACAATTTACTACTTAAAATTCAAATCATCGGTTTTACAACATTCAAGTTTATATTGAATTATAGTACTATATTATATGAACTAAAATATAAACATTTTTTTTGTTTGAATAATTATAAAATTTAAATAATTTAAAATAATACAATTATGTTCAATGATTAATAGTTAAATTACGCATGAAATATCTTTTGAAGCTAAAAATACCAGAGCTAAACGTAATGAACACATACTTTTATGTGGGGTAAGAAGAATTTGAATTTTCAAGGATTCATCAATTATTTACTTTACATAAAGTTTAAATTACTTAAATTTAGTAAAACAAAGACTGAAATTACCTGAATAACCACTGTTTAATGTATTTACAAAAAAATATTTTGTGTGTTTAGTCATTTTTTCTTATTTAATAATTTGTTTTACTACTTAACACGTAGAAACAGACAACCACTGTTAATAATTCACTATTGTATGTATTCATATCTTTAAATAACAAAGCAATTTTCAGCATAAAATCTCAAAGTATACCTACATCAGATTATTATTTTAATTTTAATATTTAAAGTGTATAACTACAGATAAAAACCAGGAATATTTACCAACAATTAAATTGAAAATGAGATGGTACAAAGATAATGAAAAAAAAGTTTTGTCTAAGTTAGGTGGGATGAAATAAAAATATAATAACATATTTTAATTTATTACATGGTAATTTAATTTGATAACAAAGCATTGGTTCAGCTATTCCAAAAATGGCATTGGAGGAGGGGGATAAAAGTTGTAAAAAAATACCAAGATTGAAAGTTCATAATTTAATATAAGATGTAGAAAGAATATATACTAAGTAGTATACATAGACAATGTACACACGCTCACGCACATCGACACATTATGATATTTATAATATAAAATATTTTCTTATCATACATTTATCCTATAAAACTTGTAATTTCATGAGAATCGTTACTTAGTTAATATAGTATACTTAATGTATGCGTTGGATGTGACTTTTATCTCATTTTTATTCGACTTTGGCACTATATAATTGAGTTTATTTTCCATGTAGAACATATACCATAGACCACAATTATTATTTTTGGATTCTAAGCGAAGTGATGAATTTAACAAAACTATTTCAGTGAATCGATAAATAGGTTATTTTTTTTTTGCACAGCAGCACCACATTCCTGGTTTTTGTTTTATTTTTAACACATTTAAATTTAAAAAAATTCAATCACACGGCGGCATAGATAGGCAATTTAGCTACGGCGGGAAATAGTTCTGAATCCTATAATATTGCAATTTTTTAATAATATTATTTATAATATGTTCAATATTAGGATAACATCGAAACATTAAAAAATGTGTAGAAATCTAATCAAAATTGAAAAACAGTACTATTGTCAACTATTGTCTAGGTCTAATTGATATAATTAAATTTGTAAATGTTGTTTAAATAGGTTTTCATTTATAAATCGTTGATCATAACATTTGTTTATTTGAAAAAAAAAATGATCGATAAGGTACGTTGACGATATTTTTTTGTGTGTTTACAATAATAATAAAGCGTTCAGTGCTGAAGTTAATTCTAGAAAACCACTGCGATGCCAGCAGAAAATAATCCTCGCTTTTAGGTGATTGTGGAAGTTTTCGATTGCAATCATCACCAGTGTAAATCTCAAACAAATCTGTGCATTCAAATCATGAACAACAATAGAATTGAAATTTCTGCGCACTTTTCCCGCTTTCTGTGTTGTACACACCCAATTTGTACTTTTTTGCACGGTCGTAGTTTTTTCACTTGTGCCTCCGTCCAAGGCTAATTTAAAACAATAAAAAACGACTGTATAATATGTCCACGGGCCACGTTAATTTATAGTTCGGTGCGGGTAGGAGCACAACCGTAATATTATATTATATGGCACATGTTGATACCACTACCACCACTCATACCACGGCAGAGCCACCGAAAATGTATATCGATTTGCTTAAAAAAAAAAAAATGCTCCAAACACGGTCCATACATGGAAAATTGTATGTAAACTTGTGAAAACAAATTCAACCTCGTTTATCAAAACCAATTTCGACAAATCCATCTGCCGTACTTTGGGGAAGGACGTTTTGAAAGGTGCCTCCGTGTCTTTCGGTTAGCGCCAAAGGCAACCGATGTTACCCCAATCAATCATTATTTCATAACATCCGTAAAACTACATTTTTAATAGTATATGGAAATGTATGGGTTTCGAATGGTAAAAGATAAAGCTCTTTTTAGAATAATTTAGATTTTATTGATATGAATTTCTTTCCGATTTATATTCAGGTAACTTTTGTTTTTGTATCTGTAAATATATTTTTCTGATTTAACTATTTTGCTCTGTTTGTTATAATTATTATTATTTTGCCTACACTCGATATTCAATTTGGTATAGATATACTATTTATTAAACATTACGTACGGTGCTGTTGATGAACTCGTAACGACTAACGTAATACACAAAATTATCGAGTAAAAATAATCACAGCTTAATTTATGTCTTACATTTATCTTATTATTTATACTTATACTGTATAAGTTATACACACAATTATTTACTTTGTGATCATTCAAATCGAATAAAGACGGAACCAATAATATAATATGAGTAATATGACATTGTTTAATAATATTATTTGAAATCAAAAAAAAGATATAATTTGGATACACAGCACTTATATCTTGTTAAAAGAACCGTTATTTGTTTATGTAGCGATTGAATGTGGCTGTGACGATTTTTGTGCTAATAACGTGGTATCTATGTTTGCTATAATATTGATTTTATTGAAAGCTAAAAATATTTTTTGGCTGATCATTTATGATATCTGAATATAATAATAGTGAATCATAGTTTATACATCAAATTAATATAAGACAAGTGCCCTGTTTATCAAAATATGCTGTATAATCCTTATATTTTTAAATTGCATACTTTATATTAAGCTATTTATTAGGTCAAAATTAATACGTAGATTTAACAATATAGCTAATATTTAAGATTTTTAATGGTAACTTGGGTAACTAATGATTTTATAACCGTAATTTTTATAATTGTATAATACTTATATAGGTATTTGGTAGATTGTAAGATATAAATGTATTTTAAATGTTTTTCCACATTTACTGGCTAGATAGCTTATGCATAGATTAGGTATTGAATGTACAAGAAACGTTATACATTATAATATTATGCTTAATAATATATGTTGTTATGTCTGTTGCAGTATTCGATAAACGTCGAAAAAACAATAACTTTCATGGAAAATACCTTGGGAACAAAATAAATTATTATTTACTATTTATTTCATGATTTAAAAATATACAATCATTCAAATTCAATGAAACACAATTTGGAATAATTGTGTATTTTTGTATTCATTTTGACATTTCGAATCGTTACGTGTAACATTAGGTTACTTTGCTACCTACAATATGCTTTTGGTTTTTGTTTTGATTGGTTAAGCCTGTCATAGACGTTATATGTGTTATACATTTGAATGTGATTATTATTTTTTAGGGTGTTAGTTTACCTTAAAAATAAATATAAAAACAAAAATGCATACAAATTAATATTTAAAAAATGTATAAAGCTTACAATGTACCGACTTTATAACGTGAAAATAATAATTTTAAATATTCAATTGACACTTAAATCTCTTCCACTATAAGATTAAATATTTAAGATATAATATGTAAAACTATCGTGTTATTGAAGTTATATTTTGTGAATTTTAAAACAATACATTTTGATTATAATATTTAGAAATGTTTAGTTTATTTATAAAATTAATTTACTATGTATTTGATGATTTAATGTTAAATAAATTGTGTAACTGGGTATTTATTATTGTTTTTAAATTAATTTTATGAAAATTATAACTTTTGAAATTAAATCTTGAATGGATAAATACTAAAATATTGCATCTAACTTTAATCAAATAGTTTTAAAATGTCCAAGCAACAATATTTTTGTTGTATGTAACTACCTATTTCAAATTAAAAAAATAAAAACTGTCATATAAACACCATAATAAATCAAATTCTACTATGGAACATTTATTAATATCACTAGTTTATCACTAGGCACTTACAAAATTATTACATACAACGGAAGACATGACAAAGAGTGTGGAGCTGGATGAGTGTCTTAAATCTGTCTATGGACACGGGTCTTTGTATTATTTAACCTAAGTACTCTCAAGTATAGGAATAGAACCACTCAAGGACCAACTTCAATATATCTGCATTAAAGTAATTTATAGTTATTTCAATAATTACGAATAAAAATATTTCATTTTGTGTTATTTTATAATTAATAATATGAGTCTACATATAAATATTTTCTTATGTTATCAATCTGAATTAAATATCATAATTTAAATCAATAATGAAAAAAAATTATTGCGATGAATCCCTTAAAGATATAATATTAAGTCGTTAAAGTCAAAATTGCTTCTAAAAGATACTTATGTTGGTGTTTCAAACTATCTTAACAAAGCTTATATACTTTAAATACCTACATAATATTGGAATTTCGTTTATACACTCAATGGCTTAGTTGAAAATAAGTTGACATTTTTTTATTATAAAATCATGGCTAATTAAAGTATAAATTTTAAAGCAAAATAGATGTTTGATTTCGTTAAATAAAAATATTTCGTTTCCATATCATGGATAAATTATATAATATTTTGTGCTTATGTTTATTTGATGTTATAATATCAATTTATTAATTAAATCACAATTTTATTTTGTTTTGATAGCTGATTAATAGTAATCATTTTTGTACTTGAACTTTTTCATTTAAAAAAACTGTTGTCAATATTAAAGCTTATTAGCACTTGCAATGCTTGTACATTTATACAATCATATTTATTCTCTGTTAGGTAATTTGTGACGTGCTTTTTTGAACACTATTTATACACTTGAATAGAACTAAAACTTGTTTCAATAACCCCGGCAATAACTTAACCTATTAAAATTTGTGCTTTTTACCATCGTTCATCACACTCTTTTCATTCCGACTACTCGGATCATTATAAAGAGTTGAAAATGTGTATACACTTAACTTAACTCTGAGGAAACATTATGATGCCTTGTTGAAATTGGTGCCTTTCATATCTCAAGTATAAAACATTCTTTATTTTGTTTGATAGTTTGGTATTAGTGGATCCACCACTCACAAATTAATAGTAAATTTGTAATTTGAAATATTTCTCATAATTTAGGTTATACATTTCACCATTTCAACCCAACGTTTATTTTATCTCTTATGTGAAATGTTGATGGAATAAATTACGAACATTTATACTTAATCATTTGGTAAGGTTAGGTAAAAATCAATTTTAAGATAATCGAAAACTAAATATTGCATAATTCAACAGTATATTGTCTTTAGTATTTAAATTATTTTTAAAATCCAATTTCGGGAGCACTTGGAGCAGTCGTTCTCATTTAAATAACCAAGTTGAAATATACTATGCCAATTGCAGAATGATTTTTATCTGAAACAGTTTTCTAATTAGGCATTACATTACACATGATCA
This sequence comes from Myzus persicae, assembly GCF_001856785.1. Classification (NCBI taxonomy): domain Eukaryota; kingdom Metazoa; phylum Arthropoda; class Insecta; order Hemiptera; family Aphididae; genus Myzus; species Myzus persicae. Next base: position 403,338 of record NW_019101697.1, read on the forward strand.
TTGGCAGTTTATAAAATGTATATTAAACTTGTAAATATTATTCTAGTTGCTTAATGTTATTTAAAAAAAAGTTATATGAAGCGATTATTAATCAGTATCATAAATGAAAATAAAATATGTGAAACGGTGTGGAGTGGTGTTTGCCTTCAGGCGTACACATGTTCAGCCGGTGTCACTAGTTCCCGGATGGGTGACCACCCACGGCTTAGTGAGAAATCCTCGCCACATATACAAGTGTTCTAACCGACCGTACCTTCTCCCAAACTTAAAATCCTACTAAATAACCTTAAGGCCAATAAACCATAGGTATTGAAACGTTGACTCAATAAACACAAAATCATAATTGATCATATAAAAATACAAATATGTAAGCTTTTATATTATTATTCGTAAGCAAAAATATTTTTCAGTTGCAATTAAATAATTAAACTCAATTATAGGTTAAACCTACATCGATATCGATATATTATTTAGTTAATGTAAATTTTGTATAAATAGGTACAACTGTAAGCGATAAAAATGACATTTTAAATTCCTAATGTAATTTTATTTATTAATATATATATTTATATAATTTGTTTTTACATATTTATAAATTATATTATAATCGATGAAAAATAAGTAAACCCTTTTTTAAAATTTGAGTTACATAAAATTACACGAATAAATTTAAATTATATTTTTTTTAAACTTCCGTGAAATTAACAGATTTAAGTATATTTATTATTTATCTTGTATTAGCACAAAACCAAAATACCAAATTTTATGAAAATGTAATTACTATTTACTTAAATAATATTTAGGGAGTATAAAATGTTTTTATTATTTGTTTTAGAAAAATATAAAAACACGCTGCATGAATTTGACTTTTTGAGACTAATGCTATTTTTATATACCGCTACTCTTCAGCTTATATTAGTCATAAAATGAATATTTTAACTGTATTTTGTTTTATATACTGCTAATACCTACAGTATGTTTCTACCTATAACGTAATTATTGTTTTTAAAGCAGTATAAAATACTTAAATAGCAACTTTTAAACATGCTTAAGTTTAGCAATAAAAGTTTCATGTTCTTTAAGACTGAGCATTTTAAAATGTCCAAGTTTACCATAAAGATTATTTAAATTATTTTTATGCATCAAAAAAATTTAGTTTGCTGAAAATCTAAACAACTATCTGCGAAAACGAACATAAGCACACTAATATTATCTAGTTGGAAATCAAATTTAGCGGACAACTACAGGACCCATATTTTTTATATGCTAGTACTATATGTATATTATAATTTACAACATGTAGTTGTGTTCATACAATCAAAGTAACATATATACCTTTGATAAAATTTTTGGTTTAAGCTATAAGATACACTTAATAAATTAAATTTATACATCTGCATAGAATGCTTTGTCAGTTTGCTATAGCTTTTAGTGTGATATTTTTTTGTCGTAAGTTTTTTTTTTTTTTTTTATCAACCACTATATTATTATAGATATTTATTTTTTGTTCTCTCTGTACGTCCCCTGTAAAAAATAACATTAAACTTCGACGACTACATCACAAAACTATATGGATGATGTGCAATTTAATACAAATTATTGTGTAGCAAATACACGGTTTAATGGTTTTCTAAAAAATAATTTTCATGTATGGTTTTTTGTATGGATAAATCTTTCTGTAAACATACTCGTATTACATAATACATTATTCTTTTTACACATTTTTTTTTGCACTATATCATCAACGATCGACTTGTTTTATGACCAAAAGTATTTTTGATTTGATATTGTGGAAAACGGAAATTGTTCGATTTCGAACTATTAAAGCCATTATGTGGCTGTATTATAAGATTTTATTGCTATATTCTACAAACCAGCCATTTAGTTTTGTTTCAGAACATTAGATTAAATGTGTACCGCATTAAATATTTATCTTACACCACAAAATATATTGTACATAAAATAAAACAATTTCAGAACGTAATCTACTAATTATACGGTTACCTTTTCATAAATACATATGACGCATATAATGCGATTTACCTCTAGTAAAAGCATACATTATAAATTATAATATTTGAAGATACAACAATATTTTGTAACAGAATTAAAATAGTTTCTTACAGGTCTAACGTTCTACTAATGGCCTTTAATGGGTTTATTATAATACTCGTTTTTAACCTATACATAACCTTTTTTTTAAGCATTACGTGATACATCCATCTCATTTTCTCGACAATCAAAATTGTTTGTACTATTCAGATTATTTATTGAATTAAACTATAATGTATTTTAGTTATTAAATAATAAAATTATCACAACAATTGATTTATACAAATTAAAATTTTTGGAGTGGATTAGTGAAGTAATATTCACCTAAGAATATTATTCAAAAACCCTTGGAATTATTATTTTGGTGATAAAATTTAAAAAATGTAGTCTTTATTTTATTTTATTTTTGATTAATTTAACTGAACATTTGTGTAACATTTTGGTGATATTAAATATCAATATTAATGAGAAAAAAAGAAAAATTTTTTTTCGCTATAAGTGTAGGTATTACATTTCGTATTTAATTAGATGAAACCAATGTTACTACATTATATTAGTTTAAATTATAACAGTACCTAGATGAGATTCATCGAATAGACACCGTGTATAATATTCATATAAATATAATATATAGGCTTAAAAAGTACCTAGCAAATTTGATAAAACTGTATTTAAACTTAAAATATCCGTCTTATTTGTTTGATATTTCATTCATATTTCAAATTATATTTTTTTTCGATTAATTTAGTGTTTTTATTTAGTGTTCGTTGGTGAGATAAAAAATAAAACAATTATTCAAATTAACAGAAACATAGCGAATTTGGGTTGATAACAAAAGATTTTGATGAGGTGATAGCCATATTTCATCTACAGAATAATAATTTTATTGTATAATGTACTTACACTAATCTATTATAATAATGAATATATTAATTGACCGTGAGTTTTTCTGGTATCAAAATTGAATGTGTAACTAAATTCACCATACTAAATAATTTAGTCATTATATATTTATATATTTTGCTATAAATTATAATATACCTATAGTCATTTAAAGTTGAAATTTTTAATTGTTAAAGCTGATATTTGTATACAGATCTTGAATATTATAATAATATTGATAAACGATAACATTAAGATTGGATTCTATGTGATAAAACGTTATTTGGAATTTTGTATAGTTTCTAAAACAAGCTTTGGAATGGTCAATTTAATTAATTTATGGGTAAAATATCATGCCTCTGAGTATGAAAACAATTGGATGTTATGTCCTTATGAATAGCAATTAAAAGACTTTTGACTTGTCAAATTCCAATTGTAATGTTAAATTCGGTTAAATGACTTTCTATGTTTTTGTATGTCTGTTTGAATGTCTTTCAGTTGATTGTAAAAATAAAAATAATGATATCCATTTTTGAAGATGTAATTTGTTATGAGTGGTTTTACTTGTATGGTTTTTGACCTTGTGTGATTAAGAGCTGTTGGTGTCATTCAATGAATTTTGAATAAATATGGTTGGCTGTATCTTTGTTTATACCATACATATTACATATCTAACCATAATACATACTGTGGAGATTGTATTGAACGTTATATACCTACTTATTATAATATTATTACTTACGAAATATATCGACTATCATATTGTCTTGTGAGAAATGATAATATTGATTACAAAAATGATGTTTATTTTGAACTAACTGTTAGTTTTTAAATAAGAATTTTTAGCTTAACAATTAAACCACATTATTTGAAAATAAAAACCTTAGTAGTTTTACAACCATTCTGAAAGTTGGCAGTTACCTGTAAATGTAGAAAAAAAAGATTCTGTTGAATTACTTCAGGAGCCTGGGGTACTGCCAAGTGCCAACACAAAGGTTTTGTCCGAGTAACCATACAGTAATGTTCCAGTTTGAAAAAACAAAATATATTTTGAAATTGTATCGTTAAAGCATGCCAGAAAAAAATATTTATAATGGTACTCAGTTCAAAAATGTAAAGACATTTCAGCCAAGTGTGGTACATTATCTGATAGAACAATAATTATCGGCTGGAAAAATGTTTTTGTAGAACTGAAGTAGGTGTACTTATATTATATTCAAAAACACAGAATAATGTTGTGGAATACATGAAACTTTTTCTTTAACAGCAAAGTGTACGAAAAGTGTTCAACCCGATCACTGGTATTTTGGCGTTGATACGATATCTAATACCAAAGAGTAACTAAGACACTTTTATACATTAAATTCTAAATTATATAACAAACAACTCTGTTATCAAGCAAAATCTGACGGTGGGTTAACACACACACAGATTGCCATCTTGAATACACTATAAGTACCTAATACACAATTATTAAGTATTTAAGATTATTATTTTTGAATTATCACAATACAACAATACTAAGTAGATTTTTTTTAAAATGGGTACATTATTAATTTGTTGGTAGTTTTTCATTGCGTTTAAAAATACTACTAAACAGACCGAAAATGTGCTCTTTAAAGTACTGACTAGATACAACTTTCGAATTTGTATTTTTATGTAGGTGGGTATAAATAAAACTTTTGGTGCACTCCCGTCACTACGGATAGCTCTCTCAAAAGGTAAATAATAACTCAAACAACAAACAAAAATAAGGACAAAACGCATTACACCCTTTTACTCAAAATCATGAATATTTACTAAATATATAAAATAAAAATATATGTATGTATCTATACGAATATTATATATTGCATTATAAAATCGGAAAAGATCGAAATAAGTGTAATAAAAATATATACTTTTTTAAATTAATGTACCAATACTATACACCAATCTAAGTATTAACAAATTAAAAAAAAAAAAACAGTGAAAATCTGTAATATAGAATATAGAAGATAATTTATTTATATACGTTTTTTTTTTACTAAAAATTATTATAAAATATTATGTTGACTTATATCATAATAGATACATTGAATTTATATCCAACTGTCCACAATAAGATTTATATTTTTCTTATTGTCCTGCAAGTAAATTAAAAATCTATTATTGAACGACTTTGTTTTCTTAGAACATATTATATGTGAACTGTCAACTTGATTCTTGTTTATTTCAAATTGTTTTTTTTATTTGTTAATGAATAAAATATTAACGTGGTATCACATTTTTTCCCTAAATTGTATTTATATTACTAATTAATGTTTGTCAAATATTTTTAGTACGTAGCTAATAGCGCAGATTTTATTGCTGACATACATACTCGTATAACCGCTAGTTTTTGGTTTAGAGTGGAGACTATATATTATTAGGTATACATATTTTTTTCAAATTCACATTTTTAAACTAAAACAGTTTTATGTGGATAGATAAATAACATTCAAAATAGTGAAAAAATAATATTTTGGATGTTGTCCGCACTTGCCTGGCTACGAGCTCCTCATAATATTATATCTAAACTGCGTGTCTCCAATCTCCTAAATTGCTGTGTCCATATTTGTTGTTAATTTATACTTATAGGTTAGCTAAGTTTCAGATTTTAGTTTGCCTAATAAATCAGATATACTTGTAAGATTCACTTTCATTTATTCTTAATGTTCTCAAATGGGACTACGGAAGCTGTATAATATTATGAAGTACTAGTAAGTAGTACTCTAGTGTGTAGTTTTAGTTGTAAGTTTACCGGGGTATTATTAATACTGTAGTAGTGTTGTACGGTTTGGTAAAACATCAATAAATAAAATATTCAATTTAAGAATAATTATTAAGTGAATTTAAAAGTTTTTTTTAATATGATGTAAAATATAATAAAAATGACTGTTTGTAAATATTGATTTTAAAATAGCTATCATACCAACGCACTGTAAATTTAAATTTTTAGGTATATTGATAAATACCATCAAATGTAATTTTAGTGTTTGTGCTCAAGGGACAACCTAATTTTGATTTGTTTTATATGGTCATTGCTAAAGCGTACCCATATATACAGACAATTGTATGTATTATATTCCCGTGGGAAATAAACGAAATGTAGCACTTTTCATACCATGCAATATTTATATAGGTATATCTGGTCTTATTAGTTGATTTTTCGTGCGGAAGCCGTACAACTTGATCGAATATAAAGTATTACCCACACTGAAATTGCGATTTCGTTCTATCGAATAGATGATTATTGTTAATTTTTTTTTACCTCCAACAACAACGAAGACAAATATCAATCATTCATAAGATTATTGTAAATACAAAATCTTTGAATATTTTAAATGAAATACATAATAATATATTGAACAGCCGTAAATGTTCAATCATCCATTTTGACACATTTCTACATACTATCTGGGTATTTAAGGATTGTCTAGAAGCTTGGATTATATTGAATAATTGACGAATAACATGATGCTTGAGTGTTATTGAAGAAAATCTACGTTTAAATATTCTATTGGTGCATACAAGTATACAACTAAAAAAAATATTGTTTGTATAAAACATTATTGTTAAACACGCAAAACCATGGCTAAAAATTGTAATTTCCTGTGTGTTTCGCTTATAATAATTTTGTTGTCTTATAAGCAAACTTTTACTGACATATCATAATTCATACAATATAATAAAAATAGAAATAGAGAACGTTAATACTGTGTAATATTTACTTGGTGATTTGGATATACTCATATTTCAGACAAAATTAGTTGTTATTGCAATGTTTATGATACTGTGTATTGTTAATAATTACTACTTCAATTTTTGCCTTTTGGTTTATATTTAAAAAAAACAGTTACATTTTATAAATTATAAATTATAATAATAGGGCAATCGTTATGTTTTAAATACCATGATCTAAAAACATTAATTGAAGATTCAGTGATGAAAGGCGTGTAGATATTAAAAAGCAAAATTCGACAATCTATTCTTAATTTTTTAGTAGAAATTAGTATTTTTTTTGTTTTTTGGTTGCCATTGGTTATCGGTTAGATCGGGTATTTAAGCATGCATCAAATCAAATTTATGCAAATTGCCTACCAAGGTGACTGAGTTACACTTAGAATAGCTTGTTCACAATCAAAAAAAATAAAAAAAAAATATTTTATAGAGTATATTCACCTAGCGGGGTCCGAAATCCACCACTGGTGGATCGCTAACCTGATAATTTACTGTTCGCATTATCACGGGCGAGTTTCATATAGAGTTGGCATTTTTAACGAGCAACGAAGTGCACAGGATCAATTAGTTTAAAATATAAGCTCGTAAACGCCATGTGTATTATATATTTTACCTCACTACTATAGATTCATCCTCGGGACATCTTCATTTAATATAAATAAATATTAAAAAAATATATACATATATGATGTGCAATTATAAATAATTATGCATCTAAAAATTAAAATTTAATACACATATAAAAAAATTTTAAAATTAAAAAAAATGTATAAATCATAAAGAACAATGAACTCTGTAGTAATTCATTTATATACTTTATTAAATATTTAACATACTTGTTAATATTAATTTTTAGGTGTTAAGTATTTAGTAGGTACATGTTATATGCTTATTTTTTTATTTACTTATGTTTAGTATATACATTACCTGAAAATAATCCAAGGCCGAAACTAATAGTTCATTACTTTTTATAATATTTTTAGTGTTTGCTAATTTGTGCTAAATTTTTTTATGCACTGATTAATTTCTTCAATTATTTAGTTTGATAGGTTGTGTATGTAGATAATATTTATACTTTTATTTTATATTATAAAATAATAGTTAATCGTTGTAAGAAATGTTTAATATTTAGATGAGGTTTTGTAAGTTCCAACATGAAACGTAATTGCAGCATGGTACCTATATAGCTACATATGTAAGTTCCCTAAGGAAAAAAATATACCCATGTATAAATTCCAACACGGAGATAAAATAAAACATGCAAGTTACTACACAAGTAAGATTAGATACGTAAATTAAAACATATAAAATAAAATAGCCACATAACTTTTTTCATATGTTTACTATTGTTAAGTGTGTAGGCTTTCGAAGTAAACCATAAATAACTCATTTTTTTATAATTTTTATTATGCCTATACGAAACAAATTTATTAATCGATTTTTATCTGTAATAACACTGGACAAGATTAAACCAAAAATTTAATTGGAGAACTTTTTTACGCAATACAAAACAAACAAATTTTATCCATACTAAAATGTAAGATGCCATTCCTAAATCATATTAAAGTGGGAAAAAAATATGATAAGGTACTTATTTAATTTTGTAATTTTTATTAGGGAGAGTGTATTTTTAAACTTTTTAAGTTTATTTTATTCGAGTGAGAATTCACATAATATAGTATGTGTATATTTTTGTTATGTTGGTGCATACACATGGGTATATATTTTCAAGTAGGAACTTAAATATTATGGGTAATTTGTACCTGCTATTTTGTCTCGCTTAGGAACTTACATTTACCAATTAAGATAATGCTCACAAAAATGGTAGATTTCGATAATAAAAATTCAAAGACCATGTATTATACCCTCACAGCAATATTATAATAAAAGTTGTAGTTATATTCTTAGAAGTATAAAACATAGATCTGTTATTTATTCATAATATTCGTGTATTTGAGCGAATTATTTTTTGTGCATCTATAATGGTTATTCTTTGAATGAATGAACAGTTTGATACCAAAAAAGCGAATAAGATAATAATTAATAGGTAGGTTATTAATTTCACTTTACTTATCTTGATGTAATATTTAGTATGGTTATATTATTTAACATTTTGAAGTAGCAGTGATTGAATACGTTAAACCCTCACATTTGTAAAGCTACTCTGAGTAGAGCTTAATTTACAATAGGTATAGTATTTAAAATATTCAGTTTTTTATTTTTAAGTGCTCACAAAAAAGATCAGGAGAAATGATTTTTGAAATGTATTTAATATTTTTAAAATATGTTATGAGGAGTTTAAGATTAATATTTTAAGTTCACAACAAAATCTTATAAATGTATGAAAATATCACCAGTTAAGAGGGTAAGATGATGAACAAGTGTGTTATGAAACTAATGAAGTAGACATCTACTCTTTTCTTAAAAAATGTTTTCCGGGCAATAAACATATTATGTAATTCTATAGCTAACCTAAAAAAAAAAGAAACGGTGATAATTATTTTATTGGTTATATTTTAGTTTGGTCCCATGAGTCATATTTAATGTTTACAATGTTTTTTTAAAATAATTGATTACTAATAAAATCAATTTTCGATTTTTAGTTTATTAAGATTAACTTTGGGCAAGTGCGGGTGTATAACAGTAATTGTATTGTACAATCAATTTAATAAAAATTTCATAATGATTAAACCATTATGATTATTATAGAAATTGTATTTTTTGTATTAAATAGTTCTATATACTAAACATAAAATAATGGACTCATCGTCTTATCGTGATTATGATCTTAATTAATTGTCTTTGAACTTTTTTTTATAAAAAAATATCTTTAAAAATTAAAACAATCTGATATTCTTGAAATTGAATGAAAAATGGAGTATTTAATTTTATTTTCATAACATTATTTTAAATTATTAGTGACCGTGAAAATAATTTAAATTTATGGAAAATGCTTTTTTTTATAAATCTTTGTGCAGAGTTTTTAATTTTAGAACTATAAACTAAGAATATACGACAAATGTGTATATGAAATGAAATTGTCAGTGAAATTAAAACATATATTAGTAGGAGAAAACTAGAATGCAGAACACTGCGGTTGAGTGGTAAAAAATAAGGTAGACAAAAAAAGAAAAATCAATATCCTCTCTGATGAAGAAAATAACATTTAGCGAGTTTTTCAGTTTCTCTGTACTTTTGTTGAATTCAATCTGATTTAACAATAAAATATATTTTATTCATTATACCATTATGCTAATGTTCACTAACAACTTTCTATAAATATTAAAATGCTTTAGATAATACAATAATTAATCAAACAAACATTAAGTCCTCATGCATTAATTTTATTAAAGAGTGTAAAATACAATAATTCATTCGAAACATATAAATGTTAAAAGTAATAAATAATACAGATTTAAAACATATTTTATAGTATAGAGTGTTATAGATTATTGAATATGCATAAAAAAAAGTTCAAAATAAAACTTCTTGTACATATTTTAAAATTGGTACATTTTCACTGTAAGTTGGTGAAAATTGTTTGTTGAAAAAAACATTGTACCTACATTTAAAATTCATGAAATCGTGAGTGAAATAGATGTAAATTTCATAAATAAATTAATAATTATGTGTTTTAATTTAAAAAAAATTTCGAGTTAGTTATTTTTTTTACTTTTCAGTGTGATTCTTAACAGTTACGTGCAAATTAATAAAAATGTATATTTTAAACACGAATAACTTAACATTAACAATTTAGTTGTGTTGATGTTATCACTACATTGGACAAAATATAGTAATTATTGTACAAATGAATAGGTTAATGTGCTTGGGAAAAATAATTAAACGGTACATTATGAATAATAATAATGATATAACTAATACCAACCTTGTAATTTAAACGTACAAACTAGTAAACCATAAATTATTTAATTAAAACAAATTAAGAAGTTTAAACCTCATAACAATGAATAATAGTTGTTTTTTGTAATGGCCAAATATTATAATAATATAATAAATTATAATAGGTATCAACATACGATTACAGGAATGTAGGCCAGTCTGATGTAAGTAATTAAGAGTTAAATAATTAAAATATTCGGTTGCCATTATTTAAAATCTTCTTTGAATTATGTAATGTAGTCATTTTGCATATCGCATCTACAGATTTTGAGATATCCTTTACCGTTCATTCGTTATTTTTGGGCCACAGTCTATCCTTTTTAATCTTGATTTTACGCGGGTTTTGAATTTTCACACTACACTTCATTTTTATACAATTAAAATGATGTTTATGGCCTTATACTATGGAGTTAAATGTTTTAAAACACGATATTGCACAAACGTCGGAAAAAAGTTATAATTTCGTTAATCATGAAATGGCGAGGTTTAAAGAACGACGTACAGCTACGTAGGTAGTATAGCGAACAAATTAAAATCGCGTCAGGGGGAAAAAGCATTTATATAAAAAAAAAAAACAAATGATATGGGACCCTGCAGACTCCGGAGATCTTTCGATTTGCGTCCATTTTTCAAAAAAAGAAGCTTTATATGTAACATGCATGTGGTGAACTTCGAATCGATAACCGAGTATGAGCATAGAAGCAAAGCATTTCGCATTACAACGAATAATTGCAGATAACAATAACGCACTGGCATCACGCATGCGGACACGACAGTATCCGTTTTACAACAATGCAATATGTCTGTAACTCGTACATTGTACCTAAATGTTTAATGTATAAGTTTGTTTCCGAGTTAATCAGCGTGGCAGCGGTCAGACGACCGCGGAATAATCAGATTCAGACATAACATAATATGTTTGGGTAAGTACTATTAGTAACGCGCGTATAATACCGCAACAAAAACGACCTTTAAAGTCGGAAGTCATATGCACCGGTGTTTTTCGAGAGATTAAATTACGTAATTTATATAGGCCATATTTTAACGACATTTTAAGAAAAATTAAAATTGATTTAAATGCTAATTCAAAGCTGCACTTATTTTCATGATGTATAGATTATCCCGTGTAATTGCGGTTATTTACAAAATCATGTTATACTCAGATGGTTCGTCGTTTTAATGCAAATCGGGTATTACTGTTTTAGTGTGGTTTTTGGAGTCATAACACTTAGTATAAACCGGAAGAGCATAATAATTTAAAGATAATGAAACATTTTTTTTTCAATATAAGTACCTTCTTTAGTATTTTAGGTAAAAACGATTTTTTAATTTTTTTTTACCCTTTTACATGTTACGCAGCTTTCATTTTTTTGTTGTACACTGATTGAGGAAAACGGAAATGTATCGTTGGCTTCAAAACATTAATTTTTTCCACGATATTAATATAATCGTATCAATTATTGTGTATTTTCTCTAAAACCCAATAATAACTGTTCTCCGCAGGTGTGTTGTTCCACCGATAGTCAAGAGCCGTAGGGGCGGCGGGGGAGTGGAGTAAGACGTACTCTTCTGAAAAAAAATAATAAATAGAAATCGCGAGAAACGTCCTCAGCTGCATTCACGACATTATGGGGCGTATTGTTTCGGTGCCCTATATCGGCGGGCATCGAGCGATTTGTATTCATCCTCGCCAGGACAATACACCACACTGCATAATCAGGTGTAGGTCGACTTTGACAAATCCTAGGATATCAACCGTTTGTTTCACACTCGTACAACAGTAACCTACTAGCAAATTATAACGATATATTATCCACGTAACTGTGTGGGTTTGTGTACGCTATTGTTAGAAATCCATTCTTGTCATCGTCACCGCTGCCCGTCCTATAGTAATAATAATAATACTAAACAGTGTCGTCGTTTATATTATTCCACAAATAACTTATCGACGGAGGCGGCGGCGGCGGAGGTCGAACTCAAAAACCACTGAGTGGTTTGATCTTTTCGAAAATATGTCGATATATTATTTCTTTTCGTTCTATTATACTGTTATCCAGACTCCGTTTTCTTGATCTTTTATTTTTGTACATATATATGTATATATATTATACATATACTCTTATATGCGTTACTCGTATATGAAAACTGAATTGTTCATTGTAACAACACGAAATGGAGTATAAAAAGAAAAAATAAACTTACAAACAAACGAAATGAAATGAAACGTGGATGGTGATTTCATATTCCCGGGGACGGTATCATAATAATTCCAAAGAATATTATAGTAATATCGAGACGTAGAAAAAAACCTCACATGTGCACAAGTGCGTGCTGCTGTGTGTGTGTGTGTGTGTGTGTGTTTCGGGGTATAGAGAGGAATTGGGTGGAGAGAGAAATAGACCGGAAGAAGAAGAAAAGTTCCATGCAGACGACTAAGACTATCACACCCTCGCTTGGGCCCCGGTACCACGATTAACGTCGATGTTTATTGCTCGGGATTTTGCGCCAAGTCGGCATACACTATTGTGTATACATATATATATATATATACAAACGATATTTCTAAGTGGCTTTGACGCCCGATATTTTGGCATTCAGCCCCGAAAACACTAATTATTGTAAGACGTATGTGATTTGTTTCGGATGTGTTTTGTGTCTTTACCATCCCTGGTTTTATATAAGACATTGCCAATTCGGAGTCGAACACGTGAGTAAATCTTTTTAATGAATAAAATATAATTTATAATTTATCAATGGTTATAAGATACGATCTTTATCGTGTTATATTATAATATTTCATGATGGTCCAATAAAACATACGTAATTACCTCCATATTTCAAGTATACCTATACATACATATAGGTATATATTATGTTACCGTCAATGGAGTAATTTAGGTAATAACGTAATTCCCTAGCAAATATCATTAATGCCTAACATTAGTAGACGATATCGTCAATGCTTACTATAGTCATTAACAGAAAATATAGGCAATCTTTAAAAAAATCAGATGTTTTGTCAATGCATTTAATGAAAATCTAACAATGAGATTACCTTAATGCCTACTAATGGTAGAAAATTCAAAATATTGATAACTTAGTTTAATAAAATATTTAAATTGGGTTAGAAATTTAAAATGATGTTACCAAGTGCACAGAAAAATCGGTCTATTCTTTTGATAGGTATTATATTTTATGCAATATGCCAGTAGAAATATTGTAACAAATAAATTGTTCGCTATTGTGATTTATATTGTATACTCGTACCTTCTATGTAAATGTATCTGACGGTCAATGGACGACTGATATCTTTTACTTTAAACTGTACAATGGTTGACATATTACTCAAAAGTATGTTTTTGTTAGTACCTACCGATTAGATAATTCGATTTTACAACACAGGTACGTTTCTTAATTCAAAAAGAAAATTGAACAAACATTTTTTTTTTATCAACTATGGCCGAAAAAAGACTGGAATTATCTTCGTTATCCAGAAAATATTGCTGATTGCATCAATGCCCTAAAATAATGGGGACTTACGTTGTTTCCTAGCCAATATCATATTACTTATATAGTCTAATTTGATTGGAAATATCGTTATTGGATAGTCATTAACGTTAATTCTTTGATTTATGTCTTTGACAGTAACATAATATATATATATATATATGTATACTATGATATAGGTGTGTATTGAGTTATAACATATAATGAGATAAAATGCAAATGTGGAATATTATCGAAATCATAATAGTTATAGGTCCCTAAGCTTAATCATAATCTATATTTTAAGATGCCCACATGAGAATGAAGCATACTTGGAGAAAATCAAGTATTCACCTGTTATGCTATTATCCTATGATGTTTTGGTTCAAAACCTAGTTCACATGAATATATTTATAATTTTAAAGTGTTTTCTATACTTACTAAAGCTTGCAAGAGTCGCTAAAATTGTTTAGGAAAGACCGTAGAAATTACTTTTTCATCAACTGACGCACCATTAATGTTGATTATGTATTTATTATATACTAGGACTATAATGTAGCAGTTTAATCGTAAATTAGAATACTCGGAAAATAGCCAAATCAAATAATAGTTTTTGTATTTAAATAATCAAAAAAATACGTCAACTTTGAGCAGGTAACACTATGTTTTATTATTCTGAATACTCATGTTCAATGAATTACATCTTTACTCAAGTGAAATGTATAAAAGTTTAAAATCTTAACATTCCCTATTCAAAATAAATACAACGACATATTTCAAATTGTCAATTAGTTACAATATAAGCATTGATGTCAGTTATCACTAGTTATAATTAATACTAGTTTTAAATAGTTTTTTAATAAATAATAGTTATGGTTTTATTATAATGTAACTATGTGTATTTGAAAATAAATAATATTTTTTTGTAACTAAAAAAGATCCATTAATTACATTGAGTATGTATTTTTGGACTACTGGCGGAATTATATTTAGTCATCAGTGGATGTTATAAAAAATATATTACTACTCTTATACCTTCAAAAGACTCAATTTTAAAATAATCTTTTTTGTATTCGAATATATTTTACCTGCACTATAATCCAACTTTTAAAATATTATTTGTTAAGATAGATTTTAAATGCATTGGTTTTCACTGTTTCCAGTTTACAACTTATCTCTTAATGGATATAAAATATTATTTTCATAAATTTCAATTGTTCGTTTCTTAACTGACAACGTTAGATAAAATAGATTACATATTAAAATGCAAAAACACTTATTGTTATTAAATAACTTGACATAAACAAAAACAAATTTTATTTTGAATATCTAATATAAGCCATGGTAGAACATAAACATAATTTAGTTAAATAAGTTGTATATATTAATTTTAGTTGTATCTTATTAAAAGCTTTCTTTTAATTAGATTTTTGTTTATTATTGCTTATTTTATTTTACGATAAACCGATATCTAGCTTTTTTTTTACAATTTATATTTTTTTTTAGAAATAAAGTAATTAAAATCATTATTGACCATTATTAATATTCTTTAATTTTGTTTGAAATTTAAACAATTTGACTGTTAACAATATTAATTATCTTATAAATATTATGTGAAGATTGTTGAGGAGTCTTAAAAAATATTTTTTCAAACCATAACGTATAATAATGTAGAGTTCAAATAATAGTTTAATTACATTTTTTGGGGAAAATGCATTATAACCAAGACGGACACAATCGGGATTTAATTTTATATTTATAACAGACAATGGATCATGGATGTATTATGTTGATATTACTTGATAACAATCAAATAAACAATTTGCTTATAGTCTTGTATCTAAATATGACGTATAACATAAAATCTTTAGAATAACTTTTCTACCATTGTGATTGTTTTAGAAAAGTAAAATTTCTTTATTTTCAGACGGTACAAACTCGGCTTACAGAAATATCAAAATAGATATGCGTTTCATATGTTTTCCAATCAATAATAATTTAATCCATATATATTCATAAATCATTATACACAACTGTCTGTCCGAATAATACTTGTAACTAGTAATATTTTGTGTACTTGTGTGTACCTATTGATACTATCAAATATGTTATTTTTTCCAGTAACATGTTATATCATGAGTATTGAGTAGTAAATGATATAATAGTAGTAGTACAAGAGTAGGTACCTACGTTATATTATATATTATGCTAGGTATTTTACGAAGACTTACAATTTTAAATAATAATAAATCCTAAACATTTCATGTTAGTTATGCCCAGATATGGATAGTATTAATAGGCATTAGGGATCACATTAATATTAAGTAGGTACATATTACTTGGCCATATATTAATTGATATAATAATGGTGCATTTCATGGAAATTATAATATTTATAGTTATTTGCATTTGAAACTGTATAAATATTTCTTAGTAGTTATCCTTTTATCTACTTATCATTGTATTATATTATGTTCGTAAATTCAATTTAAGCTGTTATAACTACATGAGACTTGGTAGATTTAAAGCGTGGAATGTTTAAATTTGCTTGTCTTATGAACATTAAACGATTCTATGTAGTATCATCAAAATACTTCATACCGACAATAGTCAAGGCTGCAAAATGTCTCGTTTAAGATGAAAAGTTTTGTGTCTTATAAGATTAAAGAAGTTAAAAAAATAATATGAACACAAGAGACTCGAGTTTATTCATTCTCCGGATGTAATTTTAGAAAATGATCCTTTAGGTACCCGTTGCATTAAAACGATATTTTAAATTAAAGTTGTAGAAGTGTAACATTATTTGTTTATTTTGTAAATACTTTGCTCATAATTAAGTATGGTTTTCGTAGTATAACGAAATGTTGCAGTTTGTAAAACAAACAGTTGTACAAAATTCATGCTAACTTGATTATGAGTAAAAGTTACAGAGAAACACGTACGATGAAGCTAATAACTATTTTTTGTAATTTGGAGCATACAACATACTTAAATTTAAGAGGTTTGAACTTAAAAGTACTGATTTTTGTGTCAATTTAATTTTTAATTTAACTTACTATAATGTAGGATCGAATATGGTCAAAATAGCATTTTTTCATGAAAAAGTTAAACCATTGAACACAAAAAAAAAAGATATTTACAAGTACAATAAGTAAAATATAAGTTATATTATTTCAGCTAAAAAAAAAACATATAAATAATGTAAATTTAACATCAAAGAAGTTAGTAAACCATGTGTCGACAAAGCTCCCCAAATTATTGTGAGTATTTTATTCAGTTTATTCTACCAATATGTTTTGATTCATGCACATTAATTTCTGCTTTATTCTTACAGTAATTTCTTTATTGTTTATTGAAATGTATCATATGAAATTTTAGTTATTACTACTTAGTGATACATATATTTTGTAGCAAATTAAGTTGTGTGTACATGTTTCATATGTCAATACGTTTTTTAAAATAATGGAGTGAGGGTAATACCTCGAAAATTTGTCATAAATTTACATAATATAGTAAGATCAAAATAGATTACGAGTATGAAAACTGTAACTCCTCTAGTTCTCTTAATTAGTCAAATTTGTAGGCACGCAAAAACTTGTTAAGTGAAAACTTAAAATTAATCAGTAAACTTTCCAAATTCGAAACAAGAGAGCATTGCAATTTAAAAAATGATTTACGGTTGTTAAATGGATGGCTGTTCTTAAATGTTCATATCAAAATTAATTTGTCCTATACAAAACTCAATTGAAATTTATTGATACTTTCAGATCAAGATACCTTCAATTTTGATTAACTATTCTATGACTGTGAACCAATTAACCTGGTTTATCCATGTACACTATAAGTAAATAGTCTTGTATTTCATTTTTATAAAATAAAATAGTGATTGAATTCATTATATTACGTTATATATATAATATATATATATATATATGTATTCGATAGCGGGTATTTGAGGGGAAATTTATTGCAAACAAGGTTAACAGTTAAGATAACAATTAACATATTATGGCCATAGAAAAGGAACATCAATAATTTGTATTGCATATTGACTTAATGTTGAGAACACCTTATCATACAGTTTTGCCTCTAGTGCGGAATTACGCCGCTTTTCCCTACAAGTCATGAAGCAAGGACTGACGTTTGGAGTGAATATCGTTCGCGTGGTTCCAAGTTAAATTTGTCGTTAAGAGTACAACTTGCCCGTATGTGTTGTCTCCGCCTTACTAACGAATGACATACCAAAATATAAGATTAGCAGTTCCAATTGTGTGTTGTGAGCTTTAACATAGTGAATTAACCTACTATGGTTTATGCAATTTAAAGGTAAGAACATTATCAGTGATCTTTGATGGGGGGGTTTTTTTACGACAGTTTAAGTTTTAAGCAAGTTATGAGCATTTTTAATTATTTATATTTTACATAATATTCAAGACTTGAATAAAAACTTAAGTATCGTAATAAAATCCAACAAAATAATTACCTAACCTTTAAGTTTGATAATATATCACATTAATATTAAGCTAACAATACAAAATTGAAACTGCTTAACGCATATTTGCCGTATTGTAGACGTTTGTAAGAAGGAGACTACACATTCTGGTACGACGTCCTCTTAAAACTCCGCTATCTCAACGCACTCGAAGAGATAAGATAAAAGAGGCCATTACACACGACGACGAAACCTCAGTTATGCGACGACAGTTTGTGTTCATATTAGTTCAGGCAGTGGCTGAGTAGTGTCTGGAGCTACCCTGCGCAATATTCGTTACCGTCGTCATTACTTGCGTTACGCAGAGATCATAATTGTCGTCGTTGTCGGAAATGATGTTTAAGCTCGTCGCGGTCCTATCAGCGGCGCTGCTATGCGTCCTGGTTCGTGGACAAGCAGATCCCGACGACCAGAAGATGGACGTGTTTCGGTTGCCAGAAGATACGAGGCCCCTGTCGTACGATTTGTGGTTTGCTCCAAACATTAGTAACTCTTCGTTCGAAGGCCGTGCCAAAATAGTAGTGGAAATTATAAAACCAGACACCGACAAGGTAACGCTCAACTTCAATGGGCTTTCGGTGACTAGCGTGTTGGTAACGGATGTCACGAATCCTAAGTTACCCAGGGACATGGTGGTTACCGGGATCAATTACCTGACCAAAAACGAACAATTCGAAATCCGTTTACAAAGAATCGTACCCATTAATAAACAGCTGCTATTGACCATGAATTACACTGGGCGCATCCGGGACGACATGATTGGTCTGTACAAGAGTTCGTATGTTGAAGACGGAGTGACAAAGTGAGCACCTCCTAATGATGTTGTCGTTGTTATTTTTATGCTTCACATTATTATTATATTGACTGCTCAAAAATTAAAGCAGAAATTTGATTTTTGAGTGAAATACTTGCGAGTGACATGTCATACAATGGCAAACTCTGAAGGGAGGTTTTTTTTTATTGACTTACGACTACACTGAGTATGTATACCAACAGGTGGTTGGCCGTGACGCAATTCGAAGCGAGGTCCGCGAGGATGGCATTCCCGTGCTACGACGAACCGATGTACAAGGCCAAGTTCAACATATCGGTGGTGAAGCAAAAGAATCAGACGGCATTGTCCAATATGCCAATTGTAAGAACCGAAGAAGGGTAAGGACACTTTAATTGTACATCGAATGGGTATTTGCTTTATTGTATTATAATATTTATAAATGACAAACGAAATAAGTATATGAGCCTTTATTAAGTTGAAGACGTATTAAATGATATTATGTTTTGAAGTACAAAAAAAATCAAAATCAATTTTGTTCTAAAAAACGTGACAAAAACATGATCCTATTAATTATACTTATGGGTAAATATTTGAATTATTTTTTCGAATTTATTCACTATACCGTAAAAGTGACTACCATTCTATACGTGATAAACATAAAATACAAATATATTACTTTCAATCATTAATCAATTATTCAACGCAAACATTTTGAACGCATTTTACTTTTAAAGAAATAGTAATTTTTCGATATCTTCAAAAGTAGTTTTGTTGAAAAAATCACTTTCAAAAGACACTCGAAAAAATTTTTTTAGCACATACGTGTACTACAGTATTACGTCACGGTTATAATTATCTATCAAAAGTAAATCGTCTCATCAATTTAATACAAAGGCGTGGCACCAAAAATTATTATGTGGGGTACTTAATTATTATTTATTTGCAAGATAGGTAGGTAGTATGATAGGCCGTACTGAAACACAAAAGGTACTTGTGCGGTTTGCTCTAAAATAGGTTGAATTTTCAAGTACACTATGATTAATGTATGTTTGTATTAAACGAAAAATATCTATCGAGTGCTTATGAGCTTATAATAGCAATAAGATATTCAATGAATGTCATTATAATTAAATGTTTAGGCGAATTTATTTGTTTTCATAAGGCGTATACCATAGTATATAATAATACATAATATAATATATACATATATATGTATACCTAAGTTGTAATTGAGATATATCATGAATACAAATAGACATTTAGTGCAACACTAAACACGACAAAAAAAATACCAAACGGTATAATCTAATAAAATAGAATGTAATAAACAATATATTATGCACCTAATACGTACATAACCTTTATTTATACCTATATAACCATACGTTTTTCGACTTAAAAACTATTTGTTCTGGGTTTTTTTTTCACTCGACCCATACTAATATGTAATTTTCGTTCACAGCCATGCATTTAGAGCATATAATATAGAATAATACTAAATACGAAACAACTTTTTTCAAAATTGTAATTATAATATTATAATATTCAGTAGTTACACATCAAGTAGTCAACGTAGGTAACTAGTCTATGTGCATTTGCCAAAATCTTAAATGTAGTGTGTCAACTATACGTAATCGAGCACGGGCACTGTTCGTAAAAAAACAAAAAACATTTTTTCGTTATTTTCATTATTAATCAACTATAATACCCGATGCCACTTTATGTAACAAAGTACAATTAGATATACCACAATGGTTTTGATCACCACTCTCGATGACAATAATTTATTATGTGACTTATTATTAAATATTATAATAAGCAATTATTTATTAATTACATGGGAAAATGTATTCAAATAATTTAATTCTTAAAATATTCATACTCGGGTAATAACTAATAAGTAGGTGAAATACATTTTTAGGTACTCAATATTTTATATCTACAAATCATTCTAACAAATATTGTGGCACTAGTTTATTATTGAGATTAAAACACAAAGCAGTAAGTGTCGTTGAATAGTAACTGAATAATATCGACAATCATAAATTTAGGTTACTATTAAAGCCCTGTAGTGTTTATACGATGCACGTTATTTAGTTAGCCTTCAAAGTTAAAAGGTTCTTATATAACCACATTAATATAAATTGAGGAAAGATGACGTGATATTTGCATGTAATATTTGTACTAATACTTATCTGTTTAGAGATTTAGTTAAAAACTATAATATCGCTATTATACACTTATATGTACAAAAATGTGCATTGTTGGATAAGATTAAATTCAAAGCAATATTATTATTATTATTATTATTATTTACTGTATCGTGATAGCAATATTATGATCTGGAAATACTTTTTAATGTAATTGTAGTTGTATTTAAAAATAAAACACAACAATTTGAATTTTAGTCCAGAAAATACCACGGTTAACTTCAGTGAAACTCCGCTGATGTCTACTTACTTAGCTGCCATTTATGTGGGTCAATTCGTGCCAAATCAAAATGATTCAAAAATAACAATTTACACACACGAAACAGTTAAGGATCAAACTGAATATGTAGCCACCGAAGCACCAAAACACCTTAAAGCGCTGGAGGAGTACACGGGCATCAATTACATGCTTCCCAAAATGGATCTGTTGGCAATACCCGATTTCCGTGCCGGAGCAATGGAAAACTGGGGATTGAACACTTACAGGTAAAGCGCAAATGAATCAACAAAGACGAAGACGCTAATCAGTATGTCTTGTTCCCTTCAAAACACCTTTAACAAAAAAAAATTGTTTTGTTTTTGAGCAGGGAGTTCTATCTGCTCTTGTCAAATGATTCAAAAACGAGATCAAAAATCCGGGCGTCAGAAGTTGTGCAACATGAGTTCACGCATCAATGGTTCGGCAACCTAGTCACCTGTAAGTGGTGGGATTACACATGG
The DNA here is from genome assembly GCF_001856785.1 of Myzus persicae. Lineage (NCBI taxonomy): Eukaryota > Metazoa > Arthropoda > Insecta > Hemiptera > Aphididae > Myzus > Myzus persicae. Next base: position 425,617 of record NW_019101697.1, read on the forward strand.
CTTAACGAGGGTTTCGCGAGGTACTTCCAATACTTCGCCACCGGCATGGTAAAGTATAATTATTAATTAATATATGCACCTAGCGGCTAGCCTACAGTATTATTTGTTCGGTCAATGTTGTACAAACAAATGTCCAAATATAATTTATCATAACTTTTGGTGTAGGTGAGGACCAGTTGGCTGATGGAAGAACTGTTCGTTGTCGAAACTAATCAGAATTCATTGGGCTACGATCAGACTCCCAGACATCCGATAACTTCGTCCGTGAATACCCCAGAAGAGATTGATAATGTATTTGATACTATAACGTATGGCAAGGCGGCGTCGGTTCTGAGAATGTTGAAATACGTGGTGTCCGAAAATTTGTTCCAATTGTCCCTTCAAAATTATTTGAGTAAATTTAGGTAAATAATCGTAGTCGGTTTAACATCAGCACTCACTTTGTACGTTAACTAAAACGTTCATGTCTCATTTTATTGTTTATATTGATAATTATCTGTATCGTTTGTAAATAATTATAGTTATAGTGCAGCAGATCCTGGAGATCTGTATTCATCATTTGACAATATATTATACGACCATGATTATGATGTTGGGAATGGATTGACTGTAAGCGAATTTATGTCAAATTGGACATTACAATCGGGATATCCAGTTTTGAATGTTACGAGAAATGCAACTACAAAATTATTTTTCGTGACTCAAGTAATCAAATAATAACCATTATATTACATAATAAATAATATTACAATTTATTCGAATACATAGATAAGTATATTTATTCAATATGACAATAATAATGTTGCACTCAGACAACAAACTGCTTTGTGAATATTATTGTGTCATGTTGGTTTTTGAAAAATGTTTATAATTATATAATATTTTATTTTAATATTTATGTTTATGATTATATATATTTTTTGTATTGACCTAAAAGTCATTAGCTGTTTGTATTAAAGAATGGTTGATTGGAAGACGTATGTATGTGTGGCATGTGTGGCAAGGATTTTGTTGCTAAGAATGCCGGGTGGTCACCCATCTGGAATCTAGCGACGACGGCCGGTATGTACGCTCAGACCGTTTTCGCAGATTGAGCGTACGACCGCCCTCACCGAGCCACATATCATTACATACATATTTTTCTTACCTTTATTTTTTGTTTATTTTTTATGTAGGCTCGATTTTACGTAAACCAGTCCGAAGCAATCGCCAACGAAACGGCGGCATGGCACATTTGTCTCACGTACACAACCGATGTGAGCAAAAATTTCACTTACAACAGTTCGTCTGTTTGGACGAACAAAGAATCGGCCTTGACTGTTTTTGAAGGCCCTGCAGAAAATATAAGCTGGTACATTTTCAACCCTCAGTCAATCGGTAAGTGTTGATGTAATGCCTTCAGAGCTTAATAATAATCAATCTCAAACTGACCCGTCTATTTATCAGGTTTTTACAGAGTGAACTACGAAGTCGACAACTGGATGGCGCTGATCCAGCAGCTGAACCGTACACCCACCGATATCCATGTGCTCAACCGAGCCCAGCTGATAGACGACGCTTTCAATTTGGCGAGGTCAGGCCAATTGGACTATTCGGTGCCATTGCACTTGTCCAAATATCTGAAGAATGAAAACAACACAACCCCGTGGTATTCGGCGATGAACGGCTTCTCGTACTTGTTAGAACGCATGCCTCGTAGCGGCGATGAATACGAAGACTTCAAGGTATGCACATATATTTTAATCCACTGGATATATAGACTTTGTTCGATGATAATAAACCAGTAGACGTGTAACGAGAATTTCATTTATTTTTTTGCGTTCAGTCTCACGTTAGCAGTTTGGCCGGAACCATATACAAAAAGCTAGAAGACCTAGTGTCGAACGGAAACACTGAGTTTAGAGTGTTGAGTGCTTGGGAAACGTTCTCGACGTGGGCTTGTAGGTTGGAGAACAAGTACTGTACGACGAAAGCACAGGAATACTTCAATAAATGGCAAGCCGGAGAGAAGTCAGTAACCATACTATACCATACTAGCATCGCGATCATCTAAATACCTAACTTGAATAATTGTACCATACAGAATACCTGCTGATATCAAGGACGCGGCATTCTGCATTGGAGTGAAGAACAGCAAAGGTCCAACGGTCTTTGACAACATGTTAGCGTTGTATAACAGCACTAACTCAATTTCGGAAAAATCCTCCGTCGAGTCCGCTTTAGGATGTTCTACCAACAAGACACAATTGTCTCAGTATGTTATTTGCTTAGTGCCATCAATATTACTATCTTTGAGTAAAAAATAAGTAACGCTTGAAGTTGACTTGTGTATTGACTCTCAATGTAGTGCTCTTTTGTATAAGCGACTTCGAGTGACGGTTTACATCGATTTGTTATTTGATTCTACACAAACGCATTACGTGCCAGATTTACTTTTCGTACACCTGGCTGTGCATGATTTGAGAATATTTGAGTTTATAGACCAATATTTAACTAAATAATGATAATAATATTAAAGAGTGAGAATAATATCTGTGGTGTTAATTAATTATGTTTTATTTTATTTTTATAACGGCAAATACTACTGAGTAGGTAGTATATGTGTCACCCTACTTCATCAGATTAAAACTCTATCGTTTTCCGATTTGATTCAGTTGAAATATATAATACAAACACTATTACAACAATTAATTGTATAACTTTTCATTTCTTAATTCTGGGCATATTTTTTATGTCAACACTAAAAAATGGAGACAGATTCGACGAGTATTTAAATATCAACGTAAATCCAATATTATTAAGACTGGTTTTTATGTGTCTGCATTACAAATAAATTAAGAGAGAAAATCATTAAAGTAATCATCATAGTTGTGTTCATAAGTATTTGATTTTAACATTTTGTTTTTTTTAAATATTTATTTTGTACAAATTGTTAAGTGTCGTATTTTTATTAACTAAAAAAATTATGATAGTACCATTTTAATACAAAAAAAAAAAAAAATCATATGTGAGTATTCTATAGCAACTTATATAATAGGAGTTCAAAGAAATTATTAATATAGCTTTTATTGAAAAGGTTCCAAAAGTTTTCGAATCTATGAGTTTATAGGTAAACTGCGTAAACTGCGTAAACCTAGAGGTTCATAATATAGGTAGAATTGGTCATTTAAACAAAATTGTATATATTTTCAATATTGACGATAAATAGGTGTAGCAATGACAAATCTATAAGAGTTATTTCAGATCATGTTGCATATTTAACATCATGGGTTTTTAAATATTTTCCATATCGATATAATTGAACTATGAGTGATAATATTTGATTTCAGGTACATAAATCATATACTAGACGGACCCAACGGACTGATCAAAACAAAAGACATGAGATCCGTCGTGTCTGCAATATCAGTGACTCCATTGGGTCTCGATGTGTTATACGAATTTATGTCAGTCAACATAAACACAACTATGGATCAGCTACCTAATGGTGAAGATATCATTACATTTATATATTCAACTCTTGCTTCCAAAATGACAGACGACGATCAAATCGAAAAGGTGAATTTTTTTAAATCTAAGTCTAAAAAAAATAAATTAAAAAATTAAAAAAATAATCTAAAAAAGTATACAATAAACATAAACACTAAAATATTATGCACCACAATTAGGTTTGAATTAATGATGTTCCAACTTGTTAATGTCATATTATTATTGACTAAAAATATAGTTAGGAAATTGTAAAAATTGTATGTCTAAACGGGGCTTAAATGAATCTGTCAAAATAGTGTGATCCCTATTAAAAATCTCGTTGCTTAGGTAATGTTTAACAGTATTATGTAACTCTATCATGAATTCTTTAGTTTAATGTTCTCTCTAATCCATCTTGATGCGGTCCTGCCTCCATGGTGGTCTCGGTAGTACTGTATGCAGCACAGCACCTATCGATTAATGCTGATTAATAATTTAAATAATAAGTATCTCCATTTTTATTATTTAATGGTTAAGCATATATTGTAACACAGTTTAAATACAAGGGCGTTCTAATACAAGATAGAGTAAAATCAATAATTATATTTTTTATGAATGCAATATAAAGTGTTTGTCTTTTCCATAATAATAAGTGACACTTATAGACACATAAAACAACTAGATAGTGAATTGCATATTACATTCTCTCAGGAACGTTGAAGTCATCTGGCTTTATGTCAACATGGCAATGTTTACAAAATAACTCAATTGATAACATTTATATGATATATTATGATATATATATATATTACAAATACATGTATAAATATGTATATTATCAATCATGCAATTTTTCACCGTTGGCATATGGCTGCCGACTTCAATATTATCCTACAGTCGGCTATCTAGTTGTTTTATTTGCCCATGGTGACACGTGGCTTTTTAATCGACGAATGCAATGACGAGAAATAACTAACTCGCCATTAGTCCGTGATTGCAGTCCGGTAGATGCCGTGTCACTGTGACTCTTCCACAACCTCCTCTGGCTAGATGATATTTTCTAACCGAATGTGCAGTATCGGCTACCGATGACTGTTAGTTGTGGGAAAAATAAAGATATCGGTCAGTGGTAGACTTATAAGAGAAATCGACTGCAATCAGGGATCATATCAGTCTGTTCGTGCATGTGTTTAATATTTAATTATATTTTTAGATAAAAAATTTCAAGAACAATTCTACTCTTCGAGCCTCCGTACGACCTACGTTCGAAAACTCGTACAAAGTGGTCGAATACAACTTGGAATGGTTCAACAGTTATTCTGATGGAATTAACCAATGGGCGTCACAGTACGGAGAAAAGGAACCAGAGATAGAAACCACTACATTAACGCCACCACCAGTCACGGCCGCACCAACTGGTAGAACTGTTTCTCCTGTGACGAGTAGGCTACCGACCACTACATCAGCACCGTCTAGTGCAACTCTGAATGCGTACAGCAGTCTTGTGATTTTACAACTTACGGTCTTTGCAGTATTCATAAAAACGTACTTGTTGTAAAATTGAATGAGAAAATAATAATTTATGATTGAATTGTATTAATGTTGTGTTAAATATTACAAAGATTATATTATGTATAACAATTGTAATTATTTCTTAAACCTATAACGTTTAACATATGTCCAGTTAGTGTGATAATTTTAAATAAATGTGAAAGGTGTTAACTTATGAAGTTCATTTTTTTGAAAGATTGCAGATTATTCAGATACGTAATCATCGGTGTATGACCATGTAAGAGACGAACAGTGAAAAATAAGTACTAATATTGCATATAATAGTAACTATATTATACACTTATCGTAATTATAGAATACATCATTTTTTTGAAAATTGAACTTATTTAGAATATTTTAGAAATTCTATATTTTTACTATTTATTGTTCAGTATTTACTATCTATGTAACGCAATGAAATAACTGGGAAAGTTACAATACCAGGTCTCTAACACGGGGATTACAATTTTTGTGATAACCTATATATTCATTTTATATTTTCTTTAAATTGATACAATCGATCGTGAGGAAACGAGTGTAAATATAATATAATTCCAATGGTTATCTAAAGTAAAATATAGATCACTTCCGTTCTCATTTAGTACCTATTAATGTTGTACCTAAGTGAAAAGATTTTTTGTACAAATGTGTAGCTTATAAAAACAAATATAACATAAGAGATAGGAATGACCTATATATATTATGACATAGCCTGAGGCATTCAAAAATAATACAAGGTTCCGCTTTTTCTTAAGTAGCTCTGACTGAAACCCAAAAATCTAATAAATATACTTACAAGCACAATTGTTTTTAAAGATATTTAAATTTAACATTTTGATGAAACGTATTATATTTCTTATTTATTTATGTATGTATATTTATTCTTAAACAAATATTAATGATTTTAGTTATTTTGAAGTGTAATTCAAAAATATTTATTGGGACGAGAAATGTTTACTTATAATATTACTATATTTTACTATATTCAAAGGCATTTTCAAAAGATTTAGATTAATTTTAAGGTATTGCCTGTGTATAGTTTATCATCGTATTACTATTAGTAAAACAAATTACCACGATGATAGCAATTTAAATATATGATAGTACCAACCTATATCATATACTTTGTAATATAGGCTGACAATCTCCATATCCAGACAAGAATTGAGTGTGATTATTATAATGTATACTTAGGAATAATATGGTTCATTTTCTTACACCTATTTATATTTTCTTTGAGTGAATTCCATCACGTCAAAACAAAAACCACGGAGCCTTAGCGAGACACTTTTAAGTAAAAATGAAATGTTCAGATAAAAAAACATTTCATTTCAGATTTAAGAGTGGAAAAAATTACTGCATTTTTGACAACCTAACTAACTGTGATGACAGTTAAAGTAAAATTTTTTCTTACAGCTGATTTGTGCACAATTTAAAAATATTTTTAAAAAAAATGACCACTAACATAATGTACATAACCTGCGTAGCTCCAAATTGTTGGTTAAGTAAAAATCGACGATGAAGAGATTATCATAGGTCACGCATACAACATTATTTCCCTTAGCTCTTTATAAGGTTTAGGAGTTTACACCCAATGCTTTTCCATACTATCTATCCTTACTGCATGTAAATAAAATAACCGAGTTGTCGTTACTTGAGAAACAAAATGTATTACTTTTATAGAACAATGTTTATTTAATTTCCAAAGGAAGAGTGAGAAAATGCTTTTGAGTACATAAAATAATATCGAACGACGGATCAATTTCAACTTGTCATATTCTATGTTCTCAGCAATATCAGTAGCTTATAACTCTTGGGAAACCACGAGTAAAAATAATCGTTATGTTTTACGAATGTATATAGGAATCCCTGTCTTGTGTGGGACTGGTCTAAGGTATCATAACAGTATATATCGCGTTAGAGAGGTGCAGCTGAGTAATATAGAAAAAGGTTCAGTGACTTACCGGTTTTATCATATTGATATGTACCTACGAATTTTATCTAATTAGAAAAATTAATATTGCACTTGAATTTAAGTGGTGTGCATAATATTTCATCTTGTAGTTGGGTACATTTAAGTGTGTTGGGTGCATGTTTATTTTTTGCTATAATGTATAGCTAAAAAATGCATAAAACTCATTTTTTAGCTTAGTATCCATTCGCAGTGAATTGTATCTAGTGTTAGTTAAATTTTAATGTACTTTGTACATTGGTAATAAAATAATAATCACACGGCGTTATGTGTAGGCTAAATAGGTACACCACAGTCGTGTGGTCGGTTTTCCGGTACTTCGTATGATATTAAGTATGATAATACGCAACGTATTCAATAATATTATTATAAGTTGTGGATTTGGTATTCAGGTACACTGAAAGAGTGAGTCAGCTTTCTCATAATCTGTGGGTATATGGTTTGTCAGATTAAAAATTGTGTTTGCTTTGACTGCTTTGAGTGACTTAATATAAATTAAGTGAAAATAGTATATTACCTATAATTATTATACTATTAGGTATCATACAATTTAGTAATTATTGAAATTTAATGGATTATTTGTAACTAATAACGAATTAATTACATTATTTTTGAAAGTTGAATGTAATTTAAATTACTGCTCTAGTAATAATCTGTAATGTTATTTATAAATTAATTTTATTGATGTATAATATGCTACTTACAGTATTTATAAATTATACTTTACAATATGAACTTTATTATTATAACGTATTTATAACAGCTACTACTGGCTTATAACCTCTTTTGGCCGCACTTCTAGTCTTTATAAATGTTCCAAAAACTAATAAATTAAGATCGTAAGAGGGGATTTGTAATAAATCAATACATTCAGGAGCAGCTATATTTCTGATTTATGTTGTGTACATTAAAAAAAATGTCCTTGAGCATTCATCAAGTTCTAAAGACATTTTTTTCTATTGTTTTATAAAAAATATATGGTGTTTATATTTACAGATATAGTTTCCTTCCATATTCATAAAAAGTTTAACAATTATTGTCATCAAACCAATAAGATTCTGCTTTAGTAAATAAGACATTGTTAAACTGTTAGGTGATTAGATTGAAATTAAATCAAACAATAAATTTAAATGAATTATACTATCAGTAATCGCCCTTAGTTAATTCACTTTCGTTATTGTCATTTTATAACAATTAATTAAAATTAAAATTATACTTTTTAAAATTAGAATGGTATATTTTAAAAATATATGAGAAAATATGTTTTAATTTAAATTTTAGATATAACATAGAAAAAAGGTATAGTAATATGTTTGAAAGCATATGGGGAAAAAATGTTTTTATGATATTATTAAGTATTGTAATAAATTATTTTCGTTGTAGACTATTACCTGTCCCCATAAAAATAGCTTTAAGCTTATGTTAGACGAGGAAAGAAATGTACAAAATACTTATAAAAAATAAATATATTCAAAATTGAATTCATAATAATGTATTCCCTAAATATGTTTATACTGTAATCTCCTATCGTAATTATTTTTGAATATATTGATTGAAACCAATTCATATTTTCCTAATTAGATAAACCATGATATAAAAACTACTTCACGAATCAAAAGTTTATTAACCTACAAGACAATACTCTGAAAAAAATATATAAGTTGAATACATTCAAAGTTGTATGTGTTAGATCAAATTTAGGTATCTGCATTGTTTTTATACGAATATTGTACGTAAAAGTGCTAAAAGTAACAAACGGGGACGAAAAGTCCTAAAAAATCGGGTTCAACATAAAGGAATGTTTCTATAAACGTGTACACAATGATATTTAGTACACTTAAAAAAAACAATGATTATACCCTGACTTTGTGAAATTAAAAACAAAAATTAATTAACCATATAAAAAATGTACTATCCCATTCTGCCGTTAGGAAAGAAAAATACTTGACAATGTAGGCCACGATGGTATTACTATTGCTGTCACGAAACGTGAACAATATATTAATACAATATCTATGCGTTATTGCCTATGTATCATAACGCAATTAGTGTACAATATTGTAAAATGTATTTCGTATTCGTGGTACAGCGAGTATTCGTTAAGGTGTTTAATTACACAATGTGTAATACTAATAGTGGTTGGTTTAAAACCGTCAGTGGGGCAGGGGGCGACCATTTGTGAAACTCAAATTCCATTTGCATACATCGGAGAAAGTGCGACGTATTCCTATGTACGTAATAATAATAATATAATATGTATAAATTATACACGTGTGCACGAGCGGTTCGTCGACATTTGATAAGCCGCTTCCATGTTATATATATATTACAGAGGTCCACCGTACCTAACATTATCGGTGACGACGTCCCGTTTGTGTTTACCCAACATAAACACATCGATTATAATAATTAATGAGCCACTATAATAATAGGCACGGGTACGACGGTATACGCATTACGATCATCGTCACCTACCTGGACACGCGTCAACGAGGTTGTAACAATAATATGTTAATGATATAAGTGTTACGTTATTACTTATAATTAGTGCGTGTGGCTTATTATTTTGATGACGATTATGCTAGGCGATATAGTAACTCAAGTATAAAATAACAAATAATAATATTACAATACAGGTAGTATTAGAATACAAGTCATGTGGTACGTTGGAATGTAAAAGTATTATCGTCAATACAATTTTTTCTTTTACGTACCATCAATTGTACTGAAAAAATATTTTGGTGATTAATTTATACTCACTGTTTCGTTGGTTTTTGTGAGGCCGTCGATGTTTCCGGTCGGACGACGACAATACACGCGACTGCTGTGTGACGGACGGACGGTAGAATAATAATTTTGATAAAAACTACGACAGATCGCTGCACACCGTATATTCTAATATTAGTATAGATCGTCCTTTCGCCGTGATTGTCGCGAACGTATGCTCGCGAGCATTTAATGTTATAATATGATAAAAATACGCTCGAGTATTTTACTACTCCAGTGGATGGGTGAACGTGCGGGTTGTAAACGCACTGCAGGACCGCTCTGACGCGGACGTGGTCAGCGACTGCGATGTACGGAGCCCTGGAAAAGCGAGAAATTTACCGCTACACCCTCGCTAGCCATCCGCAACGCAACCCCCCTCGGTGCGCCACGGTCACCCCTTACCGCCAACCAGCACCCGCCTCCGCGAACCTATCTACCACGGCCGCACCTCATCACCACTCGTTTTGGTTTTCCGCCACTGCCACCGCCGCCGTCACTCCGCCGACCAACTGCTCCACAGACCACATCCTTTCCCGTACACACACACACACACACACACACACACACACACACACACACACACACACACATACACTCACAGATATAATACGCACGTGATCCGAATGTTTTTTGGGTCAAACCGATCTTTTAAGCCTATAGCAGAAGATAAATTGAGACGAGATTAGCTGTCATCTCTTATACTCTGCAGCGGTTTCGAAATTGTTTTATTATTATTTATTTATTATTATTATTTTTAAGAGAAAACTACGGAGCAACGCAAATATTGAAAAGTTAAACTTCAGCTGTCTCGCTCCACCCAATATATCCATCGCCGTCACCATCACCACCTTGATACCAAATATTAACTTGTCCGGAAAATCCTATACATCAAAAACTTTCATTTTCTTACGCTCACCTTATCCTTCCTCCTCTGCTTTCAACGTGAGCACTGCGTTTCCCGGAAATATTTGTTATGTGATATAATTTATTATTTAAATGTTGATCTTCCGTTGAAATTCTCCATAACATTGTTCCAAATATTATAAATTAAGTGTAAAAAATATAACATTATAAAATAAAAAAGTTTACTATCCGTTTGAGGGAATGTGCAATTTTAGATTCTGAGGAGGGAAAAGAAACCATTTGTTGCAATAATGTGATTTTTTTTCGGAAAACACTTTGTCTAGATAATAAAAAAAACTCCAAAACTTTTATGGAGTGTATAATATATTAAATTGGAAATTGGATCTAGATAGCACTCAAAATATCTCATAATAACAACAATAATTTTTATCTATTTTTATTTTATTACCTACTTAATCTTGACATTTTAATAACGTATTACTAAAACCATTCGTTATGTTACATTAATTAAAAGAAACATCAAATGTTCAAAAATGTAAAAGTATTTAAAATGTAAAAGTTAATTATAAGTAGGTTATTTATTGAACTTACTTTATTTATGGGATAGACTGTTTTTTTTAATTCGTTGATTTATCATTGATTTAAATTGTAAAATATTATAATACAACACTATCCAGAAACGAGAAGAAGTACCAAACACCCAATTTATGTATCCTGTCCGATTTTATAATTTATGACTGGAGGAATCCAATGGTTTTATACGATCATTACAATGAGGGATAGTATTTGAAAATGGGTAAAGATGCTGTATATTATGGTAATATGCATATTATTTTTTAGCAGAAGAAAATCATAAATATCTTTAGTTGGCAATTTTCAAAACACAGCGAAAGCAGAGGTTTTAGTAAGAAAAAATATACAAATTCTTTAAGATTTACCTAATTCTTGAAATATGTTACATGGAAATACATTGTAAAAGGTACCTACTAATAATACAATATTACGAATCTCTTAAAATATTTTAATAAACTTTAAGTTAAAATATTATACTTGTAGTTCATACATAGGAAGAATACGAGCCTGACTGTACAATTATTTCGACAGTTTAACAATAAATAATAATAGTATTATGAGTTTATGTCATTTTTATATTTTCATTTAAAATCACACAAACTCTTTGATACATTTTGAATAGCTTTGATACTATTACATGTATTATTAACGATGGATAATATTTCTGACCCACAAAAGTTATTTTGCATTTAATGAGACAGGAAAAAATAACAAAATGAATTTATATTTATATAGAATCCTTAAAAATATATATTAAAAAGTTTACTTGTCGTGCACAACTTTAGAGCTTTTTAATAAATAAAAAAATATATTCTAGTACTTCTAGAAATAAGTTAGGTTTATAATTATCAAATTATAATTCATAACGTTATATATCTACTCTAATATTAATTTAATCATCAAAGTTAGTTGGCAAAGGCCGTAATTGATTTATGGTTATAAACTTATATTATAATAGGTGTGTAATAATAAACTAAAAACTATGACCATTGTGACACGTGTATGACATCTAAGGAGAACTGGTGGTTTAATTAAAAATGTAATAATATTATTATATTAACCCTCAAAACTATCATATCTTTGTTCAAGGATTAGATTTTTTTTTTTGGTACCTGAATGTAATCTATGCATTCATAGGTTCACCTAAGCCTAACAGCGTTTATCTCGAGTTATAAATCCATTATTCTAAATGTTGTATTCATTAACATTGCGTGTTAGAAGTAGAGCAATAAATAGTATATTGTATCTCAATAGTCAATTAGGATTGTTGAAAACTTTTTTAATAAGTCTTGCTTAATTGCCTTTAAATCATTATTTTAATCTGTTTTTTAGTGCTGTATTACTAACAATCTATTTTTATTATACTTAAATTTAGAGTAACTAATTATTTTGTAACATACAAGTATTTAACTAAATTAAAACACAAATCAAAATTCAAATTTACTTATAAATATTGCCGATTTACAAAATAATTGTCTACAAATCAAAATATTTTATTATAATCTCGTATGATTATTTTACTTACCTCGCAATTAATCATATTTTTTTTTAATTTGAGTTTATATCATAAGCTATAGCCCTTTTTAAGAATTTCAACAAACATAGTTTTTTTATTTTTTATTTTATAAAGATTTTGGCTTTAAAGCTTTGAACACGCAAACATTTCCGGTACACGCTTTATTTCCGTTGGTTTCTTTTTCACATTCGTGGTATTTGCTATCAACTGAATAGTGAATTCACCAGAGCGTTAAGTGCGATTTATCTGCCTAATTTATTTTTTTATATCATCGTTTATGAAATTAAAGATAGCCGTTTTGTATGAGTTTGTAGGAGAATTTGTGTAGGTAACATATTTGAAGCGTTTAAAAAATGTACCTACGGGAGTTTTAGTTACATGGCTAATTAATTTGTAATTGGTTACTAAATTAACGATTATTAAATTTCAAAGTTAATGTTATGGTTTCAATTTGTACTAATTAAAAACGTATTGCTTACATCTCAAAAGTTTCAAAACAACTATATTTAGCATTTTACGTTTAAATACACATTTAAATTATTGCAACATTTATAACATTATACAATTTAAAATACTAATTATTATTTAATCATGATAATATTTGTTTCTTTAAATGTTCTCATATTTTTCCTAAATTTGGAACACATGTTACGGGCTTACACTTTTATTATTCTTATGTATTACTAAAAACAATCATTATTTATGTATAATATACTATAGTTTCATATGTAGTGTGGTTTTATTAAATTTCCATAATAATGTTGAATTGTTCTTAATTGAGTACATAAGTTGCATGCATAAGAGTATATAAAGTTCTTTGCTTTTTTTTTGCAAATAATTATTGGGAATTTTAATTTAATAATATTTATATTATTGTACATTATTATTTTGTATTTAAATTTTCAATTATTGTGTAGGTACTAATATTTTAAGAAATCCATTAAAGTTCTATTTAGAAATCAAAAGTTGTACTGCTTTTAGTTGTATGATATTGCAGTTTAATAATAATTGGAAAACTTATATTATGCAAAGTAGTGAAATTAGTTTTGAATATATTATTGTTTTTGGCACTTTTATATTGTGAGAGATGGGCATACCGTATACAATAAATTAGCAACATTCTATGGTTTCTATGTATTTAGCTATATCGATATATACGAGTACACACGATTTCAACATTCAAGAAAATTATCGTATATAAACTCGGTGAAAAATAAAACATCAGCTGTAACATTAAATATACCTAATATCATCAATAACATTAAAGTGTATACCTAATGTTTGTACTGTATTATAGCAAGAGCAGTGAGTAATTAATTAACGGCATCTCACATAAACTCGGTCATAGGTATACTATCTTTATACCCTTAAAAGTAACATGACCTGGTATTGTAAAGAGAAATTAATCTTATATTTCACTAGAAGATGCGCCATTAAAGGAGTATTCTAATTAAGTAGGTACTGAACGTCTAGTCTATAAAAATGGTTTTATAAAAGTAAATTAGTATAATTTCATTCGTACTGCCGGGATAACAAGTACAAAAATAATATAGCTTTGTGAATTTTGTTACTTATTACTTTATTTCAAAAATAATGTATAGTGATATGATGCATACAAATAATTAATCATATTCGATTATTTACACACTCATTTGAAATCGATATTGGGGTTTGCATCTTGTTAAAGCATAAAAAATAAACGTCATAATTAATATTAAAATGTAGGCTTAATTATGTAGGTATTATATTTTATAGATGCCTAATATATATTCTATTACTGAATTTTTAATATACTAAATGCAATAACAATGTGTATACATCACACTTGTTTTATTTCTCTAGAAATCTACTCAGTGTTCACAGCAATGTGTACTTTATTTGTCAATGAAACATATCGTCACTGAACGTTGTATTATTGAAAATCGCTTTGCAACGAGGCAAAATGGTTCAAAAGAAAATGAGACGGGTAGACATAAAATAAACTACACCAAATCAAAACAAACTTGTCATTTTATATCATACCTAGCCCCTTCAGTGCGAAGACGAGACAAAACAATATTATGAGAATAAGAATTGTTCACACAAATATCACCCATCACGTACCAACAACTGTTGAAAAAGAAACCAAATACCACTATGAATATTGCAGTACATCAATAATTAAAGTTGAAAAATTCCTTTTTATTTTTTAATATTTTTAACTAAATAAAGTTTCACTGACGACGTCATCTTAACTTATTGTTGATAGGTACATTTTTTTAAACATATGAAAATAGATAACAATTAGTAATTAGTATTAATATTAGTGAAAAATTCCTAATTTACTACTTACAGGTACTTATTAATTTCCCAAAAAAGAAATATTATTATTATTTAAAAATAATTATAAATATTGTATTAATGTAAATTTAATGTTGTGTATTATTTTAAAGTGCTAATGACCAAATAATTGAAGGTTATAAAAAAAAATGTTATAGCAAGTACTTTTATCAGGTTAAATCTTAAGCACTAGTTATAATACTATTGTATTTTTAATGTTTACATAAATAAATGTTTTTAATTGCATTTAATATTGAATCCAACGACGATAAGATACTAAGATTGTTGTTATAACCTGTAATAGAAATTAAAATTATAAAATTGTAATAAAGAACTTTGTAATGATTAGAAGGATATTTTAAATATATTTGTTGATCGATCACATATTATGTGATAATTTAGAATAAAATGGAATGCACTTTTTAGTATTTTTTACAATGGTTGATTTTCAAAGTTGTATTTTTGAAACTATTTACAGAAGACACAGCAAAATATAGCATAATATAAATATCATATATAATTGTATATAATATGTGAAGCTTTGTAATTTACATATTATATGTATATTCCTGACTGTACAACTGACAACGTGCTTTATTATATAATATTGCAATTCTCTTGGAAGATTTTATAAAATATTTTTTTAAACAAATCTTCACATCCACTTTTGACGGTACCTACCCAGAATAATTAAACTCAAGTCATCTAGACATTTTTTTCGAACCGTTAAATTTTAATAAGCCCGAGTAAAAAATAATACAAAGACTAAACGTGTAAAATAATTAAAATCAGTATTAAGTGACCACTGCAAAATGGTATTGTTGTAAAAAGTGTTTTGTTAAATTCGCACAAATGAAATTAACATCGAATGACAAACGGATGGCTTAAACTAATAAAGGAAAAATCTAACCGTAAAAAGGTCACTTCAGCTTTTATTGTTGATATGTACAAAAGAATAATTTGCAATGTTTTCATTATTTAATACATTTGAGAGGTTCAAGAATTATTTATTGAATTTATTGAAATAAAAAAAAAGAATACAAAATAATATAAATAAAGGTCTGCCCAAACAAACATAAGGCGTAAAGCATATTATATAAATGATATTCGGCTGCCAACAAACCAATTCCCAATACGCATATTTACTTTTTTTTTTAAGTACACGATTTTATATTATATTTCCAAAATATAATTTGAATTCATGACCAGACCCACTCGACTCTTCCGTAAAATACAAGGGTCCCAATACACGGGAAAAGGTCGCAATTTTTTTTTTTTCATTAGTCAGTAAATCCCAGATTTTCGTGGTAAGAATGCGAAAAAAAATTATAATAAAAGCAGCTATTCTTGATAACTTGGTTCTTGAAAGTACCAATATTTTAATTTGGTATTGTTTATATATTTACATGAATGTCGGTATATATAAATTATAAACCATCTATTTAACTATGTAGAAAACAATATAATGATTACATCTAAATAAATTATACCTATTGCTGGTAATCATTTAGTTCACTTCATAATATTCAATATTGAAATGGTTACCATAGTTGTGTTGGTAAAAAGTAAGTTTTTTTATATTAAACCTACATAAAATCAACAGAAATTATAAATCTTTTTGCAGATTGGGGTAAATATTTAGACTTTATAGGTATTATATTTATTTTTTAATATAAGTTATTGGATTATGAAGAGTATCAATGGGATGTGTTCAGTACAATATAAATACGTTTAGGTAGTAGCCAAAAAAATCGACTTATATATCAATGCGTCTTTTCTAATAGTTTTTAAATATGAATTATTTTTTGAAATGAAATAAATATTTTAAAAAACTTATGAAGAATTAGTAACCTTAATGTTTTGGTTTTTTATTCACCTTATGTTAATATTTCTTAAGCAAACACTTAATGATAGTAAAACATAAAACAAAGGAAATATAATAAGTTAAATGAAATTTATTACATACAGACATATATAGTGATGTTTAAATATTATATATGTTATATTTTGCATTAAATACTAAAAAAGAAAATAATAACTTATCCAATTTTTGAGATTAATATATTGGTGAATATGAAATGGCTGATTAGAAAGGCTGGATCAATTTGCCCCATTAGGTATTGAAAATGAAGCAGGTTCATACTCAAACTTTCTTACCCTCTTTTTATTGTGGACATTAGTATAAAGGTAAATGTATAGGCATACATAAATGTGAATAAAATAAATAATAAATTACCTATAAAGTACCTATTTTTAATGCAAGGCTGGGCATTAACGAGTTAAACAGTTAAAGTTAAGTTACTTTTAACTCAGTTACTTAATGAGTTACTTTTATTTCCATAAGGAACTTCTAACTTATTGAATTTTTTTTGGTAATTTCTAACTTACTGAGTTAATTTAATTTGAAGTTACGTCAGTTCATTTATTTATCCTAATATAAATTCCATAGATTTAAAATTATATTTTGGTTTTTATATGTATAAAATTAAAATAACCTGAAAAATGTAATACTGTTTGTGTTATTACTTATTTTATTCTGTATTCTAAATAAGCTCTAAATTGTAAACAGTCAGAACTGTTTTGCATTATTTCTGTATTTGATATTTCAATAGGTATTAAAATAACGTAATACCTAACTGATAAGTACAACTATCTACCTATACAATTTATGAAACGATTTATAAGAAAATAACTTCTAAGTAACAAAAATGTATTAAAATAATTCATTTGTTTTGTTGAATTTTTTAATTGATTGAAATATGTAAGTACCTACTGAAATTAATACAAAGATATACATTTTTTTTGAATAGTAAGACCTTCAAAATTATGTTATTTGTTAAGCTTTAATGAATAAATATGGTAATCAATTTCACAAGAAAAAAAATATATTTTAAACTAAGTTAAGTTAATTTTTTTTCAATTTAACTTTGAACTTTTAGTGAATTATACAGAAAAGAAAAGGAATACTTAACTTTAAATTCAACTTAAATTTACTATATTAACTCAACTTAACGAGCTGAAAAATTAGTTAACTTGCCCAGCCTTGCTTTAATGTAATGTTATCAATATATTGTTTCTTTTATGGTGTCTATAATATTATATAATATGGATCAATGAATTTCTCTATAGGTATTTTTTTCAACTTACAAAATTGTCCGTTATATTTTGTTAAAAATGCCTGCTGTAACATCGATGTTCGTCAATTTTGATTGCACTCTTATATAACTAAGAAACTATTTTTGTAAGTTGTAGACAAAGTAATTTCAATCGTTAAAGAAAATGGAAATTTTTTTTTAAGTTTGGATACTAAATTCATAGTTATTCATTCATGTAGGTATATTGTATTTGCTTAAAGAACCATAAACATGAAAATTGTGTGGTATCAGGTGAGCCATACTTTTATAACTAGAATTGAATTATAGGAACTCCAAGCATAGGTAACACTGACACACTGGTAAATAAATTATAACGTGCCGGGATGATGTGAAAAAAAGTAAATGAGTAAAATATTGATGTAAATTATTTCTTACAAATAAATATTATGTTCACCTTGTGGTCAATTAAACACGTACCTCGTCTAATAATTGAAGTGTTCTAAACGGAGTTTAACTTCTGTGTGGCTTGAAAAAATGCTGGGGAACATAAGTCCAATATACCAATCTATGGATTAATATTTAATACCTACTATTAGAATTCTATCTGTTTTTCGTTATGATATCTCGTTAAGTTTATATTGTTAGGATAGAAATTTATTTTGATTTGTAAGTATATATTTTATGTCGACAAAAAGATAAATTACGGTATAAAGTTCAAAATCTTCTGAAAAGGAATGGTTTCTTAAAGAAATAAATCCAGTTTCACACTTTTAAAATTGTAAGTTATGTGTTAAATTTCACAGTTATTAAGCTTCAAAACTTTTTTTTCGGTTTTTTCTTTTTGGGTTTACTTTTTAAATTAAATTTAGTTTGGTTCACAATAAAAATTACATGAGAAAAAAAATACGTATCATGAATTTTATGTGTCTTAAATATTTTCTAATATTTTTCAATACTAAAACATTAAATTAATGGACTAATGTTTTGTAAATGATGGTATTATATCAGTGAATTTAAATTTAACACCATCTATTACAGTGATCCACTTCTGACCTACTATACAGGAAAGCGTCATTCACTTTCCCAATTTTGTATTTTAATTAGTTCATAAACACTGATTTATATCAGTGCTTAACTATAGATAGCTATACTATACACATATATATTTATAAAAGTATCATAACAATATATCGATATTTAATTTAAAAATAAAAATATAATCGTAAACTGTTAAATTATAACAAATAACCATATTATAACACCAAATGATCGAATGATTATTCTTGCAGAAATCTAATGTTGCAACTTAGTACAGATGAATCTACCCTTTTGTAAGTACTGAAGTCAATTAATTTGATTCACTAAACTGAATTAGGTATATCCCACATACAGGGATCGGACATTTGGATAAGTGAGAAGGCTACAATTTTTTAATGCATATTTAATGGCTTTCACATTTAAAACTATATAATATTCGAATGGATAATATAAAATTATCCGTGTACATTCGACTGTTTTTCCTTTATTGACATTTCGAAGTTCGTCAAACTCTTTCGATCGATGGTTTTTGGTTCGACGGCGTTATGGTGGTATTAGACTTAGACTTAGTTCCTGTCTTCATTATTCGATAACGTGGAGCACGTGGGCCGTGCCAGCAGCGATTTATAACCGTCAACCACAGTCGTCGGACAAAAGAGTAGGTATAAGGTAACAATCTATTTTATGTACTTTAAAATGGGTGGCGCTTTTAAAACTGTCGACAATTTTTTTTATATTCGAATAGATAATATTGTACATAATATATATAATTATGTACCTACGTTGGGATTTCATCGACATTTAAAATCTCGTTACGAACGCGTTTGTGCGATGACTGTGTCTTAGCTTCATCTTCACAGCTTCACTGGTCTAAATTATTCGGCAACCGCCAGCTAGATCATATTATTACAAGTGATGTTTTAATAAAATCGGATGATCATACACTTTATGCAAATATTTTCTGTTTTTGAAGAACTCTAAAACCATGGTGTAAAAAGGTGGTTTTCAAACGTGGTGTGTACACGTCACACTAATGTATCACGTATTACCGTGACGTGTAGCCGAAATGTTTATTTATATTTTCCGTGTTAAGGATTAATTATAATATGACATTATGACGTATATGAGGTGATGGTAAAAACCTCAGACAAGAAAAAAAAGATACTCAATTTACATATAAGTTTATAACTGTTACTTTATCAAAAATCCGTTGACTGCCCAAGCATATTGCTATATTTTCGGATCTAAGTTTATAATTAGGGTGTTGTAGTCGAAAGAGGGTCGAAAAACACTGGTGTAAATGAACCTGTTTAAATTATACATTTAACCTTCCTACACAACGTATAGACCAAATGCATTTTTAAGCGCTTTCGAGTTATAACGTGAACCGTGAATACATACCGAGAAAAAATGTTATCATAAACGTATGTGTTATTGTTCGTAACACTTGGCGCTGACACAACAACAAAACGCTTTGAACACGTTTGCTAAGTGGTCACTGGTTCTTTTTCAAAACCCAAGTGGTTACTGAGGCACGACGCCACACGCCTTGAGCATCTTCTTAGCGTCCTCACGGCGTCTCGTCCGTAGTAGAAAATAGTGTCATCAGTCGCGGAAATTATTGGCATTGGACTATTGTCCTCCACGGAAGCTATTTGCAGTGGCCTATTGTCCGCCGCGGAAGCTATTTGCAGTGGCGATTTGTCCGTTTTCCAAACCACGTTTACCACATCGATTTGCAATGATATTTGCACGCTTATATATATATATATATGAGATTCCTGTGTAAGTCCATCTTTGAAATGCTAGTTTTTATAAATCCCTTCTTACTGAACGTCTAGAGCATTGGAGAAACCACTAAATACAACATTTTGAGTTCATTCGTTTTTGAGAAGTATCAATGAGTATATTTGGCTTTTATAATGCTGATTTACTGCATTTGAAATCTCGTATAAAAATCTACAAGCAGATGTATTTTACCGAATACTATTGTTTATTTATACAGTTTTAAAGAAGACAAAACTGAAGTCAATATTGTATAAATATCATCGAAAGATTAATACAAGATTAATGGAAAAACTTTCAATATTTTGTATTAAAAGCAATTTACAATTTATCAATAATAATACATTGTAGAAATAAAGTTCACTCGAACGAAACCGACATTATTATGTACTTCACTGAATACACAGCTACATTTCTTTGTTACCTAATTTTGAACTGCTTGATATGAGTATATGACGCATTATGCTGAATATTAATTTTAAAATTAATTAAAAATACTTGCACAGTATAATATTTTTATGTAGCATAATATATTATGTACCGTTATACTTATCATAGTAAACATTTATTTTTCGATACTAATATTAAGTCTTATTTGTATACCGAAATATTTCAACAGAGTGTCGTAAGGCGTTAAGAACCCATAGAAATAAATTCAGCTAAATCAGCACAAAAATCATGAATAATTATTAGATAGTTATGAAAGAGATGAATAAGATAGATGCAATGCATAATACTTTATATTATAACTAAACTTCCGAGGCTGTGCAATCCAAGGAATTATATTTTAAACTCGGTTAAAACGTAGGTAATAATAGTATACAACACGAAATTGACAAGGTTAAAAATTAGTAAATAGTACTACAATTTTAGAAATATCTAAGTGAATACAAAATAATATTTAAAACAGAATAACTTACCTACCTATAATAGCTGAATCGAAACAATATTATTTTCTTTGTCCACATGATATTTTCCTAAGAGACATCGGTATGCTTTCTGAGTGACAATTAGAAGTTTATTGTTTTAATAGTTGATACCAATGTTACTAGAAGTTATATTATAACATAATTAATCTATAATACTGTGGATTGGGATTCAGTTCAATATTAACTAGTCATTTAATATTTATTCACTTAATTACAACCAACGAAAATAGCGGGCTAAGATAAAATTAAACTGAACTTTAACTATTGACTCGCGTTAATGACTAGCGTTGCAATATTATATATTTATATTATCACAATTAATATTATTACCCTAAATGCTAGAAATCCGTGAGTATGCATAGTAATTAATAATATAATATGTTAATAAGCTGCTTACAGTTTATGAAAAGGATTAGATCATAATAATAGTGCAATGGGTTAAATCAGTTAAAATCCATAAAATCAAGTCATTGGTTTGTTTCATATTACTGTAGAATTTAAACACAGGCGAAGTAAAAATAAAAATTTAATTAGATTTCAAATAACGCATTAGTAAAATGTCGCGTTTTGTAGTAAAACCAGAAACCAGAAACGACAATTTACATAATATTGACTTAATAACTTGACTAATAAGGCTGTTAATAATTGTATATTTATAGATTTTTCTTTGAATAATATAATAATATTATACTCGTATTTATATATGGTATACACATTAACATCTAAACTGTAAGACATGTTGTTAAATGTCAACTATTTATCGTGTGTTAATGTACACACAGTAGCAACAGTAGCGACGTGAATTCGTTTTCAAAAAAAAAAAAAAGTAAGCAGAGTTATCATGATTGCATAATATTAAGTTTATTACATGTTTAAATACAAATTGCTATTCTAATGAAGCTGCATGCGTGTGTAAAAAATACATCAATTTTAATTCATTTCGCTCATAAAAATAAGTAAATTAGTCAACATAGCTACAGACATTTTTATTATTTACAAATCTATAACAATTTACAG